>NW_024062614.1:0-600000 GCF_006381635.1 Hibiscus syriacus | reverse complement strand
CCTAAACCCTGAAATAGATTAAAATTCCTTGAACTCTAAGATGACTGAAGTAACCTTAAGTGTGAAAGTGACCAGTTCAACCAGTGTAATCAATATTAAGAAGTAATTATTCGTCAAGTATATCAGTCCAAAATATTGAGAAGTTTTACATGGTGGAGATCAGTTAATACGATTTGACTTGAAATCACGATAATTCGTTATAAATTCGAAATAATGTAAACTACCATTTTTACCCTTATCGGATTAAGTTACTAAGAATCCATCAGAAATTAAAATGCCTGGAATACTCCTATTTGCTTGAATAATGGGAACACTGATGTTATATCTAGGTTTTCCTATTTCTTAACCCGGTTAATCCCCTAAAATCCCCAAATTAGAAAAATCCAATCCCTAACTCTTCCCCCCATCGGCCTTGTCGAATCCCCGACATTCAACCGTCGTTCAGCCCGCTACCGCTGTCATCATACTCACCAACGATTGGCGACCAAAGCCCAACAACCATTCTGCCATGGGACGATGTCGTTCACCGTAAAACCCGTTGTAAAGCTTCATTGTCTCCACACCCGATCGCCTTGGTTTTACTTTGATTCCAGCCAAACCGTCAATCGTCGCGCCTCACAACCATTTCCATTGCATTCAACTATGTCGTGCGACCAAAACCCAATGAGGATCGTCGCCTCTTCATTGTGCCACTATCGTTCATCTCGCGCACTTTTCGGCCAATTCATGTTGGTTTTGGTTGGTTTTTGGCTTGAATTGAGTTTAAATCGTGGAAAGGGGTATTTTAGAGTGACCAGCCTATGAAAAATCTGTCTGAACCGAGTCAACTCACCTGAGTCATTCTAGACTAAGTCAACATGTCCGAGTCAACTCGTCTGAGTCAACCTATTGACTTTGACTGAAAAATTAAAATTTTCAAAAAGTCATATTTTATGTTTTTCGACATCCTGATTCAGAATCTAAAGTACGTTACCTCAAATTCAATCATGGTAAGCTATTTTTCAGCATTTTACCTTTCGATTTGATTCGTTTTCTACAATTAAACCTCGTTTCTAATGTAATTTCTATTTATATGTATTCAAGATATTATTAGATGTTGGATTCAAGTTCGAGGCCGATCGAATGAAGTTTAAATATTCGATCGATGGAGCACGAAAATTGAGGTAATACATTACTACCTTATGCATGTTGTATGAAACATGTTGGTATTGGTAAATGCATGGTTGAGTACATATATGGTTATATGTGTGTAGTTAAAATTTCCAAACACAATCTAATTGCGAAATAAAAAAAATTAAACTAAATAAGGCTTAGACTACCTACATAGACACAAGAATACTGATAAGAATGATTTCAAGTTCAGTGATTATCCGAATGAGCAAATAACCTCGGAATCTCTAAATTTTATTTATCCTCGTTAAAAATTTTAATGCCAAAACTACCTGATTATGAAATTATGAAATTGCCCCTGAAGTGTAAAATGACTCAAATACCATTGAAGTGTAAAATGATCCATAGTACCTCCAAGCCATGGATGATTAAATACCCTCAAGTTATGAAATGAATAAATCAACCTCGAATACCAAAATAACCTAGAATTTATATTTCCTGAGTGAACACCCGAAGACTAAATTACTGAAGGTACGTTTCACGTCTGAATTACTCGAAATGAATATATTATATGACCAAGTTGAACTGGATGAAAGTAATGTATGTATCTGAATTGTGGAAACACTAATAAACTTATATGTTGTATCATCTATAAGGGCTTTAAACCACGAATCCATAACGTTGACATTTCTTGATACCGTTGCAACATAGAAATGAAATAAATATCATTAGAATACTTGTTCGTCTCCCTAAGGTCCATTCAATGATGATCCTGATATTGATCATTTTAGCTAGAGCAGTCAGTGTTAAGAAGTGAATTATGAAGAAGTATCAGAATCCGAATGATTGACAAGTATCGTAGTGTTGGGATATGTAGTTCAATTGGACTTGAAATCCTGATAATTTAATATATACTCTTGAATACCACAAATCATCGCTTTACTCTTATTAGATTAAATACTAATAATTCTCCAAGAATTAAATGTCTAAAATGCCCCTGATTTCCAGAATAATGGAATCACTCTGGTCATACGTGAAATCTCAAATAACTCTAAACGGATATATCTGACCAAATTACGAAAAAAGGTACATATGTTTGGATTGAAAAAGAATTTACTGAAATGACATCGAGCTGCGAAATATTAGAATAAATCTAACATTCAAATGACTAAAATACCCTTAAACCCCAAAAAAGATTAAAATTCCTTAAACTATAAGATGACTAAAGTAACCTTAAGTGTGAAAGTGACCAATTCAACCAGTGTAATCAATATTAAGAAGTAATTATTCGTCAAGTATATCAGTCCAAAATATTGAGAAGTTTTAAATGGTGGAGATCGGTTAGTACGATTTGACTTGAAATCATGATAATTCGTTATAAATTCGGAATAATGCAAACTACCATTTTTACCCTTATCGGATTAAGTTACTAAGAATCCATCCGAAATTAAAATGCCTGGAATACTCCTATTTGCCTGAATAATGGGAACACTAATGTTATATCTAGATTTTCCTATTTCTTCCAAATTGGAAAAATCCAATCCCTAATTCTTCCCCCGTCAGCCTCATCGAATCCCCGACATTCAACCATCGTTAAGCTCGCTACTGCCATCATCATACTCACCATCGATCGGCGACCAAAGCTCAACCACCATTCTACCATGGGATGATGTTATTCACCGTAAAACCCATTGTAAAGCTTCATCGTCGCCACCCCCGATCGCCTTAGTTTTACGTTGTTTCCGGCCAAACCATCGACCATCGCGCCTCACCACCATCTCCATTGCATTCACCGACGTCGTGCGACCAAAACCCAGTGAGGATCGTCGCCTCTTCATCGTGCCACTGTCGTTCACCGTTGGGGGTAAGTCTCGCACACTTTTCGGTCGGTTCATGTTGGTTTTGGTTAGTTTTTGGCTTGAATTGAGTTTAAATCGTGGAAAGGGGTATTTTGGAGTGACCAGCTGATGAAAATAGCCCCGTCGCAGTAGAATGCGCGAGCAGTGCGTGTGGGATTCGTCCGCCGGTCCAGTAAAACCAGTCTGAACCTAGTGAACTCGGTTGAGTCAATATAGACTGAGTCAATGTAGACTGAGTCAATTCATCCGAGTCAACTCGTCTGGGTCAACATGTTGACTTTGACCAAATAGTCAAAATTTTTAAAAAGTCATATTTTATGTTTTTCGACATCCTGAATCTGAATATGAAGTCTGTTTCCTCAAATTCAATCTCGATAAGCTGTTTTAAACATTTTACCTTCTGATTTGATCCGTTTTCTGCAATTAAGCCTCATTTCTGATGTAATTTCTATTTATATGTATTCGAGATATTATTGGATGTTAGATTCAAGTTCGAGGGCGATCGAATTGAGTTTAAATATTCGATCGATGGAGAACGAAAATTATGGTAATACATTACTACCTTATACATGTTGTATGGAACATGTTGGTATTGGTAAATGCATGGTTGAGTACATATATGGTTCCATGTGTGTAGTTAAAATTTCTAAACACAATCCAATTGCGAAATAAAAAAAATTAACTAAAAAAGGCTTAAACTATCTGCATATACACAAGAAGACTGATAAGAAAGATTTCAAGTTCAGTGATTATCCGAAAGAGCAAATAACCTCAGAATCTTTAAATTTTATTTATCCTCGTTAAAAACTTTAATACCAAAACTACCTGATTATGAAATTATGGAATTGCCCCTAAAGTTTAAAATGACTCAAATACCCTTGAAGTGTAAAATGATCCAAAGTACCTCTAAGCCTTGGATGATTAAATACCCTCAAGTTATGAAAAGAATAAATCAATCTCGAATACCAAACTGACCTAGAATTTCTATTTCCTGAGCGTACACCCAAAGACTAAATTACCGAATGTATATTTCATGTCTGAATTACTCGAAATGACTATATTATATGACCAAGTTGAACTGGATGAAAGTAATGTATGTATCTAAATTGTGGAAACACTAATGAACTTATATATTATATCGTCTATAAGGGTTTTGAACCATGAATCCATTATGTCGACATTTCTTGATATCGTTGCAACACAGAAATGAAATAAATACCATTGGAATACATGTCCATCTCCCTAAGATCCATTCAATGATGATCCTGATATTGATCATTTTAGCTAGTGCAGTTAGTGTTAAGAAGTGAATAATAGAGAAGTATCACGATCCGAATGATTGACAAATATCGTAGTGTTGGGATCTGTAGTTTAATTGGACTCGAAATCATGATAATTCAATATAATTGAATACCACAAATAATCGCTTTACTCTTATTAGATTAAATTACTAAGAATTCTCCAATAACCAAATGTCTAAAATGCCCTCGATTTCCAGAATAATGGAACTCCTGTCATACCTAAAATCTCAAATAACTCTGAACGGATATATATGACCAAATTACCAGAAAAGGTACATACATTTGGATTGAAAAAGAATTTACCGAAATGTAATTGAGTTGTGAAATATTATAATAACTCCGATATTCAAATGAATGAAATACCCTTAAACCCTAAAAATGATTAGAATACCTTGAACTCTAAGATGACTGAAGTAACCTCGAGTATGAAAGTGACCAGTTCAACTATCGTAATCAATATTAAGAAGTGATTATTCGTGAAGTATATAAGTTCGAAATATTGAGAAATTTTATAGGGTGGAGATCGGTTAGTACGATTTGACTCGAAATCATGATAATTCAGTATAAATTCAGAATAATGCAAACTACCATTTTTACCCTTATCGGATTAAGTTACTAAGAATCCGTCAGAAATTAAAATGTCTGGAATACTCTTATTTGCCTAAATAATGGGAACACTCATGTTATATCTAGATCTTCAATAATTCTGATGTAAAAGAATTCTGAATGCCTTCCTGATTACTCAATTGCCTTCGAAAAATATCTAAATATTATATGATCTTGATAAATCACTTCCCGAATGAATGATGATTCCGTTAGCTATCAAACCTCTTTTTATAGGGATCTTGATTCTGAAATCCTTTTACATTACAAAAGTTACATTGCTCCCTACATGATAAATACCAAGTACTATCGAAGAATGTCTGGATCCTCTAGTGTGTTCCTTATGTGACATGTAAATGTTTTACCTGTTTTAAAACGTGATTTTTTGAAATTACTAATTTACTGGCTTATGAACTATGGCTACATGGTATGTGTTCCATGGTTACCTGTTTTCAATGAAAAATATAATCGTTCATGATTTATTGATCATGAAATCTACTATTAATTGTATGAACGGATTACCGAGGTATCATTTGGGTAGGCTGGAGTATGGAGGTCCAGCTCTGATCAAGTTGACAATTCCTTATGGACCTAAGGTGACCTTGGGTAGGCTTTAAGGTCCCAAGGAACTGCCTTGAGTAAATCATGGGACTGCATATGGTGTATGTGTGGAGGCCAGTTATGTGGCTTATTTCATTATCACTCTTACGAGATTTTATTGGATCACGATCTTGATATTACTATTTACTGTTACAGATTTCTACTGGATATTGTATGGTATGATTTTGGAGTATGGAGGTTCAACTCTGATCAAGCTAGTAATTCCTTACGGACCTAAGGAGACTCTTGGGTAGCCCATAGGCCCCAAGGTATTCCCTTAGGGTGGCTCCTTTGCTATGTGCTTAGGGTAAGTCCTTATGGATGCAGTTTTGGGGAAACTGCATAAAGGTGTTCGGTTGGAGGATATTACTATGATTTTAAAATATGTTTTAAACCACTAACTTTTTTAAAGGATCTATATACACTACTCTGTTTTGTTGGAACACACTAGACATCCCATTCCGATCTCCCGAACTTGGTACTCTGAATGTTTCCTATGGACTGAAATATTCATGTCTTTACTTGAAGAAATATCAATAGGACCATAGCTCATCCCTAAAACCTATAGAATTTCTGAATCGATAAGGAAAGTTTTATGCTTGCCTATTATTTGCATGTCGTTCAGCATCACTTGGTAGTTATGTATTACTAAGCTTCCCAAAGCTCACTCTTTTACTATCCCTTTCAGGTTATAAGAATTGATCAAGTACAACTATCGACATCTGTAATGGGAGTTCTTTTGGCTTTGGTTGAAGAGTATGGTACGAGGGTAATTAGGGGGCATGAGGTCACATTTGATTTTTATACTGAGTCTGAAACTTGTATGATTTTAATTTTGTTTGTGATATATGAATGATTTTCTGAACTTTTATTTTAATTATAAATTGTTTTATGACTTTACTCGTTTTAACAGAAATTTTAAATTTTTTCGATATTTTTACTGTAGGTCGTTCTGATGGTCCTAATGTGACACATCGGATCGGATCACCTGTATTGATCTGTAGGTGTTACACTGCATGCATATATAATATAATGATAGATATAATATATATAGGACTTGAACTCTTAACACTTTATTTAAATAATTTAATGTCTCATCCCACTAGACCAAGTAATTATTGGTTGCTTCCTTTTGGTTTTTAATATGCTTTAATCACGTCTAAAATCTAGTTAAGAATTTCAAAATCAAATCAAACATTCTTAATCTCGAACTTGAATATATAAATATAATATTAGGTATAATATAACTTTTAAAATATTAATGACAAAAAATAATTTTATTTGAACATAATTGACTATTTATCCAGTTTACCATTTACATAAGTGGAATATATGTTACGTGTCAACCACCAGCCCCATCAATTTTACAGCCAGTACGCCACACAGAACCCTCTACATAATAACCCTCCACTCTGGCAACCACCAGTCTCATAAGCGACGCGTGCTGTCCACCTCTATCGCTCCGGATCTCCTTTTAGCACCAAAAAGACAAGGCCCAATCTAAAGTAAAAGCGCAGCCGATAGCTCTTCAATTCCTGCAATGTATATTTTAGGGTAAATTACGTATTTAGTATATAAATTATCAGTTTTATTTTGTTTAAGTATCTACACTTTTAATTTTTTCAAAATCATACTTAAGGTTTACTTTTTGTTTCATTTTAATACCTTTCGTTAAAATCTTAGCGCATTTAGTGCCTAAACTATCAATTTTGATCAATTTTAGTATCTAAATTTTTAAAATTTTCAAAACTTAAATATGATTTAGATACTAAACGTGTTTTGGTACCTAAACTTTCATTTTTCAAAACGTAACGATGAGTACTAAAATGAAATAAAAACTAAACTTTAGATATGATTTTGAAAAAAAATTGAAAGTTTAGGTACTAAAATAGATCAAAACTGATAGTTTAGGTACTACATGCATAATTTACCCAATTTTTTATTTTATTTTGGGTAAACTATGTGAATAGTCTCTTTTGTTTAGGGTCTGACCGAATTTGGTCATTAATTTAAAAATTAAGAGTAAATAGTCCCTCATATTATTGGTCCATCCGGTTTAAGTCTCTCTCTGCTATTAATTTTCGTTAGCTCCCTTTTGTTTACCTCCCTTTTATTTAAGTCTCTAACATTGTTGAGGGACTAAAGTTGAACGGGATTTAATGACTGAGGAACTAAAATCAAGTGGATCGATAACATTAGGGACTAAAATTAAAAGGATTGATAATGTTAGGGATCATTTCTCATTAATTTTTAAATTGATGACTGAAATAGGTCATACTGAAAATATGAGGACTATTCGCATATTTACCCTTTTATTTATGAACTTTTAATATTTTATTATTTAATTACTATTGAAATGAGGTTGCTTATTTATTTGGGGGGCGTCATTAATTCCTTTTACTGAATTAATTCAAAACAAAGGAATTTAAAATTTATTATTATTATTGTTATTATTATGAACGGGATCAAAGAGACGCTCAATTTCCCAATCATAATCGCCAAAACGACGACGCGTTTGCTATCGTTGAAGCTTGCAAGCCTTTCATCGTCCTCTCTCAGGCTTTTTAAAGCCGTGTTGTGGAAAGCCGCACGCGCCGTAGTGTTCTTGTCGATGGATGACATCTTCTCCTCGGAGGACGACGATCATCTCTTCGACCTGGATTACCATCCTTACGCTCGTAAGCGCCCTCTCTCTTCCCGCCTCGATTGCGACGAGTATGACGAGCCGGACGACGACGAAACCAATCGCAATAAACTCTACCTAGTTCCGTACAGGTCGTCTACTTTTGAAATTTTAAATTTTTGTAATCTTCTGTTTGGTTGCTGTGAAAAAAAAAGTGAAACGAAACCGAATGATTTAACTTATTCAAGGTTTTTGTCTGGTTAAAGTCAGTTGCATGATTCAGCATTTCACTTACTTTCATTAAAAAAAAATGCGATTCACTGTAGTTTCAGTGTTCTTTTCCGATTACAAGCTTCTTTCCTTTAATCTCAGGTGGTGGAGGGAGGCTCAGAGAAGTGTTTTCGACCAAATTGGAGGCATTTTGTACACTGTGTCATCCAACCATGGCTCTGGTGATTCTGAAATTGTACTGGACTTGAGGAAGGAGGAGAGTTTCACGAGTAGGGATAAGGTGGAAGGTGTCTCTGGCCGTGAATATGCTTTGGTTAATGAAGCATTGTGGCTGAGGACTCTTAAATGGTGAGATGAGTTTGTTTTGCAATGCTGTTTGGGTTTGATTTAGGTCTATATTAAACCCAGAGATGAATGGTTAGGCTTGTTTGATATTTCATTTATTCTTATAGTTTCATTGTTTGACCCTCCATTGTAGGTGTTCTTGATTTAGAGATAAACAAAAATACTATCTAGTTGAACTAGTTTAGATGATTTCTACTTTTCATCGACTGTTTTTTGGTATATGCCTGCCTTTGTATCACCAACAAGTACTTTTGTCTTGTTTTCTACTTTTCTATCGATGTTGGAGAATTTGCATCTGCTGACCGTTTTTAGAACTTGTTACCTTTGGTGTTGAAGGTGTTGATTTTATGCTCCTTTTAACTATTCATTTATTCTCCATTTTTAGGCACAATGACTCCAAAACATCGATAGAAGATGCTACATACAGTCATGTTTCTGAAGTTCAATCTCAAGAGTTGTTTCCTTTGCAAATAAGGCTTTCTTTTTCACCAGAAACAAATTTGTTGTTAGTGAAGATAAGTTTAAAGGTCATTTTCTTTTCCAGTCCCTTGTTATTAGTATATTTTTTTTCTGGAGTTTTGTTACTGAACTGTGTGATTTTGGTATGTGAATTACCGCTGCATGAAATCCATTTTCTTTCCTCTTTGATGTTGTTTTTTTTTCGGGGGGGGGGGGTGTTTGAAATTCCTCTTTCCTTTTCCTCTAAAAGGAAGAAATTAATTCTTAAGATTTTAGTCTCTTTGTTCTATGCTGGCAGTTGTCATCTTGAGATTGTTCCTTTTGCATAAATATTGATCGGTGGACCCATTTCCTGGCAGTTTGATGTGGTTTTGGTTGGTGAATATTCATTGCTATTAGTAAAATATGACGGGGACTGGATCTGGCTTTTTTTTTTTATAGGTCTTGACTCTTATCCTTGCTTTTTGAATATAGGGCTTTACTTCCAATATTTGACAGTTGTTTGTTTCAGGACAATGCGGTTGATCTTTATAGAAGAGCTTGCATTATTTTTAGTTCCCAGTCCGAGCCGGTAGGTTTTGCAATGAGTAAAAATGGTGCCATGTTTGGCGAAGGTAGTTCATGGTTTTTATTCATTGTTGTGCAGTTGCAGATTTGGGACTTCTCAGGGCAGACAAGCCAGTTTCTTACAAATGAAAGAATCAATTTGCCCAACATTTCTCCTAGAAAACCAGGGAAAGAGGTGTGACTAGTTGGTCTACTGTATTTGTACTTTTATCGACCTTACTGTTCCAATTTGTTGGTTTAATCTGCTTCTTTGTCATTTATCAAGATTTTTTTCCTAAAGCACAATTGTTAAAAAATTAAAATGATATAAAACATCTGATTCGTTGTCTTTTTACAGAGACTTTATACCTGTGGAAGGAAACTGGTTTTAGTAAATTAGAGACCCTTTCTGTGTGTATTTCCATGCCTGGCAGCCCTTCAAAAGCTTCATTTTCTACTCCCTTCGTATGCAGGTTCTTCTTGAATTGAATGTTCATGGGTTTTTTGTATCAACAAAAGAGTCCAATGAGAGATTGGCAGAATGGTCTAAGACAGAAAATAGCCCTGGCAAGAGTCGAGTCAAGATAAATAAGAGTAGTAACAGCCTTAGCTCTTATTCAACTCCAGATGGTGCATCACTCTTTGGTAGCAGTTATAGGGGCATTGGTCTATTGGGTTTGACAGGACTACAAAATCTTGGTAATACTTGTTTCATGAACAGTGCAATACAGTGTTTGGTTCATACACCACAGCTTGTTGACTACTTCCTTGGAGACTATCGGAAAGATATAAATCATGAAAACCCCCTGGGAATGAATGTATGATATTCCTTCTTTCATCCATGAAGTTTCTTTCTTCATATTCATTTACATTTTTTTTCTTCTCATAATTATCTCTTGCATGCTTAGGGTGAACTTGTTTTAGCATTTGGAGAACTGCTGCGGAAGCTATGGGCTCCAGGTGCAACTCCAGTGGCTCCAAGAATGTTCAAGTTCAAACTTTCTAAGTTTGCTCCCCAATTCAGTGGTTATAATCAGCATGATTCACAAGTTAGTAAAGTTACTTTGCTTATAAGAAATGTGGTTTCATTTCTATTTCCTTGTTTTCTTTTCTGTCAATTACTTACTGCCTGAGCAGTGTCTAAATTATGAAATTACTTAGTTTGATTACTAAATGTTCATTTTGGGTAATTCTAAAACGTTAACATCCCAGTTCCCCTCACATATTAAATAAATAACAAAGGAAGAGCATGTAGTGAGGGCTAAGTGTTTCTTGTTTCTCTGAAAAAGTGGAAGGAAAAGGTCTTGTTCCAAAATTAAGGGATATCCTAATTCTAGCTATATTTCTTTAATTTCGTGGTTCCTTTTCCTCTGCCAACAGTGAGTTATATTTTATGGTTGTGATGTAGGAATTTCTTGCTTTTCTACTGGATGGCCTTCATGAAGATTTGAATCGTGTAAAACACAAGCCATATATAGAAGCTAAGGATGCTGAGGCCTGTCCAGATAAAGAAGTGGCAGATGAATATTGGCAAAATCATTTGGCTCGCAATGATTCCATCATAGTTGACGTCTGCCAAGTGAGTCCATTGAAGTTTATGTTGTCTTATAACTGTTTAATTATTGGAGTTTATGGTATTCATGCTAAATATTATAAATTTTTCGAGTATTCTATAGTTAAAACTTTAAAGCTTCCTCAAATGGCTGTTCATTAGCACCAGAAATACTTCAAGTTTCAGCGTTTATTCTAATTAGTTTTTTAATGTTTGACATAACAATGAATCTTCATCTTGTTTTCTTATTTGTTTCTTGGAGTTTTTCTTGACTTGAACTTCCTTCTTTTTCATCGTGTCTTTTGTTTAATTCTAGGGTCAGTACCGATCAACTTTGGTTTGCCCCGTTTGCAAGAAGGTCTCCGTGACATTTGATCCATTTATGTACCTGACACTGCCATTACCTTCAACAACTATGCGGACAATGACTGTGACTGTTTTCAGCACTGATGGGATTGCATTGCCAATTCCATTTACTTTTACGGTTCCCAAGTGTGGGAGGCTGAAGGATCTCCTCGACAAATTAAGTGTGGCATGTTCTTTAAGAAGTGATGAAATCCTGCTTGTGGCTGAGGTATGCAGCTAGACTTTTCTTTTTCTATGATAGGGAGTAATGACTTACATCTCAGATGGCTTTTTTCCCTCAAGCATCTTGAGGCACTTTGAATGCTCTAAGTTACATAATTGGACTTTAGAACTGTAACTTAAAGTTGTTATTAAATTAACAGTCACAATGAATGTGGAGAGAGAAAAGTAGAGAGAGAGAGAGAGAAAAGTTGAAAGGGAAAATAGGTTCAGGCGAGGTCTGGAAGGCTTTTGTCGATAATCTAAGTAGGAGAGTTTCTCAGCGTGAGCTTAGAGATATTTTTTCGTCTCAGGGAACTGTGGAGAGAGTTTTCATCCCGAAAGAAACTAAAAACCCAAAATATAGATTTTCCACTTTCGCTTTTGTTCAGTTTGAGGAGAGCAATTGATATGTTAAATGATTCACTGATAGATGGGAGAAGGATTTCAGTTGGTGTTGCAAAATACAATGAAGTTCGTCCAAGGAATGTGGCCAAGAATAGTCCAGTTCAGTTGGGTCCAGTTTTGTTTACAGCAGGTCCTTCAAAGTTGAAAGAGGCTGATTTTTCCAGTAGGAGTGTTAGGGATGACAGATCGTACAAAGAGGCTTTACTGACTGAGGATATGAGGAACAATACTTTGGGGTATAGGGAGACACATTCTGTTGGGAATCAAAGGGAGAAAGCATTGAAGAATGTTATGGAAATGCATATTCCCTCTGAGAATCAGAATTGGGTCAAAAGATCTTTAACAGGGATTTTTAAGCTCTCTTTAGATATTAAGTCAGTTCAGGAGTTCTTCATTACTAATGGTTACGAAGTTCAGATTGTTGGTTGGGGTTATGTCCGTAATTCCTGTGTTATCATTTTCAAATCTCTCGAAGAGATGATGGAGGCATGGACAAAGAAGAGAGATGTAATAAACTTTTGTTTTGATAGATTAGCACCTTTACTGAATGAAGAAGGTGTTCCAATGGCTTATTGTCAGCTTGAGTTAAGTGGGGTTCCTCTGTTATGTTGGGATGAATCCTTCTTGGAACGATCTGCTGGGAGATGGGGAAGTATGGTAGAAATCCATGAGTCCACTAAGAACAGGGAGGATCTCTCGTCTGTGAGGATTCTTTTGCGAGTTGCAAGTCCTTTCGATGTTCCAGAATTCACTAATTTTGGATCCTATGGCAGATCGTATCGGATTAAGATCAAAGTTGGAGCGGGCTGGGAAGATGCAAATCCTTTTTTCAAATTTTTTCCGGTGATCGGTGCAGATGGGAAACAGTATGGCGAGTTGGGGTCTGAGGAAGGTAGAGTCAGGGAGAAGTCAGAATATGAGGAAAGTTCAGTCAAATCAGCAGAGATGTTCAGACAGAAGGTTGACTTGTGGAATGATGATGGTGTTTCTTTCGGCACAGCACAGTCTGATGGGGAAATGCACTTTCCAAGACTTTCTAAACATGGGAAAGGCATTAAAAGAGGGTTGTCAGGTGTTCAGAATGGTAGGAATACCATAGTAGGTGAGTTTGCAGGTTTGGGCATCAGAAATTCAAATATTTCGGCTAATGGGCCGGAGGCCCTATCTGTTGACAATGAGCTGACTGGATCGGAGGCTTCAAAGTTTTTTCCTTCTGGGCCAGGATATACAATTAACAAGTTTGGTAAACTGGTTAAAAACAGGGGAATTATATAGGCTAGCAGTGTTAAAAACAAGAATAAAGGGACCAGTTGCATTTCAGCTTCGTCTGCCAGTGTAGATATTGAGGTTCCTGATCCTAATTTTTCGCTGATAGTTCCTAAATCGAATTGTTTGAAGAGCCAGTTAAGAAATAAAGCGATGGTGGTGCATAGAAGCTCGCTATCCACAAAAAGTGAGCCTCTACAGAGAAGGAGAATGGCCAGTTACAGCAAAGTTTATAGAAGGAGGGAGAGAAAACATTGGCATGGGGAGATTCATAAGGAAATTAATGTTACAGAGGTTGTTCCAGTTCAAAAGAAAGTTTGTGATCAGGTCTGCACGCCAATACAAAAGATTTCTACAGCAGCAGAGCTTAATTCTCCAGGCAGAGAGGAGACAAATTTAGTAGAGAAAGCTGGGATTAGTAGTCTCGATGGAGAGCCAGAGGGTTGTGTTACGGACAGTCATTTGATTAATTCCAAATCAGGATTTTGCAAAAGAAGGGCAAGAAGATCATTGGTAAGAGAAGCTCTAGAACATGTTAATATTTTTACAGCCTCTTCTACAGAATTCTCAGAGCTTTTAGATGAAGCAGTAGCCACATGGCAAGTGAGTCAGATTTTGGGGGTCTCTTTTACTAAGGGGAAGGAAGCTTTTCTGGACAAAATAATTAAATTAGAACAGGGCTTGAATTTGGCCAGTTGAGTTGCCATAGTGGGGAAGTCAGGTTTTCAAGAAATTTTAATGAAAGACAAATTAGCAATAATTTCATGGAATGTTAGGGGCTTGGGGAAAAGAGAAAAACAGAAAGCAGTCCAGAGATTGGTCTCTAGCTCATATCCTTCTTTTCTTTGGTTACAAGAAACTAAAGTAGAGAAGGTTCAAAGGTCTTTTCTGAGAAGGAATGGACTGAATACTCTTCAGAGTGTTATTGAATCTCCAGCTATTGGTTCTTCAGGGGGCTTATTATGTTGTTGGGATGACAATGTGTTTGAGATGGAAAATCACTGCATTAACAGAAGATTCATTGCTGTTGTAGGGAAATTCAGGTTGCATCAAGTCAGAAGTGTCCTCATTAATGTTTATGGGCCTTCAGTGGAGGAAGAAAAAGAGAGTTTTTTTGAAGAACTCAGTGTGTTCATTTCTGGACAGAATCTGCCGGTTTGTGTTGGAGGAGATTTTAATGTTTACTTGTGTGAAGATGAGAAGGTGGGTAAAGCACATAATAGGTTCTCTATGAGGATTTTCTCTCAGTTTATTCAGTCTTTAGGTTTAATTAATCTGCCTTTGAATGGGGGGAAGGTTCACTTGGTGTAATAACCAAGATGATCCAACTTTTGTTAGATTGGACAGATTCTTGGTGGATGGTCAATTTTTAGCTACTTTTCCTGAGATTTCTCAGTCTCTTATTCCTAAATCCATTTCAGATCACAATGCTATTTTATTGAAAGATGAAGGTATTGATTGGGGGAAAAGACTGTTTAGACTCTTTAATTATCTGATGGAGGAAGACGGCTTTGAGGATATGGTCAGACATTCTATCACAGACTGTAAGAAGACTGGGAGAAAAGGTGGGATCTTAAGTATTTTGAAGAACTCTAAAGCTGCCATCAAGAAATGGTCAGGGAAGAAGAATCAATTTCCGGGAGTAGCAATATCAGATTTGGAAAAGAAAATTCAAAAGCTTGAGGAGGACGCCCAGCAGCTGAATAACAGCTCTGTTCAGGGGATTGCTAAAGAGCTTAGTGTTTGTAGAGCAGAGTTATGGAGACTTCACAGAATTGAGGAGCAGATTTGGCTTCAAAATTCTAGGAAGAAGTGGCTTAATGATGGGGACCGAAACACAAGATTCTTTCATACTTGTGCTTCAGTTAGGAGGAAACGAAATGCTCTGAATGCTTTAATTGTTGATGGGAATACTACTCACGATCCAACTGTTATCAAGGCCAAGGTCAAAGATCATTTTTTCAAAATTTATAATGATCTGTCTACTTTAGAAGTTGAAGATATTGGTTTGGTTTTTCCCAGAATTTCTTTCGAACAGAATATGCTTTTAGAGAAGGAGTTTTCCGAGGAGGAGGTTTGGGAAACTCTAAAGTCTTGTGATAGCAATAAAGCTCCGGGGCCCGACGGATTGAATTTGGGTTTTTTTAAAAGGTTTTGGTCTGTTCTTAAGGGGAATATTATGCAGTTTTTTCACAGATTTTTTGTGGGGAAAGAATGGGAACATGGTATTAACCATACTTTTATTACCCTTATTCCTAAGGAATCTAACATTGGAAGTCTTGATGATTATAGACCTATAAGCCTAGTAGGAGGAGTGTATAAGATATTATCCAAGTGTCTTTCAAGGAGGCTTAGAAGTTGTATAGGAGATCTTATAAGCCTGACTCAATTCGTTTTTATTCCCGGTCGACAAATTTTGGACTGCTCACTCATTGCTAACGAGGGTATTGATTATTGGAGGAAGAAAGGGCTAAAGGGTTGTGTGTTTAAAGTTGATTTCAAAAAGGCATACGATACGGTTGACTGGCCTATTTTGTTCAAGGTGATGGAAAAAATGGGTTTCGGTTTCACATGGATAAGTTGGATTAGGAGATGTGTTTCTACAGCTTCAATCTCAGTGTTAGTTAATGGGGTTCCATCCGAGGAGTTTCCAATGGCCAAGGGCCTTAGATAGGGATGTTCACTCTCGCCTTTACTTTTTAACCTAGTGGGGGAATTATTGAATCTTTTAATCCGAAGAGCTGTTTCGGAGGATTTATTTGCTGGTTTGACAGTTGGCAAGGAGGAGGGGTATTTTAATCTTTCACACTTGCAGTTTGCGGATGACTTAATTATTTTCTGTGGAGCTTTGAAGACTCAAATTATGAATGTGAAGAGGGTGCTTAGAGTATTTGAGGTTATGTCAGGGCTTCAACTAAACCTTAAGAAAAGCAGACTCTTCGGGATTAATATATCCCAACAGGAGGTTAAAACTTGGGCAGATTCTATCGGTTGTTTGGTGGGAAACTTCCCATCTAATTATCTAGGCCTCCCTCTAGGTGCTACTAGGAATTCCTCTGTTATCTGGGAACCAGTGGTACAGAATTTTCACTCTAAATTAGCAGGTTGGAAGGCTGCTACTCTTTCTTTAGCAGGGAGACTGGTTTTGATCAAATCCGTTCTGTCCTCACTACCTACGTATTTTTTGTCTATCTTCAAGATTTCAGCTTCTATCCTCAAGACTCTCAATTCTATTATGTCTAATTTTTTATGGGGAGGGAGCAATGGTATTAAGAAGATACACTGGGTTAAATGGGATGATGTCTGCAAATCAAAGACTGAGGGAGGCTTGGGAGTTCGGAATCTGATTTCTATGAACAGAGCATTGCTAGGGAAATGGTCTTGGAGGTTTGCAAATGAGAGAAATTCTGTTTGGAGGAATTTTATTTGTAGCAAATACAACATTGACTCTTCTAGATTATTGTTTGACAGCAATCAATCCTCCTGGTTGTGGAGATCAGTGGTTAATAACCATTTCAAACAAGACTCATTTGGTTGTAAGTTCCGTAGTTTGTGCAAGTTTTATGTCGGAAATGGTAAGCATGTTCGATTTTGGCAAGATAGCTGGGCTGCTGATTTTCCGTTTCAGATTCTATTTCCTAGACTGTTTTCACTGTCAACTAATAAATTCGGTAAACTTTGTGAGTTTGGGGAATTTCTTTCTTCGGGCTGGATTTGGGATGTTAAAGTTCGAAGAAATTTAAACGATTGGGAGCTTGAACAATGGTGCAATTTGGTGAGCATCATTTCTTCTTTCTCTCTATCTATTGATTCTAGCGATGGATTGATCTGGAAAGGCAGTGGGGATGGGGTTTATACAGTCGGTTCTTGTGTAAGAGTTGTGCTTCAATTTCAGAAGAGTCTCATTTCTGGAACAAGATTGTTTGGAGAGGATTGGTTCCCTCTAGAGTTGAAACATTAGTTTGGCAAATTGTGCTTCAAAAAATTGCAGTTAAATCCGAATTGGTTAAAAGAGGAGTTCAAGGTATTGAGGATGGCTTATGCCCTCTTTGTAAAATGGTTGAAGAATCTTCTTCGCATCTATTCTTCTCCTGTTCGGTTGCGTGGTCTTTGTGGAATAATTTATAATTTTTTGGAGATTTAGTTCTGTGTTTTCTGCAGAAGCAAAAAAATTTCTTCTTACTTGGGATGAGTTGAAATCTAATTCGGTAATTTGGACTTTCATTCCTGGGGCTGTTATTTGGACAATCTGGAAATTCAGGAATTACATAGTTTTTGAAGGGGGGAAGCTCGATCAGACTGAATTATTCTTCTTAACAAGAGTTAGGCTGGCCTCTTGGTATTTAGCAAAGAATAAGGATGTTTCTATTCCTAAGGACTCCTTAATCTCTGATCCTTCTATAGGGGATTCTTACTCGTCCTACAATTTCTTGAAGTCTTCCATAACCCCTTGGTTACCTCCCCCTACGGGTTTCATCAAGTTGAATGTGGATGCAGCAATTAGTTGTGATTGGGAAAAATCAGGTCTGGGTGGTCTTATGAGGGATCATTCTGGTGCAATCCTTGGTTCTTTTCAGGAACCGGATGGTTCTGGACCTCCAACATTGAAGGAACTTAAAGCTATCCAAAGGGGTATCTCTTTCTTTACCTTTGTCCTAGGGAGGGTTAAAGATAGGTTGATCATAGAGAGTGATAGCAGAGTTGCAGTAGACTGGATCAATAAGGTTGTCTCATGTCCAGCTGTTTATGGTTTCATTGTTAGAGATATTGTTGAGTGTCTTAAAACTGTCGGGGGGGTTGTTAGATGGATTGCAAGGACAGCTAATATGGATGCCGATGCTCTAGCAAAGGCTGGTATAGGTTGATTATTATGTTGTTGACTTCTATAGTTCGGTTTTAAGGCTCAAGAATTGTTGTAAGGGTTCTACTTGGATTTTTCTTTCCAAGGTTGTAATTCTTATTTTCTTCAATGAAATTATAAGGCACTCTTTTCCTCCTTCCGATGATTAAGAAGCTTCTTTACAAGTTCCATTAATCAAGAAGGAGGTTTTTAAAGAGACCTTCAAATCTTATAAAAAAAACAGTCACAATGAAGAAATAAATCTTTTGACTTTGCATGTGACTGGAAAGCTCAGAATTCTAGGTTTCTTTGGGATCATTCCTCTGCATCTTGCATATTGGTTCTCCATTCATCTTAAGGAGAGTTTAGGCCATGTAACTGTAAAGATCAATATTCTAGGTTTCTCTTGGATCATCCTTGTGGTCTTGCATATTGGTTCTCCATTTGTCTTTAGGAAAGTTTAGGCCATGTAATTTGAGTGCTTAGACCGTTTACTTTATATGACTCACTCATAGAAAAATCAGTTTTTTATTCTTGTTTTTACATGGACTGGACTACCATATTATGGGGTTTCACTTTTACCCCTCTTTGGTTTTCTTTATGAACACTAGCTTTTGAACTTATATGCAGATGTACAAGAACCAAATTTTCCGTTTACTGGATGACCCGTCTGATTCATTAGCCTTGATTAGAGATGATGACAGACTTGTCGCCTATCGCTTACCAAAAGTTAGTGAGACTTACCCCTTAGTTGTATTCTCACATCAGCAGCTGGAAAGGTATGTGTTCCCTTACCCCATATTGTCAAGATTCTTGTGGCATAGACTGTATTAGTTGGTTGGTTTGGCAAACAAGATGCTCTTAACCATACCAAATTTATTTTAGATTGAGCTCATCTTCTAGCTCATGTCCATTTATTGGAAAGATCACTGGAATTTTTGTTGTTATGTCACTTGTTGAAATTGGAAAATTCTGATAATTGTTTATCTACTCATGTAGTTTTTTATACGTTACCAGGTTGAATAGTTTTGGTGTGATGGCATCAAACTGGAAGCCATTTGGTGTTCCTCTTGTATCAAGGATGCAAAATCTTTCAAGTGGATTTGAGATCCGTAATCAGTTTCTAAAGTTACTTAGTCCATTTCTAATTTCAGTTGAAGATACATTAAATGATTATGATGGTGATGAGATAGGAAATACTGTTAGTGAAACTTCTAAGATGGAGGATATTATTAGCCCCTTAGTTTCGGATAGTGATACAGGTTCAGACAGTGTAGCAGAGAATGATTTTCATCTAAACACTGACTTCAAATTCTACTTGGTTGATAAAATGGATCCAGTAGAGATAAAGATGAATGACCCTGTACAAGTATCAAGATTTACCAAGCAGCTGGATGTGAGCGTTCACTGGCCAGATAAGATGATTGAAAAGTATGACACATGCCTTCTCAGTTCATTGCCTGAGGTTTTCAAGACCCAGCTGTTTACAAGGAGGCCTCAAGAATCCATTTCCTTGTATAGATGTCTGGAAGGTTTCTTGCAGGAGGAACCTTTAGGACCGGATGACATGTGGTTAGTCTGTCTTCCCCCCAATATATACTTTAGTTCATAGTATATATTCTTGATGAAGTAATCATATTCTTGTTGAATCTAATTATGAGTATTGTGATTGTATCTAGGTACTGCCCTAGGTGCAAGAAGCCTCAACAAGCCAACAAAAAGTTGGATCTTTGGAGATTGCCTGAGATTTTAGTTATTCATTTAAAGAGATTCTCGTATAGCCGATTTTTCAAGAACAAGTTAGAAACGTACGTGGACTTTCCAATTCATGATCTCGACCTCTCCAATTACATTTCCCCTACTGATGGCCAATTCTCCAATCGTTACCAATTATATGCAATAAGTAATCACTATGGAGGCATGGGAGGCGGTCATTATACTGCTTTTGTTGATGTAAGTGTTACATCTTTTCGATCTTATGTTTCATGAGATTTTGTTAGAATTTACTTCTTTCTGGTCTTACTATTTCACTGCCATGGATAGAATTTCTCTATTTGTGATTTTCTCATGTTAGAATTTCAAAAGCATGTACTAGTAATAGTAGTATCAACAAATGAAATAGGTTCTCACGTTTATTTAATGGCTTGGTATTTAGGTAGGTGACTGACTAGCCTGTTGAATGCCATTTTAAACATGGGGTATACAATTATAGGGGATTGTTCGTTTTAATCAATAACTAATGTGTGTTATGGTTAGTTTGAAATTCAGTTTTCCAAGAAAATTGGGCAACAAGTAGATATTGCCTCGGAATTTTCTTGAAATTGTTTCATGCTTATATGTCTTTTGTTCTTCTCAGTAAATTGTTTTAAGGCTTCTTTGGCATCTCTATTAATTTTTGAAATTCAGCATTATGTTATATCAAAAAGTTACAGAAATCAGATATTTTCTAGGCTCTAAAAGTAGAAATGAAAGGTTTGAAGATTTAGGGGCATCATACTTTAAATTGCTTATTACATATTCTTCTGCATGTTCCTGTGGACTTGACATCCTTATATATATTTCAACATTTGCAGCTCGGGCATGGAAGGTGGTACGAGTTCGACGATGACAGAGTTTTCCCGGTCAGTGAAGACAGAATCAAGACATCTGCTGCCTATGTTCTTTTCTATAGAAGAGTGAAGGAGGTGTAAGTTTACATAGTCAAATAGAAGCATTTCCCTTTCCATTGCCGGAACCAATGGTGCCGGCCAACCGAAGGAAGGTAATAGAGATTTTAATGAAAGGTTAAGGGGGCAATAAGAACGAGACTTTGTTTTGTTTACAGTCTAAAAAGTGAAATAGGAGATAAATACATGATCACAGGTTGTACAATTTCTGAATGCCTCAATTGAAAGAGGTAAGTTATTACAATGATCAAACATTTTCTTACATGTAGAGCTTAATCCGGAGAAAGATATGGTGCAATTCCATTTTTGTCGCAGATGGGGATGTAACCCTTCACCTAGTCCGTGTACATTGTTTTAATGGTTCTGATTCCAACGATGAAGCTCTGTGATTCACTCTGGTGTAAGTGCTTAGTTCATGGTGTCAAATATACCTTTTTTTTCTGGTTGTTTGTTCATTTTTGTGTATTCTTCATGTTCCTACTTATATCCGATTACATCAAATGAGTAATGGGCAGTACTACAAAAAAGAGAAAAAAAATTCTTTTTTTTCTGGTTTTTCTTGAAAGGTAAAGAATGATTATCTTAAGATACCAATCTCTGTTTTGCAACTAGGAGAATGATAACTGAAGCAGTCACCTTCGAGCCATGCAAGAACCTCTCGACTTGCTTCTTGCATTAGCTCAGCTAGTGCCTACCCAGTGACAAATTGCCTTCATTAAAGAAAGCTGTTGCCAATCCTGTTTTACCAGCCCGATCTGTACTTTCAATACGGACATAATCATCAATGTCATTGGAAATGTCATATTAGAATCAACACATAATTAAACATGAAATCAAACATGCCAAATTATTAAGAATAATAAATTATATTTGTGAAAATGTATTTGAATCTATTGTCGAAGATTAACTAGAATCTAGAAGGTTGAATCTTGAAGATTACCTTAAATATTGAGATCTTGAAGATTACCTTAGGATTGAGATTCTCGAAGAAAGGTTTATCTCGAGTATATACCCTATTTATATAGTTGATTTAAGAATTAATTATTATATGTATTTATAACTCTGTAATTCATTAAATTATAAATACAACTTTAATAGTATCCACACTTTTATTTTCATGATATTTCTAATACTTTAGGACTTTTACAACATATTGGTCACTTAATTTTGTGTCATACTTTATAATAACAATATATATTAAAAATATGTGTCCATAATTATGGATTTTAATGTAATAATCTCCTACTTGGGCAACATATATTTCTGGATAAATGTATGACCATATGAGTTTAAAATTTACTATCATACAATAGATATTCCATAATAATCTCGTTCGTCAATTATATCTATATATGATCAAAGTGACTTTTTTCATATCAATTATGACTAGACCTATCAATGATCACGTATACAAATACAGTCAAATGCCATAGACTAATCATGGAGCATAACATGTAATTACATGCAATGTGGGTCTCACATGTTTATTTTTAACTGGTCCTATTTAAATATAAGTGGAGTCAATCTCTAAACAATAAAAGAAATTAAATAAAATGAATATTTTATCTCTAATCAGAAAAAAACCAAATACATAAATGTCTCAAAACAAACATAAGCAAACAAAACTCTCACTCAAACAAGGATACCATCAACTTATAACATTCATATGAGCAGTGTGCTCATGAAAGACCTTTAGTGTTATAATTTTTGTGAACGGATCTGCTATCATAGAGTTTATCTTGATGTGTTTTATGGATATTTATCATTTGTACTATCTCTTTCATAATTAGGAATTTTATGTTAATATGCATTGGCTTCAACGAGCTGCTATTATTGTTAAAATATAGAACTGCTAGCTTATTGTCACAAAATAATTTAAGTGGTCTTTCTACTTTATCCAAAATAAATAGTCCAATGAAAAAGTTAAACAACCATATTTCATGGTTTAATGTTTCATATCATGCTTCAATCTATGTTGCTATAGTGGATGAAGCTACAATTGTTCATTTGATATTTTTCCGATATATAGCTCCTCCAACTAACATATAAATATAACATGAAGTAGATTTCTTGCTATCTTTGCACCTAGAGAAATTAAAATCAATCAATTTCTAAATGATCTGATCTCCTATAAATGAGCATGTAATCTTTTATTCTCCGAAGATAGTTCAAACTATTTTGGTTGTTATCCAATTATTCCAGAGTTGTTTGAGTATCTGTTTAATATCCCTACAATGTATGTAATATCCGGACAAATACATACTTGAGTATATATCAGACTTCGAACAACTGATGTGTATAGATTCTTTTATTTTTTTCCCCTGAATTTTAAGGTCAGTTTTAAGGTATTAGGCAAGATTAAATTTGTCTCCTTTGGTAACAGGAGTGTCAATTGGTTTAATATTTTGCATGTCAAACTTTTTGAGTACTTTATTGATGTAGTTCTTTTGCGACCATCCAAGAATCATGATATATATCCCGATGTATCTAGATTTTTTTATTAATCGATGTATCTAGATTACTAAGACAAAATAGGCATCCCCAAGATCTTTCATTTCAAAATACCTAGATAAAAGTCTCTTGGTTTCATACAATAAAACTACATCATTTAAAGCAAGAAAAATGTCATCGACATATAGAATCATAAATATATACTTGCTTCCACTGGACTTGTGATACACAGGATCATGAACAATATTCATCTCAAAACCGAACAAGATAACATACTTAATGAAACTTGTGGTACCATTGACGAGAAGCTTGCTTGAGCCCATATATGTATTTAGTTAATTTGCAAACTATATTAATATTCATGATTTCGATGTTGATGCAGATCATATTTTAAGGGTTGATCTATTGTATCCAGCCAAAATGATCGACGATGACTCCATATTTTGACAAATTTTCAAAGATTCAAGATTTTTTTGGACCGACACAATACGGTTTGGAAAAATAATTACCTATTCCCCATCTAAATTAGGGACGGTCATAAGTCGAGTCGAATTAAGTTTTAACTGATCCGAACTCGGCCTAAGAAGTATATCCCTCCACTCGACACTTGACACGACTCAAGTTTAGGAAGATTTAACTTAACTTGAATTTTAAAGTTAAAACTTGCATCTAACTTGATCCGACTAGAAACAAATACAAAAAGAAATCTTATTTTTATTCTGTAAAATAGATAGTTAATAAAAAAATAGAGAAACACTACAACAATTATTGAAAATATATATAGTATAATTATATTATTATCTCGACTTCGTTTAGAAAATTTTCACCCTAAAATCAAATTTAACTCTGCCCAATTTTATCATTCACACAATCCAACCGACCCGAATTTGAATTTAGGGAAAAAACATGATCCTATATGTTTTGGTCAAATTGAAAGAATAAAATGGCCATTACTTATCTAAACCCACTGAGTTAATAATAGATTAATGGGAAAACTACACGTTTAGGACTCAATCTGTCACTTTTATTTTGTTTTGGTCACTAAATTATTTTTTATTTCATAATCATACATAATGTTACATTTTAGTTTCATTTTGATCATTCACCGTTAAAAAATTAATAGAACTGTTGACATGATTTTTTTTTTTATTTTTCAATGATGAAATCTCATTACCATATTCAACATCACTGTTAATTTTTAACAGCAAATAACCAAAATAAAACGAAAACTAAACGTTAGATATGATTTTGAAAAAAAGTAATTAAGTGACCAAAACAGAACAAAATTGATAACTGAAATATTAAACGTGTAGTCTACCCTAGATTAATCTATGATAATTTTATATCATTAAATATACTCGAACACATATTCTCTTCGATATTAGAATCGATCATTAAATTAATATTTATATAAACAAAAAGATTGTGTCAAAACCAGATTTTGATTCAGTTTTTTCTTTTCTTGTTCGACAACTAATTATGAAAGGGATAATTTCACTTAAACCATGTTTATACTATTTTCAAACCCTTTTATTTAACTTTTCTTTTTAGAATTTTATTTAACTTTTTTGTTAGTGATATTTTGTGGAAACTGATTTGATTGATATATATATTCTTAATCTAGCACGAACCAAATAATATTGGTGATAAAAGAATTATAGTTATTTCTTGAGGTCCCGAATTCGAACATCATGAATGTCAAGGGTGTAAGCGTTCAATGTCAAATAGTTGAAATTATTTTTAAACAGATACTACCTTATACTTATCCCAGATTAATCTAAAAAAAATCTTAAGCTATAATATCCAATTAGAAAGAAAAAATATACGATTTTTCCAAATAGGTGCTTCAATCTAATATCACAATAATATTTTTTTCTTATAAATCTAGGACGAATACAAAGTAGTATCTATTCAAAAACTCTCAACCCTTTGACAATGAACACTCATACTCTTAACATACATAATACTCAAATCATATCAAACGTTTAGTTAAGATTTCATAGCCTTTGACTGTAATATTTTGATTCAATGCATAAAATATGAATAGTTGTTTTAGGTATTCTGGTGTAACACAATATGATTACTATAAAGATAAACTACACATTTAATATTTAAACTATTACTTCTATTCCGTCTTGATACTTAAACTTTATTTTTTTTAAATCATACCTAATGTTTAATTTATGCTTTATTTTGGTATCCCACTATTAAAAACTTAACGATGATGTTGACGTGTTATTATAAGGTAATGCCACCGCATCATTTAACGACAAGTATGAAATCGAAACTTAAATTGAATGTTAGGTATGGTTTAAATGAAAGTTTGGATACCAGAACGAAAAACATAATAGTTTAAGTACTAAACATGTAGTTTACCCTTACTATAATAAGTATATTAATTAATCTTAAAAAATAATCCAATTAAACACGTAAAAGGTTGAAGCATTTGTAACGGAAAAACATGTCTTCTTTCTTCCTTCTTTTTTTTCATTTTCTTTCTTCTCCCTATTGAAAGGGAGAGGAGAAAACGAAAAAAAAAATCTTCTTTGATTATAGAAAATAATAATAGAAACCCTGATTATTACCAAATAAAAACATTAAATCCCCATTGTCTTTTCATCATTCCTCTTCCCTCTTTTTCACTAGCCATTGTACAAAGTTTTCATTTTTTTATATTTATGATCATTGTGATTGTTTATGATTATTGTTCAATGATCATTGATAATTGTATATTCTGGAAATTTTTGAGATCCAAGGGTGTATTAAAAATACCTTCTTCTTCTTTTGATGAAATTATTTGCCATTGGATCACATTGTAGAAGGTTTCTGGAGGTGGCTTAAATTGGTGAAAGCTCCATATTTGATGTTATTTTGCAGAAGCCAAAACAATTATTAGAACCTATATGGAATAAGGAGAAAAGGAAATGGGATCTTATATATTGTTATAAGTTATAACAATTGGATGGTTGGAGAAGAAGATTAAGGTATGAGGGAATTGAGAGTCGTTTCAGTTTTTCTATATGGGAAGTGTATGTTCAAGTTGTTGTGGTTCCACTCCACTTGAAGAGGAAAACAAGAAAAATGAAAACGAAGGTGAAATGGTTGAAAATAAAGAAGGCGAAGGGGAAGCAGAAGCAGAAACTGTCGCTGATACTGTCGGTGCTGGCGACGGTGAGGATATGGTCCAAAAGGACCCCTCTGAAGAGATGAAGATTGATAAGGAAGAGAAAGGATCCAGAGAAGAAATCCCAACCCAAATCCAAACATAAAAATCAAAGTTAACCCAAAGACAACAATCAATGTCTACAAGAGGCAACAATCGTCGGTTTCGATGTCGATGCAGAGGCAATAATCCAAGGCTACACAAAGGATACAATCCAAGGATCAACCTCTAAGACTTGAATCCAAACCATCACAGATTGCAATGGCGGCGGTGGCGGCCGTTGTGTCGGGGAAAAAGGAAAAGCCTAAAGGTGATGTCGGGGAAAAAGGAAGAGCCTAAGGGTAATATCGGGAAACCTCAAAAGGCTCATAATATGAAGAGGCAGGCATGTGCAGGGCTGAAGGTGGAGTCTGTATTACAAACCAAGAGAGGTAACTTGAAAGAATATTATAACTTAGGGAAGAAGTTAGGGCATGGCCAGTTTGGTATAACTTTTCTTTGTGTGGAGAAAGGTACCGGTAAGGAGTATGCTTGTAAGTCTATTACCAAAAGGAAACTTGTCAACTCCGGAAGATGTATCACCTGGCTGGCCACCCTAATGTTGTCACCATCAAATAGGCTTATGAGGATTCCGTGGCAGTTCATGTCGTCATGGAGCTATGTTCTTGGGGAGAACTCTTATATAAAATCATACAGAGGGGGCATTATTCTGAAAGAAATGTGGCTGGTCTAGCAAGAACTATAGTTGGTGTTGTGGAAGCCTGTCACTCCATGGGAGTAATGCATAGGGATCTCAAGCCTGAAAACTTCCTTTTTATTAATGTACAAGAGGATTCACCCCTCTAAGCCATTGATTTCGGATTATCAATATTCTTCAAACCTGGTATGTTCAAAATACTTTTATCTTGTGGTGCTTGATTTTGGTGTTGTTTTCCTAATGAAGGTGCTAAAAATTTCAGGGGATACCTTAAGTGATGTGGTTGGAAGCCCATACTACATCGCACCTGAGGTATTGCAGAAGCGTTATGGTCCGGAAGCAGATGTGTGGAGTGCTGGGGTGATCGTTTACATTCTCTTAAGTGGTGTTCCTCCTTTCTGGGGTGGTAAGAACATTTTGAACTTGGCACTTTGAGCCTTTTCATTTAACAATTGGTCTGTTTCTGTCTTTTTTCTTTGTTCTTTTTATATACACAAACCGAATAAGAGATATTTGAAGAGTTTTTGCATGGTGAACTTGACTTCACATCTGATCCTTGGCCTAACATCTCTGAAAGAGTAAAATATTAAGAAAATGCTTGTGAGGGACCCGAAAAAGCGGATAACCGCTCATGAAGTACTACGTAAGTCTATTTTACTATTCTAGCTAGGATGATGATGAGTACTAGAGAACTTGGATGTTGATAACATGGTTGTGGCTTGTTTTAATTCTCAGTTGATGTTCATTTTTTTACCTTCTCCATGTACTTTGTTGCTTATCAATACCTTTAGGATCATCTAGCAGGCCTTAAGTTCCATGGCAGAGTTGTTATCAAGGATTAAAATTTTTACAGCTGGTGTTTCGTTATGCAATTTCAAGAACTTGCTGGTTTTATATATTTTGGTTCCTTGCAGGACACGCTTGGGTACAGGTCAACGGGGTGGCTCCGGACAAGCCACTCGATTCTGTGGTCTTGAGCCGTTTGAAGCAATTTTCGACAATGAACAAGCTAAAGTAAATGGTCTTGAAGGTAAGTATTTGCACTGAGACAACATTGGCATATAAAACTTCTGATAAAAGACCATTAGCTAAAATGGCTTCCCCTTGTTGTTTTATTTTTCAGGTGATTGCCTAGAGACTTTTCGAAGAAGAAATAGCTGGGTTGAAGGAAATGTTCAAGATGATAGACGCAGATAAATGTGGTCAAATCATATATCAACAACAACAACAACAAAACCCTATTCTAATATGCAATAGGTTAAGAGAGAGGTAGGGTAGTAGGCCGCCCCCAACGCCAGGATTGAGAGCAGCTTCTGTGGAAGACCTCTGGTAGTAAGAAAATTAAAAATAAAGATAAAATGCAATGCAAGTATAAATACATAAATAAATACATAGTTGAACAGTCTTCATATGCAGTCTTCATATGCGCGTCTATAATGGGAAGTAATCCCTACAAATAAATCCATGCGTAAAAATCTTTGCATATAGATAGAAACGTAAGACCTGACTAAATTTAAAAAGAGGAAACCTGAAGAGAATGATACACAGAAGTCAACGATAGCAAGTTAGGAGAAGGAATACAGTCAAATGGGTTAAAACCTAAACTAAGGCAACAATACTCCGATACCCTAGTTCTAAGCCTACATAAATTCTAATGACAGAAACGTATATAAAGTAGAAGTCATGGAAATTATTAAAAAGACATTAAAATGAAGACAGAGATGTTACACCCTATGTCTGTGACCCGCACTACTCGCCTACCCTGGTCTTAAGTCTCCATACTTTCCTATCAGAGGTCATGTCCTCGGTAAGGGCTAAATCCTTCAAATCAGATCTCAAGTAGTCTTCCCACTTCTGCCTTGATCATCCTCTCCTTCTGGCACCGTTGACTGTAATCGACTCTACCCTCCTGACCGCATCCGATGGTTTTCGCCTAAGGACATGCCCAAACCACCATAGTCTTCCCTCCCTCAATTTTTTGGATACAGGCTCAACCACCAAGGACATCCTAATAGTTGAGTTTGGTGTCATGTCTCGCAGAGTCCTACCACATGCCCATTGAAGCATTCTCATTTCTGAGGCCTCCATCCTCCTTACGTGATCCTTATTGATTGCCCAACATTCTGATCCATACAGCAGCGTTGGTCTTATTTCCATTCTATAAAATTTTCCTTAAGTTTTAGAGGCACATTCTTGTCACACAAAACTCCAGTAGCAGCCCTCCACTTTTTCCATCCTGCCTTTATACGGTGTGTAACGTCATCATCTACACCCCCATCTTTATGTATCATAGACCCTAGGTACTTGAAACATTCATTTGAGGGGATAACGTGTCCATCTATGTATACTTCTACATCCTCATCGTTTTGGTTCCCACTGAAGTTTGAACATAAATACTCGGTTTTTCAATATTAATCCTTAGACATTTTTCTTCCAAAGCAGTTTTCCAGGCAGTCAGACTACTATTTAGCTCAGTTTTTGTTTCAGCAACTAGGACATTGTCGTCAACGAAAAGCATACACCATGGAACACCGTCTAGTGTTGCACAATAGATGTCTTCTAGATCGTATCGCGGGTGACGCTATCATACGTCTTCTCAAGGTTAATGAACGCCATGTGAAGATCTCTATTTTTTCCCTATATTTCTCCATAAGTCGTCGAAGTAGATGAATCACCTCCATAGTAGACTTGCATGGCATAAAGCCAAATTGGTTTTTCGAAACCCTAGTAACCTGGCTCAACCTAGCCTCTATCACCCTTTCCCATAGCTTCATGGTATGACTGAGTAGTTTAATACCTCTGTAGTTGCCACAACATTGTGGATCTCCTTTATTCTTATAGATTGGTATCACCATAGACTCTCTTCACTCCTCTGGAATCTTGGCAATCTCTAAAATAATATTAAAGATGTTGGTCAACCACTTAACTCCCTCTTCCCCTAGGGCCAACCACATAGTGATAGGAATTTGATCTGGACCGATATATTTATCCCTCACCATCTTTCTTAGAGCCATTTTGACTTCCTCAAACTCAATCCTACTTGTAGGGCAGTCATTGGTCGTAGTATGATGGTTAGCTAACCCATCAACAGTACTATCTCTACCAGGAGAGGTACCCTCATTAAATAAGCCAAAGAAGTAACTACCCCCAAACCCTCTTAATATCATGATCTTTCACTAAAAGAACACCATTGTTGTCCTTAATAAACCTAATGCTACCTAGATCATTTTTCCTATTTTCCCTGGATTTTGCAAGCCTGAAGATGCCCTTTTATCCTTCTTGGTGTCTAATCTTTTGTACATTTCCTCATATGCCTTATCCTTTACTTTAGTCACTGTTTTCTTGGCTTCCCGCTTTGCCTCCTTGTATCTTTGTATAGCTCTCGATCTTTCTTCGTCGTCATTGTATTGTAGAAACTCCTTGAAGCAAGTTTGCTTTGTCTTCACCTTAGTTTGGACTTCGTCGTTCCACCACCATGATTCTTTATGCTCCTTTTGTAATATCCCAAAATCTGGGCTTGTGACTAAAATAGAAATTATGAAACTTTGGGGTCTGATTTTGAAATATTTTAAAAGTTCAGGAACTAAATTGGAACATTTAGAGGATGATTGTTAGTAATTATTAAATTAAGTAAAGGGTAAAATGGTAATTTGGCAAGGAAATATTTTTAGTTTTTTTCCTTTTTAAGGGAGTAACCCACATGGATGAAAGGAAGAAATATCCCATCTTCCAGAGTCATCTTTTTCTCCTTTCTTCTTAATACGTGGGAGCTCAAGGCAAAGGTGAGAGTTTTTATTAGTTGATTTTCAGTTGAATTTTAAGTTTGGTTTTGATTATCAAGTGACTCTTAAGCTTAAGAAAATCTTAAATTATCATAAAACAATTAGAGGAAAGGTATAGAAATGATTAAAGGAAGGAAGTGAATAAATGAAATCTTGGTTGAAAGACACTTATTAGATTTCCATACCAAATTTGACTTGTCAAAGGTCTAATTAAGAAGTTAGAAGCAATAGAAATGAATTTGAAACATGTTGAAAATTTAGTGTAATTCTTGAATTACATATGGAGGATAGGATTTTGAGGTTAAAGAGGTGATTAATGAATAGAAATGAGTTTGAATATGTGTATGTGAGTTAAGAATATAAAAGGAAATGAAATATGAAGAGTTGAGCTAAAAAGAAAGTGAATTTCGTGCTCTAACTGGAATTTCTGGGTTGTGTACATCGATGCACATTCAATGTGTACCGATACACTCTCAAACAAATAAACATCAAATGCAATTAGTGCATCGATGCACCCTCTTAAGATAAAACATCGAATGTGAATTGTGTACCGATGCATAGATAGTGCATCGATGCACTCGTTAAGGGATGCATCGATACACTATAAAGTGCATCGACATATACCTTCTTTAAGAGATGAAATTACCTTTCTCTTAGTGTTAAAAGTGATAGTTTAAAATATATCAATTACTATACTGATATGTATCAATATATTGCTATATAGATTTATAGCGTAATATTGTTCTGGAACAATCGAGGGATTAGGATCAAATCAAAGCAAGCAAGGCTAAGGTGAGTGCATAATATAGATATAATGTAATGGAAATAACACTTGTGATAAGTCTATTTCCGAGATAAATGTCATAGTATAATAGTATAAACATGCATATATTATAGTTTGGATTAAATGTGTGTAAGTTATATATGTTTACATATGATTCACCACATGTTATATGACTCATATGAATGTACTCAAATGCTTGTGTGGTAGAGTATGAGATGGATGATTATATGCATATGTGTTTATATGTTATACTGAATGTTACATGATATAGATATATATATAAATTTATGAACTTATATGACTATGAAATGTGAATGTGATATGTGGATATAGAGAAGACTGAGTGATATGATCTACGTTATCAAATTTAATACGTGATTACATGCACTTGTATTACATGTTATATGATATGAGATAGAGTTTTACACATACATGTGGTATGTGACAGAAGAAAAGAAATATGTGATTATAAGATCAATGATTACACGTACATGGGATACATTTCAGAATAGAATATATATGTGTTTATAAGAGAAATGATATGAATAAGCGATGGTATTATGTGAACTGTTATAAATGATAATGCCCATGTTATGTGGTTTGAGAGCTAGGGGTATAGTTGGCATGCCAAGAGTCGAGGGTTTACCTTTGTCTTTCGGGATATATGGACAGTTTACCTATGTTTTACGAGATATATGGATAGTTTACGTAGTTTCTTCGAGACCTATGGACAGTTATCGAGGTTCTTTATGACCTCTGGATAGGTCCTTCGGGACATTTATACGAGTTGTGGTGACAGTATAGTGGCGCACAACCTCGATGTACTCAAATACCTTAAGTTCTCAGTAATGTACATGGGCATATAAAAGATATGAAAAGAGTTTGTATGATTGTATTTTATCATGTTACCATTGCTTGTATTGAATCACGTATGCACAAGGATTAATAAGGAGATTAATAATGATTTATGCATATTTATTTATTTATTTATATGTAATTTGAGATGATTTTGTTTGAGATAATGAAATGAGTTTGGATAATATGATAGAATATAGTATGTCTATATTGTTACATGTTATAAGTGTATTATATATTTTATGATGCCTCACTAAGTCTGTGACTTAGCGTGTAAGTGATTTACACGTAGGTACCAAGAATCGGGAAGAACAGAAATAGGAGTGGCAAGAACAGCAGCACTGTTAGAAGATTAGATCAGAAGGAACTAATAAAGTATGTATTTTGATGGTGTATAGTGTGCATGTAAGAAAAGTGTTAGTTACAAATACTCCGATCATTTTTGTATTGTTTTGGTTAACTTGTGTAAAGTAACAATGTTATTTTAATGAAAGTTTTAAATTTCCTTGATTTTCGTCAAGAATCAAAGTTTGAAAAGTCAATGTGACACCTTAGACTCGTATCCAGGTCGGGTACGGGTTGAGGGTGTTACATTTAATTGTATCAGAGCCACGGTTTAGTCGATTCTCGGCATAAACCAAAGTCTAGAGTGTCTCATAAGGTATACATGCCAACAAAATAGTGAAAACTTCTGATCTGATATAATAGTAAGTATGTTGTTTTACTGATAGAATGATAGGGGTATGTTTTTATAGATGTTCAGACATGATAGTTCTCGAAGTCAAGCGGGAGATGATCGGCCCGCTGAAAGTAGTAATTCACCTGCCTTGGCCCAGCAAGGTGAAGAACATGCACCTTCTGGAGTGCCTGTAGCTGATCAAGATGTGTTCTTTAGAACGTTAGATGCAGTGTTGACGCGTTTCCAACCTCCTGCTACTTCAACTCCAAGAATGAATATTACAAAGGAGTTGAAGGGTTTAGGAGCTCCAGTGTTTAAAGGTGAAGCCGAAGACCTGTTATTGCGGACCATTGGCTTAATGATGTAAAAATTATGTTAGAAGGACTCCACTGTTATGATGTGGAGAAACTGAACAAAGTGATCTCCTTGCTTCGTGGGCAAGCGAGAATTTGGTGGACAAATGTCACTTTGAGAATGACCAGTGATCAAGTGACATGGTCTCTGTTCTTAGAAGAGTTTAAGCACAAGTATATATGAGACCAGTTTATCAGGCAAATGAAGCAAGAATTCTTGAATCTGAAACAGATGAATCGCACAGTGTATGAGTACGAGTGCGAGTTTAATAAATTAAGTCATTTTGCGGCTGAGTTGATCCCAATAGAGAATAATGCTTGTGAGTGGTTTGTAGAGGGCTTGCGCCCGAGGTTGAAAGAAATGTTAATAGTGCTGAACTTGTCCTCATTTCAAGAAATAGTAAATTATGCTAAAGCTCTAGAGAGATCTCTGAATGAAAGGTTTGGGGATCAAAGAACCCAACCCTTTAAAAGAATCGAGGCTTCATCGAGTTCTGCACCACCCAAGAGAGGTAGAGATTCTGGTTTTCAGTCTCATGCAAGGTCTAGATCGATGATATCCTCCATTAGAGAATCAAATCAGATGAGAAATAGACAGACCCAATCAGTAGGGTCTGGTGATGGAAGAGCACAACAGAGACATTGTCAGACTTGTAGAAGATATCACGGTAGGACGTGTAGAGTTAAATCTGGATCTTTTTTCTGATGTGGGGAAACAGGACATTTCATGAGAGATTATCCATTCGGGACAGAAGAGCATGCACAGTTGGAGCGATCTACTTCAATATCTCAAAGAGGAAGGGAGAAAGAGGCAGAAGTCAACCTGAATTCTCTACTCAACAGGAAATACGTTCCACTGCTCGAATGTATAATATTAATACCAATGAAAATTTTGATGATCCAGAGATAATAGCAGGTATTTTTCTATTGTACAGTAAATGCGTTATGATATTGGTTGATCTGAGTTTCATATATATATATATATGAGTAGTGAATGGGTGAGAGAATTAAGAATTTAGATAGAATTCATTTGTAGTAATATTAAAGTGACAAATTTAGTAAGGCACAGTGCTCAAGTAAACCAGATATGTTGGAGGTGTTCCATTCAGATTTAGGGAGTTGAATTCTCTATTAACCTAATGGAGTTATTCTTCAAGAGATTGAATTAATATTGGAGATGGACTAGTTATATAGTTAGTATGCAAATGATGATTGTAAATTAGGAAGAGCTACAACTAATCAGCTTAAACAGATTGGAAATGTCAGTGTGGGAGGATATATATTATGAGGAAAAATATTAAAAGAGGAAGTGATAGGAATATATTTTGAAAGAGTTTGGGAAATATATATATATATATATATATATCCGTGATTAGTATATAAGACAAAGATAAATGAAATGTTTGAATTTGAATCAAGAAATTATATTAGGGACAATAAAAAGGAAGGTTTAATAAGTTAAGTAAATAAATTATGAGTTATTTTGAATATAAAGAACATATATGTGGATGATTTTACGAAGGTTTATGTTTTGCTTTAGAGAATTGGGTTGAATAAAAAAGTAATGTGAGAGTGAATGTATTAAAGTTAAAGGATTTATATGTTTGATGGAAGTCAAAGATTTAACAGAAAAGTTTGAGATGAAAAAGGGATAAATATATTTTGATTGAATAAGAATTTTACAATGAATAAGGTTGTTCAAGTAGTGTTAAATATCTAAATTATGGAAATACAACGTGGAATGTTATTTAAAGATAAATATAAGTGATATGAAAGGATTATGGAAGCATAAGGAAAAAGATATGATCTATGAGACAAGAAGAGGGTGATTTATGAAGAATTAAATAGATATAGAGGAATTAATTGGAAAAGAGTGTAAAGTGTGAATTATAAGTTTGATATAGAAGTAAGAAAAATGTGCAAGGTGATGCGAAAAGATTATTTGATTCCGTAAAGCATATGTTTAATTACATTTAGAAAAGATTTAAAGTTGTGTGCTTAGTCAAATGTTGATGGAATAAGAATTTGGTTAATTATTATAAGGTAGTTAGAGATGAATTTATGATGTTGAGTGATGAAATGGATGTTACTATTTATGTGATGAGTGACATTATATGGATTTTAGAAAGGTCAAAGGAAAATGCATAATCGAATGAGAGAAAATACATAAATGGATTGAGGTTATGGGTTATTGTGTATATAATAACTGACAGTAGATAAATGTATAAAGGAAAAAGGTAGTTGAAGAAATAAATGAAGGAAAGATTAAGTAAAGAAGGTATCATTAGAACATTAGAATATATGTTCTTATTGATATGTTTAGTGAAAATTCGAGGATAAATTTTCTTTAAAGTAGGGGAGATTTATAATATCCCAAAATCTAGGCTAGTGACTAAAATAGAAAATTTGAAACTTTGGGGTCTGATTTTGAAATATTTAAAAGTTTAGGAACTAAATTGGAACATTTATAGGATGATTGTTGGTAATTATTAAATTAAGTAAAGGGTAAAATGGTAATTTGGCAAGGAAAGATTTTTATTTTTTTTCTTTTTTAAGGGAGTAACCCACTTTGATGAAAGGAAGAAATATCCCATCTTCCAGAGTCCTCTTTTTCTCCTTTCTTCTTCATACGTGGGAGCTCAAGGCAAAGGTGAGAGTTCTTATTAGTTGATTTTCAGTTGAATTTTAAGTTTGGTTTTGATTATCAAGTGGCTCTTAAGCTTAAGGAAAGCTTAAATTGTCCAAAAAACAATTAGAGGAAAGGTATAGAAAGAATTAAAGGAAGGAAGTGAATAAATGAAATCTTGGTTGAAAGACATTTATTAGATTTTCAGACCAAATTTGACTTGTCAAGGGTCTAATTAAGAAGTTAAAAGCAATAGAATTGAATTTGGAACATGTTGAAATTTTAGTGTAATTCTTGAATTACATATGGAGGATAGGATTTTGAGGTTAAAGAGGTGATTAATGAATAGAAATGAGTTTGAATATGTGTGTGTGAGTTAAGAATATAAAAGGGAATGAAATATGAAGAGTTGAGCTAAAAAGAAAGTGAATTTCGTGCTTTAACTAGAATTTTTGGGTTGTGTGCATCGATGCACATTCAATGTGTGTCGATGCACTCTCAAACAAATAAACATCGAATGCAATTAGTGCATCGATGCATAAAGAGTGCATCGATGCACCCTCTTAAGATAAAAACATAGAATGTGAATTGTGTACCGATGCATAAATAGTGCATCGATGCACTCGTTAAGGGATGCATCGATACACTAAAGAGTGCATCGATACATACCGTCATTAAGAGATGAAATAACCTTTCTTTTAGTGTAAAAAGTGATAGTTTAAAATATATCAATTAGTATACTGATATGTATCAATTTATTGCTATATAGATTTAGAGCATAATATTGTTCCGGAACAATCGAGGGATTATGATCAAATCAAAGCAAGCAAGGCTAAGGTGAGTGCATAATATAGATATAAGGTAATGGAAATAAGACTTGCGATAAGTCTATTTCCGAGATAAATGTCATAGTATAATAGTATGAACATGCATGAACATGCATATATTATAGTTTGGATTAAATGTGTGTAAGTTATATATGTTTACATATGATTCACCACATGTTATATGACTCATATGAATGTACTCAAATGCTTGTGTGGTAGAGTATGAGATGGATGATTATATGCATATGTGTTTATATGTTATAGTGAATGTTACATGATATAGATATATATATATAAATTTATGAACTTATATGACTATGAAATATGAATGTGATATGTGGATATAGAGAAGACTGAGTGATATGATCTACGTTATCACATTTAGTACGTGATTACGTGCACTTGTATTACATGTTATATGATATGAGATAGAGTTTTACACATACATGTGGTACGTGACAAAAGAAAAGAAATATGTGATTATAAGATTAATGATTACACGTACATGGGATACGTGTAAGAAAAGAAGAGATATGTGTTTATAAGAGAAATGATATGAATTAGTGATGTTAATATGTGAACTGTTATAAATGATAATGCCCATGTTATGTGGTTTGAGAGCTAGGGGTATAGTTGGCATGCCAAGAGTCGAGGGTTTACCTATGTCTTTCGGGACATATGGACAGTTTACATATGTTCTATGGGATATATGGATAGTTTACCTAGTTTCTTCGGGACCTATGGACAGATTTTGAGGTTCTTTATGACCTCTGGATAGGTCCTTCGGGACATTTATACGAGCTGTGGTGATAGCATAGTGGTGCACAACCTCAATGTACTCAAATACCTTAAGTTCTCAGTAATGTACATGGGCCTATAAAAGATATAAAAAGAGTTTGTATAATTGTATTTTATCATGTTACCATTGCTTGTATTGAATCACGTATGCACAGGGATTAATAAGGAGATTAATAATGATCTATGCATATTTATTTATATGTAATTTGAGATGATTTTGTTTGAGATAATGAAATGAGTTTGGATAATATGATAGAATATAGTATGTCTATATTGTTACATGTTATAAGTGTATTATATATTTTATGATGCCTCACTAAGTCTGTGACTTAGCGTGTAAGTGATTTACACGTAGGTACCAAGAATCGGGGAAGAACAGAAATAGGAGTGGCAAGAACAACAACACTGCTAGAAGATCAGATCAGAAGTAACTGGTAAAGTATGTATTTTGATGTGTATAGTGTGTTGGCATGTAAGAAAAGTGTTAGTTACAAATGCTCCGATCATTTTTGTCTTGTTTTGGTTAACTTATGTAAAGTAAAAATGTTATTTTAATGAAAGTTTTAAATTTCCTTGATGTTCGTCAAGAGTCAAAGTTTGAAAAGTTAATGTGACACCTCAGACTCGTATCCGGGTCAGGTACGGGTTGAGGGTGTTACACTTTTACCTTCCATGTAGACAACCCAAGGGTGTTTTTTCCTACCTCTCTGATGGAATTTGCCATATTTTTCCATAACATATCTACATTATTTGAGTTTGTAGTTCCAAAACTTGTATTAGAGAAAACCTTACTCTTAAAGTCATCAACTGTCGCTCCATTTAAGTTCTTCCAAATGATCCTATGTGTACCAAGTTTATCCCTCCTATGAGTGCTCCGCCCGTGGCATACGCGGAACACCAAAACCAATAATCTGTGTTGTGATGCATATGCCTCTTCAGGGAACACCTTACAGGCAATTCAAGCCCATCGATCTTGATTTCAAACCAGGATGTAGTCAATTTGGGTACAATGTCCCCCGCTATGGAATGTAATCAAGTTCACATCTCTCTTGTTAAAGGAGTTAGTGACCATCATATCATGTGCAGTAGCAAATTCAAGCAATATACGACCCTCCTCGTTCCTACTACAAAAAATCGAAACCCCCATGAACACTTTCATCCCCGTCAGTTGCACTACCTATATGGCCATTGAAGTCTCCCCCTATGAAAACTCTTTGGTCCTCTAGAATGCTCCTAAGTACATCATCTAACTTATCCTAGAAGCAACGTTTCTCCCCTTCCCTAGGCCAACGTGTGGGGCGTACACTGAAAGGAGATTCACCACTTCCGCTTCTATAATAACCTTAATCATCATGATCCTATCCCGGTATCTACAAACTTCAACTACATTTTCCTTGAGCCTAGAGGATACAAAGATACCCACCCCAATTCTAGCGTTATCTACGCCTGAATACCACAACTTGTACCCATTACACTCTCTGGCACGAGCACCTTTCCACCTAGTCTCCTGAATACATGTAAAATCTATTTTCCTATTATTAAGTACATCGGTCAGCTCCAACAGCCTAGCATTTAATGTGCCTACATTCAACGAACAAACTCTAAGTCTAGTCTCATTGACACCACTCTATCGAGCCCTCCCCCTATACGCCCTATGAGATCTAAAAGAATGACATGACCTCAAGTAATCATTTATAGCCGAAGCTATGAGGAACTATGAAAAAGGAATCCAAAGAAGACAGAAGATGCACCAGTAAAACACTAGAAAATTGAGAGGTACTAAGAAGCCTAGTTGGTTACTTAATAGGATTTTAAGACAAATTTACACTATCTTACTTAACTTTAGGCCAACAGCTAGAAATTAAGTGGTAAAACCACAACAAAATTTATAAATCTTTATAACAGTTATATTCAATTTGAAATATCGAAAATGATATAAGATACTAGGAGTCTAGGACAATAAAAAAATACAGATCTAGTAAATCCTACTCAAAGCAAAGTAGAAAAATATAGATCCATTAGATCCTACTCAAAGCAAAACTACTTTTCAAGTAAATAACAAATTCTATGGATGTTTAAGACGTCATCAACTTAAAGCCTTACTCAAAACATGAACTTTTTTCAGTAAAATTTCTATAAATAATCCAAGCAAACCTCAGAATCTCAAGATCGTATAATTTTCAAGAAACAAAAATTTTACAGATTAGAAAGCAATTCAGTCAAGATTCAATAAAAGAAAACTAATTACACGCTGCTACTACAAACAACAGAGCTAAGTCTACGAACGAAAACCATGGAGCACATGATCCAGTGAAAGCAACAACGCCACACGCAAATTACAGATCATTAAACAAAAATAAAGAAACTTATTTTTCCCAAACAATGTTGTTAAAAGATGCCAAAGTTACTAGCAAAGAATGTTTGGTTTTACATTTCGTAGAAAACCCAAAATGCAGATCTGGTTGCTACACTAAGAAAACAAAAAAACAATGAAGAAGAAATAAATCTAACTCAGGAAACTCGACGTGTTTTCGGTTATAAAAATAAAAAAGGAACAATAGATGAAAAAGAAAGAAAGAACGAGGCAACAGAGCAGAAGATGTGGGGTTTATAAAGAAACTGAAAGTAAGGGCAAAGTTCAAAGCTTGGGTACAGTAGTAATCTACTGGAAATGGGGTTGGAAAATAAAACTCAATAACCAACCAAATCAGGAATGAACTCAACAAAACCAAAATAGAGAGGAAAGTGACACGATCTAACCAGATCAGGAGGAGAGAACATCACATGAAACAACAATTGCTAAATTTCTCAGATCGAACTACAATCAAAATAAATCGCACCTCAACCGAAACACACCAGAGAAAAATGAGCAGCTCAAAGAAACACCGAAAGCGCGCAACAAAAATATATAAAGATCAAAACCTGAGTGAGGAGGAAAAGATTGAGAAAGAGCAGAGAACTTCAATGTTGATCTTGATGATTCAGAACTCCATGCTCTAATGAAGGCTGTAAGATTCATTTTCAGTTATGAAAAGATCATCTAATTAACATCCTTTGACCCTTTTTTGCTCTGAAATCGTAGGCAGACGTTAATAACAGTGGTACAATCGAGTACGAAGAATTTGTAGCTGCAACATTGTATTTAAACAAGACCGAAAGGAAATATAATCTCATGGCCGCCTTCTTGTATTTCGAAAAAGATGGCAGCGGCTACATCACTAAAGATAAGCTTCAAAAAGCTTGTAAGGATTTCGGTATTGATCGGAGAGGTCGACACAGACAACATAAGTCTACATTTATATGCTTATATCAAATGTAAGATTTACATGTCCAAAAGCTGTGGGGTTGGACTAATTTTCTTGTGTATTTTTACAGGATGGTCGGATAAATTATAAAGAATTTGTGGCAATGATGCAGAAAGAGAACCCTGAATCTTGTAATAAGGGTATTTTTATAAGTGGAATTAAAGGCAATGCCACTTAGTTTGAGGCTCATCATTCCATTCATTTTGAGGCTCATCATTTCATTCATTCATCCATCAAGAGCTCCTTTTAAGGCCCACAATCTAATTGAGTTTCTTTAATGTCATTATTTGAAATAATCATTATTTACATTAATCAAGCAATTTCAGTGATTAAGAAATTGTTATTATTCCTTAAAGTATCAAATTCGAGCATCATGTATGTCAAGAAAAATAATCAATGGAAATAGGCAAACTATTTTGATTTTGAAGATGAGTTATTGATAGAGTTGTTACCATCCAGCAAAAGAATAATGATGGAATTGATTATATATATATATACACACACACACATATATATATATATATATAATCAATTCTGGCCAAATGAAAGCTCTTTATCAAACTTCTTCTCGGATTATTTAACCAACATGAATTTATCCATCCGCAAATGAAAATCACCTGACCTGAAATGTAAAGGCATTTTTCCATCAACATGCCATTTTCTGGAGAAACGAGATCCACAACATGAAAAAATAGAGAAAAAGGTTTTTAGCAGCGTTTTTTAGTCATATAGCGACGTTTTTAAGCGCTGCTTAAAAACCTTATGTCAAAAAAAAGCCACTAAAAGCTCCGTTAAAACCAACGCCACAAAAGGTAGCGGTGTTTGTCGTCTACAATCGTCGCTAAAGGTTCTGATTTTTAACGGTGTTGTTTCTATAAACGTCGCTAAAGGTTATTATATTTAGTGGCGTTATTGAAAAACGCCGCCATATATCTTTTCTTTTGTGGCGTTTGTAAAAAAACGCCGCTAAATGTTCTAACATATAGTGGCGTTTATTCCCAAAGACGAAGGTAAAGGTCATGACATATAGCGGCGTTTGTAAATGTAAAATGCCACTATTGACTATGTCTATAGTGGTGTTTTTTTTGTATAATCGCCGCAAAAGATCTAGAACTTTAGTGGCATTTTTTCTAAAATGTTTGTATTGGGAATCTATTTAGTGGCGTTTGTTATACAAACGCCGTTAATTCACACATATTTTGTTGATGGTGTTTTCTGCTCTTTTATTACCCAAATTTAAATTTTTAACCTGTAACATTATCCAATAAACATGACATCCATAACAACAAACTTGAAATCCATAACAATCAACTTGAAATCCATAATAATAAATCAAAGTTTACATTAACGTAAAATATAATGCAGTTCAACATTGTTAACTAGAATAAACAAAGCATACATCTAAAATAACACCTAAGATGGTGGATTCTGAGGTTGATTTTGTCGTATTATCTGTAACATAGCTTCAAGTCAATTTTCAAAGTCTTGACATTTTTGTTGATATGATGCTTCTCTCTCTGCTTCCCCCGCGCTTCATTTTCGACTTTCATTTGAGCAATTTTTTGATCCATTTCAACCAACTATTATTTTAAACGACTAACTTCTAATTGGGAAGACGGACTTTGTGATGACATGCACTGAGATGAACTGGATCCAAAATATTTGGTGGGAGTAATGAATGATCCTTGACAGCGAACCCGACCATATATTTCACGACCCAAAACTTCATTAATAACTTGATTTTCGATGTCATCCGCATTATTAATACTATGACTTGAAGTCGTAGCTTCATACTCTGCCCTTTTATCCCTCAATTTTTCCTAATAATCAATTCAATAATTATTTTAAATAAGAATGTCATATTATAGATATAAATATAACATAATTTAAATCTTGTGTCCAATAAATGTATCATAATTTCTACAGTTTCTTAAGTCATAGGAGTGACATCTTTTTTTGTATGTGTCATGTCGAAGAGTTTTATTCGTCCAAATTTACAACCAGACATATTTTCTTACAATGTAGAATAAAAATTAAGTCTTGCAAAAAAATTAATTAATAATATAATTAATTTTTGTTAGTTTGTGCTACCAAATGTAAATCACTATGCAAATAATCAATAATACCTCATCATTAGCTATACAAGCAAAGCTCTTCGATCCAGTTGTGTGAGTAAACCTTTGTTGTTTTCTGCTAGCAACACCAATATGCTCTCTGTCCTGCAATTTTAAATATGTACTTATAAAGTCAATATTATAATGACATTATATTAGTTTTGAAAAAATACAACATATATGTCATTTCTTTGAACTCCAAAACTTGACTGCATCTTCCCATTGCTACTTGAGCATTCCAAATGGGACAGTTTGCAATTTCTCTTTAATGCTGAGATCATTCTTGAAATATTTCTTTTTTTTAAAGAACTCTTGTGGTATCTCCATCTATTCCCTAACGCTTGCTTCAAATAATCGTCTGAAACCTCTAAGGAAAATTTCTCCTACAAATAACATAAGTGTTCAAAGAAAATGTAAATTACTATTGAACTGTTATGGATTATATATTATAATGACATTATCCAAAGCTTGATTTTTGTTACTATTTGGTATTTCACGCCATGACTCACAATTGATCAGTAAAATATTAGCATTACGTGCAACCATGCCTAAGTAACCGAATAGAAGACTTGCTTCTGGGCTAATAGGTTAACTAACATTGTTTCTTGAAACTTTCACACAGTGCCCAGGAGGAAGTTGGTATAATTCCTTCAACGTTGTACGTCCTCTAGTCTTGCATGTTCGACCATTTTCAACTATATAAGAAATAATTAAATGTAATTTTTCAAAATGAACTAGCAATTAAAGAAAGTGTCGAACATTACCTTCAATTTCTACAACTTTTTCAACAATAATCAGAACTTTCGAAGAGGCAACAACAGTCGATTCCTCATTATTTGTTTGTTCTTCCTCTTGAGAAGCTCGAACAATCCACAATTCACTTAATTTTCTCCTGGCATGATAACTGTAATAAACAAACAACAATTTTAGTGAAAATATTACTATTAATGAATATATTGAAGCACAACATGTTATAAGTTATAATATTATAAATTCATAAATTAAGATATAAAATCTTACTACATTCTTATGTCACATCAATTCTTATAAATTTCTTCATCCACGTCCTCCCGAACCCATTGAAATTGTGTAGTATTAGTGATAGTATAATCTAAGTTTTGAGCTACAAAAGGTAAAGCTTCTGATCTTGTTTCAATGTCATCTCTATTTCCATCCCTGATGTCTATCAAGTCTCTAGGTGTATTACAGAGCACAACATACCAACCCACATTCATTGGATCGTGACAGTAAAAAACATGTTTGACTTGAGAAGAAAATATGTCACACCCCATAAATTGCTATAATATAAAAAATAAATATAGAGCACTAAGAGTAAAATAATAGGGGCATGGGGTTTTAAACATTTATGTTGAAAACTTTTTGATATTTCGATATAACAAATTAAGTTAAATGAATTTTAAGATTTTCCAAAATGATTTTCTAAGTATATTCGATATAATTATTCGAATATCAAAACATTACTCCAAATATTTCAAAAATCATTTTTAATCCTTACTTAAGTGTAAAATTAAGTTTTAATCTTAAAACAATTTCAAAATAATCTTTCAAAGTATTTCGAACCATTTCAAAGTCAAAAATTCCAGATTGCTCAGAGGGAACTGATTCCCCCTGAATGGTTTGGCTCCGAGATTTCCAGAATGCTCGGAGGGAACCGATTCCCCCATAGGGGGTACCGATTCCCCCCTGTTCAACGGTCAAAATATTTGAATTTTACACTTAGGGAACCGATTCCCCATAGGGGGTACCGATTCCCCCCACGCTCCAAACTGTTTTATTAATTGTTTTCACACTAAAACGGCTATATGATCTTCACTAATCATCCCCAACGTTCAGAAGTGATTCAAGGTGTATTTAAACAAGTTCTGAAGCCCTTGATCAACAAGAAATCATAGAGAAACAAGAGAGAAAGCATCAAATACCAAGTTTGTGCAAATCAAGCCAATTTTCCTTTCAATATTCATTTTGCTTTCAAGAACACCATTTATGCTCATTTGTAATTATCTTTGAGTGTTCTTTTCTTGTTCTAGAATTGTGCAAACATCTTACCTTGTGAGGTTTTCTTGTAAGTTTGCAAATTTTTAATCTTCTCTTTGGGAAAAAGAGTGTTCTCAAGAGTTGGGGTATACTCTTGAGGGATTTGTAAGGTTATCTCTTTGGCCTCAAAAGAAAGAACAAATTAGTGAATTTGTTGGAAAATCCTTAGTGTGGATAGCTAAGGTAGTGGACGTAGACTTTGTTTGAGAAAGTCGAACCACTGTAAATCGCTGTGCAATTACTTTCAATTTTCTACAAAAGCTTCCACGAAATTTTTAATTGCCAATTCACCCCCCCTCTTGGCCGATTCCGTCGATCGATTAACTCAACAATTTAAAAAAATGTTGGTGGAAGATAATGGATTAATCACCATGGGATTTAAACATTAAAAAAATGTTAGTGGCAAACAATGGATGAATCACCATGCCATAATGTATTTTTTATTATTTAAAATATTAGAAGGTTGATTTTATTTTTAAATGTGGATGATTATCATGTTTGGCAGATTCATCTTCCCCGTGTGTTAAACTTATTTTCCTCATTTAAGTTAGCTTCTGCCCCTCCTCCTTTTTTCGGCCGGTGGTGGACAGCACCACCACCTCCATCAGGTGCGTCTGACCTCCGCGAAGCGATCCTGACCAACCTCGCTCCGAAATCGGTCACAGTTAGGCTGAATCGAGAAGGGAAATAGACACTCAAAACCCGATCATCGTTTTAATTTTGCCGATTCTGGCCATTTCAACGACCGTCTTGTTTCACCACTTCGATTTCAGACTCCTCGTAGCTTTTCGATCAAAACCCAGTAGGTAGGTTGAGTTGAAATTGATGTTTCGTCTGTCCGCTGTAGGTAAAGTCAGATCGTTTAATTTCAATAATATTTCAGTGTTTTAGCTTGAAAACATATTACAGTTGGTGTTAGTTTAGATTGTTGTAGCTCAGGGAGTAACCAAACGTTGACCCGACTCGACCGTTGACCCGACCCGACCGTTGACCCGATCCGTTGACCTGATAGAGAAATATGTAAAAAAACTCGGATGCTATTTTTGTAAATATTTTTAAAAGTATGCCTAATACGAATTAATTTTTGTTCGGTGCTATTTTTGTAAATATTTTTAAAAGAGTGCCTAAGACTTTGGATTAAGGCACCGAGACCCTATTTTCACTCCGATTCTATTAAGATTTTTTTATATTGTCAAATTAGCTTTGTCCAATAAAGGATCTATCAGAGACCTAATCTCAGTTTTTTATCCGATTCTGATGAATTTCGAGGACGAAATTTCTTTTAGAGGGGGAGAATTGCACACCCCATAAATTGTTATAATATAAAAAATAAATATAGAGCACTAAGAGTAAAATAATGGGGGCATGGGGTTTTAAACATTTAAAAAAATGTTGGTGGAAGATAATGGATTAATCACCACGGGATTTAATTATTAAAAAAATGTTAGTGGCAAACAATGGATGAATCACCATGCCATAATGTATTTTTTTATTATTTAAAATAATAGAAGGTTGGTTTTATTTTTAAATGTGGATGATTATCATGTTTGGCAGATTCATCTTCCCCGTGTGTTAAACTCATTTTTCCTCATTTAAGTTAGCTTCTGCCCCTCCTCCTCCTCCTTGTTTCGGTCGGTGGTGGACAACACCGCCACCTCCATCAGGTGCGCCTAACCTCTACGTAGCGATCATGACCAACCTCGCTCCGAAATTGGTCACAGTTAGGCCGAATCGAGAAGGGAAATAGACACACAAAACCCCGATCGTCATTTTAATTTTGTCGATTCCGGCCATTTCAACGACCGTCTTGTTTCACCGCCTCGATTTCAGACTCCTCGTAGCTTTCCGATCAAAACCAGTAGGTGGGTTGAGTTGAAATTGATGTTTCGTCTGTCCGCTGTAGGTAAAGTCAGATCTTTTAATTTCAATAATATTTCAGTGTTTTAGCGTGAAAACATATTACAGTTGGTGTTGGTTTAGATTGTTGTAGCTCAGGGAGTAACCGAACGTTGACCCGACTCGACTGTTGACCCGATCCGTTGACCTAACTAGAGAAATATGTAGAAAACTCGGGTAATATTTTTTGTAAATATTTTTAAAAGAGTGCTTAAAAGTAATTAATTTCTGTTCGGTGCTATTTTTGTAAATATTTTTAAAAGAGTGCCTAATACGTAATTAATTTTTGTTCGATGCTATTTTTGTAAATATTTTTAAAAGCGTGTTATTTTTGTAAATATTTTTAAAAGGGTGTTATTTTCGTAAATATTTTTAAAAGGGTGTTAGTTTCGTAAATATTTTTAAAAGGGTGTTAGTTTCGTAAGTATTTTTAAATGGGTGTTAGTTTCATAATTAATTTCTGTTAAGGTGTTATTTTTGTAAAAGTTGACTGTTGATTGTGAGCACTGTTGACCAGAACTTTGACAAGCGTTGACCGGCTAGTAAACGACCGTTGATTTTGTCCGGGTATACCTATTCTGACATTTTTCGATGTCCTGAGTCCGAATCCGAAGTTCGTTTTACCAAATTCAAAACCGAAATACTCCAAATTAGCCCTTAAACCTTAAAAATTCATATTTATCTAAGTTCTTTAATTTAGTTAATTGAACTGAATGGTCAAGGACTAATTATAGTTATGTTAAAGGTACTCGGGGGTCTCCTGACTGTTTCACTGCTCGACCCGGTTCCTCCCAATCCGGTCGTCCACGAGAAGCCGTGAATACTCGTATAGTTCTAAAACCCTGTAAGTTATTCTATTTAGAATATTATTTCGAATATAATCATGTTTTGATATAGCTTAGGTTCTCGTTCAGTCGAAGAGCCTAGTGAAGATGGTGCTCGATAGATCTTCCAGACTAACCCTATTATCGAGGTGTGTTCCTTATGTGCAGAATAAATGTTTTAAATATCTGTTTGAAATCTCATGTGCACATGATTGTTTTATCTTATTTGAAATACAATGCTTGATCTGATTTGTCTACTGAATGATTTATCTGATTCTGGATTTACTAAAATGTAAAGTATGATTGCCCAACTTATGATTTATGGATACTGGTTTATTGAACTGATGATTTGTCTGAACTCTGAATTATTGTTACTACTGGTTATCCTCTGAAAAATGTTTTCTACGAGGTACTCTGGGTTCTGGTATGAAGACTCTGGCAGGTTCAGTCGCTGTTGGTAATTCCTCTGATAGGTTCAGCACCGATTTGGTAATTCCTTATGGACCTAAGCCGAGCCTTGGGTAGGCTTTACGACCCTGAGAATTTTCTTGGGTAAACCTTAGTGGCCCCGGGAATTATCTTGGGTAGGCTCGCATGCCCCAAGGTACTCCCTTAGGTTGTGCATTCCTAGGGATCTGCACATGGCGTTCAGTTGGAGGACGATGTAGAATTTTTAAATTAAAAACTCCTAAGATGTTTTAATGATTATGATCTGTAATGGTTTTAAAAATCATAACTGTATGTTTTTATTTTTGCACTATTGGGACACACTGAGCCTCTAGCTCACTTTTCAAACTATTTTCCCCTTTCAGATACTCTCGGATTAAACACTTCATATCAGACACTTGGAGGATTGGTACATTTAGTTCATAGTATTTTGTTGTAATATTCTGTCTTCTGAACTGTTTTTAATTATGGTGACATGTACCTTATTTTTTAAGTATTTATCGTTTTATGACGAATTATGCTTTTGTTATTGATATTTGATTTTCGATGCTCCAGATTTATTTCATGTAATATTTTATCTGGTCTCTTTCATGTTTTATATTTACGAATTTAGTTTTTATAGTTAATTATTATATACTTTTATATAAAGGTCATTTGTAATATGATTTTAAATTATTGAATAAGGTTTTTGGAAAAATGCCTTTCAGAATCGTTAATGTAATCCGCTAGACTTAGCTGAAATGCATAGGCCGGGTGTAGGGGGTTACAAAATACATATGGCTCATCCATCAATTGTTGACCAGTGTGAATTAATCGAGAGAAATTCACCATTGTAAAACCAAATTTATCTTTTTTTATGCATCGAGTAGTGTTTACATCAACCCAGTCACACCGAAATAACACAACCTTTTGTTTTCCATAATAATTCAACTAAATAATGTCTGTAAGAATTTCTTAATATTCTACATCTCCCTCCAAATGATGATTGTCCCTGACACTAGCATAACTTATAGTTGAAGAAGTAACAATTACTCCATAATTTTGTGTCCTCCTTAATCTTTCACGAGATTTCGTGTGGAACCTAAAACCATTAATGAAGAATGCATTATATCTTTTAACAATTCTATTCAGACCTTGAGAAAGCCATTTAACATCTTCACTAACTTCTCTCCCACTCAAAACCTATTACACGTGAAAAGTGAATTAATTAGCATTTATGTCGATATATTAAAACAAGAGTTATATATTATTTACAATTATGAGCAATGATTTAGTTGTTTACCGTCTGCCCTAACCATTCATGAAAGTTTATGTGAATAACTTATGTATCTCTCGCTGATGTAATCTTCGGGAGCGTGCACGAGATCTCAAAACTTCTTTAAACTCGCTATAAAGTATATTATGTCGTTAAAGAATGAGAAATATAAAAGATTAAGTAAATACATTAGGATTTAGTCTGTAAAACTTATGTGCGAAAAGGATCTATTGAATCATGATGGAAAAGAACATATTGGTGTGCTTGTACCCAAGACATATCATCTAAGTGTGCAATTTCAGCTTTGCCTAGTGATTCACCATAACCTCCAAACAAATAAGTCTCAGCTAAGTCATTAGTAATGAACACATCATTTCTATTTGGTCTATTCAATCTTGTTTCAACATCTTCCAAATATCTAGAGAAAAAAGTCATGCATTCCTCTGCCAAATACCCTTCAGCAATTAATCCTTCTGGATAAATCTATTGGTCAACATCACAATCATACACTTGTTTTGCCTTGTTCTTTGATCGTGTATTCAGTGGTTGATTAATCTTTCCATAAGTAAACTTGATATGTTTCAACATTGAGAAGATATCATACCTAGTTGTTTGCTCATGAGCTTTTCGGAACTCTTCAACACCATCAAACATTTTTTTAACTTCTAAACCTATGATTTTCAGCTAACCACCGACGATGTCCCATATAAGAGAACTTTTTTCCATTAAACAACCACTTCGAACATGTTTCTGCATCACAACAAGGACAAGCATAATGACCTTTGGTACTCCAACCAGATAAATTTGCATATGCAGGGAAATCATTAACAACTCATAATAAAGTTGCGCCCTTCCCATAACTATTTCAACTCTTCAATAAGAGGTTGCATATAAATATCAATATCATTTCTGGGACCTTTCTCTCCAAGGATTATCATGGATAAGATAAAAGATGATTGTTTCATGCAAATCCACGGAGGCAAATTGTATGGAACAAGTATAACAGGCAAAGTACTATATGAAGTACTCATGATTTTGAAAGGATTAAACCCATCAGATGCATGACCAATCCTAACATTTCAAGGATCTCTTGCAAAACTTGAAAACTTGTTGTCAAATGACTTCCAAGCTAAACAATCTGTAGAATGCCGTAATAATCTATTATCGGTTCTTCCATTATGATGCCACCTCATAGACTCAGGCAGTCTTTGAGGACATAAAAAGTCTTTGAAGCCTAGGTATTAGAGGAAAATATCGCATAATCTTTACCGGTTTCTTTCTTGATCGTGCTTTTACTTCATCCCCACTCACATTTTCTGCGTCCCTAGTCATCCATCGAGATTTTCCGCATACATGACAAGACTCCTGATTTTTTTCGACCACCCCAATACAACATGCAATCATTCGGACAACTATGAATTTTCTCATAACCAAGACCCAAAACTTTTATCATTTTCTTCATATCTTTGCATGATTGAGGGACTTTTGCAAACGGAAACATTTCTCCTAGAAACTCTAATAATTGCGTAAAAGAGTTACCAGTCCACCCTCCCAAGCATTTTAAGTGGAAAAAAAGAATGCAAAAAGAGAGCTTTGAATATTTTGATCCCTCATAAAGTTGTTCGTTCATTTCCTTAAACAACTTTTAAAACTTTGCCTCTTCTCCATTTGGTTCTTCAGCACAAACACTTCTTCCCATCTCAGTGAAATCATTAACATCATTGTACAATCATTTTTCTCTAACAGATTGATTATGACTGTGCATATTAAATGCATCTCGCAACATACTTTCCATGTCATCTTCTCTAACAGATCGATGGTGAGAATTTGAAGGATAAGTTGAATAACTCGTGGACAGGGCCAACCCAATACATGTGCCAGATGGGCCTTAGCCCAGGGCAACATGTTTGAGGGGGGCATTTAGCCTAGGGCAGCGATGCAGGGGTCTTCAATTCATGGAGCTAGCATCGTGCTGGGTTCAACAAGAATGGACAACTCTTTTGTTGTGCTGCCAAAGCAAAAGCCACTGGCACCTGGGATTCCTCCACGACCTCGTGGTGTGCCTGGTCAGCCTGATGCAGGCTAACCTAAATAAGGTATGGAAGAATCATTGTGGTGGTCTATAAGTCTGAGTGTGCTTCTGATGGAAGTGGGACACATTTACCATCACCAGAAGGTGGACCAAGCAGTTCTTTACAGCCAAACAACTCTGGATTTCATTCGACTATCACTGTCCTCAAAAATACATTTGAGATTGCCACAACTCAGACACAGGTTGAGCAACCGATATGCCTGACAAACTTGATAAGGAGGTTGAAGATGTGACCAGGGACATTGAAGCATATGAAGCATGTCTTCAGCGATTGGAGGGGGAACCACAAGATGTTCTCAGTGAGGCTGATTTTTGCAAGGAGAAATTAAATGTAGCTGTTTGGTAGTCTCTATGAGTAACTTATATGCTAAAGGATAAAAGTTATGGTTCCCATACTAGTGCTTAATCTACCTAGTGGATCGCTAAAGGATAAAAATTATGGTTCTCCTTTTTAAAACTAGAATGCAAAGCACACCTTGGTTTATATATAGCCAGCCAGGGTCTTTTTTAATTATCAGATCCTTATGCTTGTTGGAATCAATGTGTAGCAGGTATTGGAAAAAATTTAACAACTTTCAGTTTCAATTAATCGCTCATCAGGTTTGTTTCTGTTGTGGTTTTTGGACCATTTTTTCCTTTGACTTAGTCTGATCGGTTAAGGCAGTTCATAATGCTTCAGCAAATGTCAATGTTACTAATGTTAATTTGAATACGCTATTGCATCAAGCTTCTATTCATTCTGAAGTGCATCAAGTATAGGGGCATAAAATTATTATCTCGCCCAGGGCATTAAACTCATTGGACCGGCCCTGCTCGTGGAAGATGATCTATGAGATGTAAACTCTGCATGAAATATTCATTTTCTATAGCCCCAAACAAAGCCAAAAACAACTAGATGCTCGTAGATAATTTCATGAATGTGCCAATTAATGTTAGCACACTTGTTACAAGGGAAAAGAATCATATTCTCTTCGCTTGCATTCACAAAAGCTAAATTTAGAAAAGTTTCGACTCCATTTTAATATTTGTCGCTTACCCTTGACAAATCCATCCAACTCTTATCCATTTCGTATTTATAGAATATCAATTTCAAATGTTAGAAGATATTATTAAAAAAATATCAATTTTATTTTGTTTTTGGTTCAGATTAGTCGAAAGCTATCCTACTGTCTCTAATTATACATCTTATACGAACTTTAGTGCATGAGTGCCTGTGCTTAAAATTAGTGATAAAACCCAAGTTGCAGGCTGAGGCGGAAGAAGAGAGAATAAAGATGCTCACTAGATGTTTTCTCTTAGATTAATGCCTCCATATTTCCATTAACTAGATTTATACATTATGAAATATTGGGTATAGAATTGAACACAGTAACCTTATTTTATGCTGGTGAATAACTAAATTTCAACTGCAAAATGGCATGGACTGGTTGGATCCAACAACTGGGGAATGTTCCTATTAACAACTAAAATTTTCTATTAACAGTGGATTGAGAATTACTTATTTGTAAAGTAAATAGAATGAGTATGTAAACTTAAGATGGAATATAACCTTTAAAATAATGTCAAATAGTTTGGCTATCAACCGGAACGGCAAAGATAGCAAACAATACAATTATCATTTTGCCCTTTACAGTTTACAAATGTGATTAAATTAATCAGATTCTGAAAATTTCTTAACATTAAAATAAAGTAATCCTTAAGCTATTGCACAGTCACCTAACCAACGCTAATATTGTATATATAAGTCTGTCAATGGCTTAATTAATCAAAGCCTTCCTTCCTTTGTCACTTTCCAAATTACACCCAAATGCACTCCAATAATTAAACATTTCATTTGAAATAACAGCTTATTTAATGTCACTTATTTACATGCATGGCCTTCCTTCACTCTATATAGAAGAAGCTGACTAGATGCCTCGAAAGATTAACTGCCTAAAGGCTAAAAGTACTAAGGAAATTTCTTATGCTACTTTTATGTTGTTCATTTTCCTATGTAACTTTATAGAAATATATAGTTGTTATATTTTGTTCATTTTCTTATGTAACTTTATAGAAATATATAGTTGTTATGTGTTTAACTTTATTTCCACTACTCATGTTCATCTAATAATAGTTCATAACAATGATTGATCTAAAAATATTTTAGTGTAAACACAAATATGTTAATAATGAACAGAAATTTTCTACTGTTTTACTATGCCCTTAGTTGTGCCTCGCCTATAAATTTTTGACTGGTTTCTTCTGTTTTTTCTTTACTAACTTCTTCATTTAACGGTAATAATATTAACTTCAACTAAAGTCTGCAACAAGATTCCTTTAAGAATTCTTTTCCATGAAAGATTAATTAGTTCAAATTAATTTAATTGATTGATTAATCAAACATTAGAACAAAGAAATTTTACCCATCTCGATTTCTCCCTTATGCATTCTTTATTGCTATGGATTGCAGGATTTGCAAATCTTGCATATTGATTAATGCTGCAGTTTATGGGATCTTAACCATTTCATCTCATGCCCAAGAAGATTAGACTTGCACACTTAAGTTTTATAGACAATTTATTCATTTTCGTTAATTATAAGCTTCTAGACGCTCTCTCTAAATTCTTTCGACTAAAATTGAACTGAATGGATTAAAAATAATTACAAGCTCGAAAATAGAGAATGTTGCTACTTTTATTTTCGATAAGTAGAATGTTACTATGGTGTTAATCCACGAAGCACTACAACTACATGTTATTGTAAAAAAAGTTACTTAGATATTCTATTGGAGATCAATTACAGAGAAATTGAAGGCAAGATAAAAATTTGATGTTTTTTTTTTTGACATTGCAGAAGAGAGATTTGAACAGTGGAGTCAATCATCAAATATGTTTTTATGGCCTTTGAAGAAGGAATAAAGCTTAGTTGTCTTTGAATCAACTTCTTCACTAAATCATATCTAATTAAAATATGCAATCATTTAACAACCAGCCTGTCTCCTACTATTCACCGACCTAACTCAGGGCTACACTATTAATTTGGAAAGTGTAAAATAATCCCAATCAGAAACAAACAAGAACAGCAACAAACAGAGATGAAAATGGCACCCAAACGGAGATGACGTTGATGGGATTTCAAGAACGAATGTTGCTGCGAAAATGGCATCCAAATGGATGGTTTTGGATCATGAAAATGGCAGAGTGCGAAGGAGAAGAGGCATACTTGTTGCTGACCGGAAGCAAGCGACGGCGGCATGATGTTGCGCTTGTGATGATGGTTGCCCGGGGGTGACTTCACTGTGATGGTTGGGCGTTGGTTAGGAAAATTAAAAATTTGTGAATGAAAGAATTTGGGATTTGGAACCCAATGGGTTAAAGGATTGGCATCCAAATGGATGGTTTTGGATCATGAAAATGGCAGAGTGCGAAGGAAGAGAGGCATACTTGTTGCTGACCGGAAGCAAGCGACGGCGGCATGATGTTGCGCTTGTGATGATGGTTGCCCGGGGGTGACTTCACTGTGATGGTTGGGCGTTGGTTAGGAAAATTAAAATTTGTGAATGAAGAATTTGGGATTTGGAACCCAATGGGTTAAAGGATTGCACAATCGCGACGTTTATTATAAAAACGCCACTAAGGTACATGACTATTACAGCCTTTATTACAAAAAATGCCACTAAAGTACATTATTATTGCAGTGTTTATTACAAAAACACCACTACAGTACAAGTCTATAGCAGCGTTTGATCGAAAAATGTTGGTAATGCTCAATCCACATAGAGTTGGAAATACTAGTGGAATGGTATTTAAGGTTCACATTCTCCATTCCCTTGTTGAGTGATAGAGACAAGGCATGGTAATATGTGTCTTTGACACATCCTCACGAATATTATCTTTTTAGAGAAATTCATAAGGAATTTTTCTCCGAAAGATTAAATGAAAAATGTGAAAGATTCATCTGATATTTATAGGCTACTAAGACTGTTAAAGTTCGAATATTAAGATGATAATACTAATTATTAGTTGTTTGAAATTAAATAAACTGTTATTTTCCTAAATTAAATCAGAATTTAAGATGTATCTGGATTGTTTTCAAGCTTTGTTCATGGGAGAGACAAACTGTTAATATCAGGAGTTACAGGAGTTTCTGATTTAATTTCAGGAATTATAACTGTTAATTTTTATGCAATGAACATGGACTCTTTTTTTAGCCAGATTCATCAAGAGGAGTTACAAAAGGGTTTAAATTCAGAATTAAATCAAATTTAATTTGATTTTCTTGTTGGACAGATTTACCCTTACTTCTAGCCTATAATAGAGAGCTAAAGTCAGCTTCTCAACTCACACTTAAAATTAGAATTCACTCTCCAAGTGTTTTCTAAGTTGTTCTCTTCGTGCTTTCCGATCAGAAGTGCAATACCACCAGCAGTCCACTCCGGTTTCGGGTGTATGGAATTCGGAGTGACCGTGTTAACCTCGGGGGACGGTCCGCCTACTGCAGCGATTACACACATCGGGCGAATTCGTTTCTAAGGCAGTGGTTAATACCACGATACGGTTAATTGTTCTTTGTTTACATATTTCAATATATTTTTTCCAGTCAATGCTAATGCCTTTTTTGCAGCAGTCTATTTTACCAACAATTTAGAACGAATTCGAACTGTTGCAGATATTTGTAAAAGGAACGACGAAACTACATGTTGGATTCGAGTTTGTAAGTGTGAACCAAATGTCGGTTTAACCTTGCATCAAAGTGGTACGTAATATTTTGATATAGATTATTATTATCGTGGTTCGATGCAGCCTGATGCAAGTGACGATGCCATGAATTTTAGTGGTTTCTATGTTTTTAATGCTTGAATTATTAATATTTATGTGCTTTCAATGTTTAAATATTAGCTATTATTTGGTGTAACAGTATGCTTAATGATTTTAAGATGGATATACGTTAGGTACATTTGAAAGCATTATAAATATTTTAACTACAATCAACGTCCTATAATAATGCTTTATGAAGTTTAAAGGATAACAGTTTTATTATTAATTTGTAGTTTTAATGTGTGTTATAAGCTTTTGTGCATGATAATATGTTATCATGATTAATCTGGAACGTTGGTGTTTAATGTACATCGGTTGAGTATGCATTAGTATTATTTTTTAATTGATGATCATTTGAATTTTAAATGGATTATTTGAATAAAAAATTAAAAATGTTCATGTGAGTTGTGTAGATATTTATTAGAAATTATAGCACTTTAAATGCTATTGTGAAGAATGGATGTACATAAGTTATAAAATTTATAATGGTAACTTATGTAAATAAATGTTTTTGACGTTTGCATTGTTTGCATTATAAATGCATAATAATATTAATCATGGTTTGAGAGATTTAATATTATATTAATACATCATCAATATGATAATCTTTGAATAATATTTACATGTTTTATCATGTGTTAGTTAAGTGAATAGTGATGACTGATTCATGAGAAGATATGTAATTATTTATTTATGCATTGAGGAAATTAGTATGACACTTGAAACTCAAGGTGAAATAATTATAAATTATTTTATCATACTAATAATTTCATTTGAGAAATTATTAAAGACAACATGATAGTTGTAATTTTGGAGAATCACGAAGATGATGATGTTGACCGAGAAGATTCTTCAAACCGAATAGTTATTAAATTCGGGTTTGATTCCATAATTTCTTGAAGATAAGGAACCCAAATCCTAAATATAAGGATCTTGTCACTATCAATAAATTATTTTAATTATTGTTAGTAAATTAATTTCGTGACTAACCATGTATTCTTCATTTGACTTCAGAAGATACAAAATAGTTGGTTCAGATGAAGTGATTGTCACGATGAATTTTGGGATCATGTTGATTAAAAAGATGATGCAAAGAATGAAGTTGTATGCATGGTGAACAAGTCTATCTGGAATTGTGATTCTACTTGCGAGGTCAGGTTTATTTATACTTGTTGCCTGTTAATTCATACATTTTAAATACATGAATTAGATTGCATGAGCCTTTAAGATAGTCTTTAAAACTCAGTGGATACTATGAAATGAGATAAAACCACTAGTAAAGGCTAAGGTAGTACTACTAAGGTAAGGTGGTAGTGTGAGGCCAAAAATATTATAAGATACTATTGAGTAAAAGTATCAAGCATATTCTTTAAGAAAGCCTTAAGAAATAGAAAATCTATAAATAATTTATCGGAAAATAGTGTGATGAGTATGAAAGTGCATGTCTAGGATTGGTTCTATGAAGACTGGTACTTAAGCGTGCCTAGTGCACCACCTCACTTTCATAGAAACCTACTTGGTGCATTGTTCATTACTATGCTCACTATTCCAATTTATAAATACTATGACAAGATAAAAACTCTTAAAACTTAGTGCAGAAGTTAAAAGAGTAGATTAATTTGGTTGAGTGGAATACCAAATTTAGTTATAGTAAATAAAAATATGATGATCTCTTTAAGGCTAATATGTTTAATATCATGAATGAGAATATGCTAGACATTGCTACTAAAGTGTTGTACCTATTAAATCTCTTTAAGTGATTTTCCTAAGTAGTGGAAAGAAAAGAGATTATCTATTTCATAATGGTTTATGCATTTTAATCTTAATGATTTGTAACTTCTCAAAACTTTGAGAATTATGTGTAAACAAAACTTGAGTTTGTTAAAATATAGTTTATGGCTAAAACTATGTGGGGGTGTCTTAAAATGTAGATTAAATGCTAAACTTAAATAGAAATATTCTATCAACTTCTTCTAGTATTCCTGCTAGGTCTTCTCAAGAAATTGATTCGAGACTAGAAGAAGTAAAAGGCTATTTGGACCAAATTTTATCACTTCCTTTATTTCTGAGAAATGATTTAGACTCCCTTTCTGATCATATAGCTTAATATTATAAGAGGATCCTAAAGGCTATAGATCTATCGATACTAGTTCTAGAAAAGCTCTATTAATGATGAACTAGAATCAATAATGTCTAATCATACTTGAGAATTAGTTTGCTTGCCTAGAGGATTTAAACCAATCTGTAACAAATGAATCTTCCGGAAGAAAATGAGACCAGATGGTTTGATCCAGTGGTATAAGGCAAGGCTAGTTGTCAAAGGGTTCACTCAAAAGTTTGTTTTAGACTACTTTGATCCTTACTCTCTCGTTATGAACATCTCAATGATGCGTGCATTATTTGCACTAGTCTCCATTCATAAGTTGCGAGTACATCAAATAGATGTTAAGACTGCATTTTTAAAAGGTGATCTAGATGAGGAGATATATATGAGAACAATGGTACAAGAAATTTCATAAAACTATACTTAGTTTTGGTTTTGTTGTGAATGGTTCGGATGCTTGCGTGTATTCGACTGATTGTGTCATCATAAGTTTTGTATGTTGATGACATGTTGATTTTCAGTTCTAACATTGAGTCCATTAACAAAACATATGGTTTCTTGTCCACTAAATTTGAGATGATGGATCTGGGAGAAGTTGATGTAATCTTAGGAGTCAAAATTACTGGAAAGGGATTTTCTTTATGTCAAGCACACTATCTTGAGAAAGTGTTAAAGAAATTTGACAGTTTTGATGTCGTCCCTGTTCGAACTCTTGTGACACTAGCATATATCTCTTTAAGAATAGAGGAAGTAGTGTTTCCCAAACAGAATATGCTAAATTAATCGGAATTTTAATGTTCTTAAAGAACTATACTCGGTCTGATATTGCTTATGATGTGAGTAGACTAAGTAGATATACTCATAATCCGAGTGGTGAACACTGGATTGCTCTTAGACGCTTACTGAAGTATCTTAAGTGTACTTTGGATTGGAAACTTGAGTTTGTTGGCTATCCTGCGGTACTAAAAGGATATGTGATGCCATTGAGTTCTGATAATGATAAGGTAAGCTCTACGAGTGGGTATGTTTTTACTTTAGATGGAGCAGCAATCTTATGAAAATCATCAAAGCAGACATGTATTGCTCGTTCTACCATGGAGTCAGAGTTTATAGCTCTTGACCTAGCTGGGCAAGAAGCCGAGTGGCTTATAAGCTTGTTAGCAATATTCCGTTGTGGGGAAGACCGACTCCTCCAATTTCATTATTGTGTGATTCACAAACTGCGATATGTGTGGCTAAGAACCAAGCTTACATGGTAAGAAAAGACACATTCGCATAGACATGAATCAGTTAGACACTTAATAAGAATGGAGTGCTCTCTTTAGAGTATGTGAAGTCGGAAAGGAACCTAGCGGTTCACATTCTCCATTCCCTTGTTGAGTGATAGAACAAGGCATGGTAAATGTGTCTTTGACACATCCTCACGAATACTATTTTAGAGAAAATTCATAAGGAATTTTTCTCCGAAAGATTAAATGAAAATGTGAAAGATTCATCTGATATTTATAGGCTACTGAGACTGTTAAAGTTCGAATATTTCAGATGATAATAACTGATTATTAGTTGTTTGAAATTAAAAAATTAAATCATTATTTTCCTAAATTAAATCAGAATTAAGATGTATCTGGACTGTTTTCAAGCTTTGTCATAGGAGAGACAAACTGTTAATATCAGAAGTTACAGGAGTTATCTAATTTAATTTCAGGAGTTATAACTGTTTAATTTTTATGCAATGAATATGGACTCTTTTTTGAGCCAGATTCATCATGATGAGTTAAAAAGGGTTTAAATTCAGAATTAAAATAAAATTTAATTTAATTTTCTTGTTGGACGGATTTACCCTTACTTCTAGCCTATAAATAGAGAGCTAAATTCGCTTCTCAACTCACACTCTTTACAATTAGAATTCACTCTCCAAGTGTTTTCTAAAGTTGTTCTCTCCGTGCTTTCCGATCAGAAGTGCAATACCACCAGCAGTCCACTCCGGTTTCGGGTGTATGGAATTCGAAACGACCGTGTTAACCTCGGGGGACGGTCGCCTACTACAGCGATTACACACATCGGGGTGAATTCGTTTCTAAGGCAGTGGTTAATACCACGACACGGTTAATTGGTTCTTGTTTACATATTTCAATATATTTTTCCAGTCAATGCTAATGCCTCGTTTTGCAGCAGTCTATTTTACCAACAAAAAACGCACCTAAAAATGACGCTATACACAAAATGTCACTTATTTTAAGTATATCATATTTTGGTAATCCGTTTTGAAAAAAATACATTTTAATCATTGCGGGTTTGTATAAAATGCCGCCAAAGTACAACTTTGTTGCGGTGTTTATTGAAAAAATGCCACTATTGATAAACCCTATTACAACATTTATATAAAATGCCACTAAAGTACTCTATTGCGGTATTTGTTGAAAAAAACCTTTATAGATGAACCCCATTACGACATTTGTATAAAAATACCGCTAAAGTACTACTCTTTTAAGGCGTTTGTTGAAAATGCCACTGTAGATGAACTCTATTATGGTGTTTGTATAAAAACACCGCTAAAGTACTACTCTTGCGGCGTTTGTTGAACAACGCCACTATAGATGAACCATATTGCGCCATTTGTATAAAAACGTTGCTAAAGTACTACTCTGTTGCGGCGTTTGTTGAAAAAACAACACTATAGAACCCTATTATGACACTTATATATAAAAGCCACTAAGTTTACCATTTGTAGCGTTGGAATGGAAATGCCACTATATGTTTAAAGTTAGTGGGTTTACTCTCAAAACGCTCTAAAAGCACCGCTGTAGAACAATTTTGTTGTGGTGAATGTTGAATAGATTACAAAGATAAAAGCTAAAGTGCAACAGAGTAAATATGTTGAATAATCCTCAACCCTAAAACCATAAACCTTAAAACCTTAATATATAAACCTTAAACTAGTAAACCTTAATCTATAAGCCTTAAACCTTAAATTGTAAACCTTAAACCATAACCTTAATCATAACCTTTAAAACCTAATAAATAAACCCTAATCCTTAGTCTAAACCATATACCTTAAAACTTTAAACCTTTAAACCCTAATAAATAAACCCTAATCCTTAGTATATAAACCCTATACCCTAAAACCTTAATAATAAACCCTAAACATTAGTTAATAAACACTAAATCACAAACCCTAAACCCTTAATTATTATTACATAAACCATAAACCTTAGTTAATAGACCTTAAACCCTAATCCCTCAAAACCTTAAACTCAAAACCTAACACTAAAACTTTAATCCTTAAATTATAAACCTTAAACCCAAATACCCATTTTTTATTTTGATGGCCCTCGGGCTACAAAAAAAATCAGGCCCTAATAAGAGATTTAAATTATAGTTTACATTTGTGTCTTTGATAGCATTATGTTTACCGCATTTGCAAACAAATGATGATATTGTGGTCACTGCAAGTATAGTGGTTGTGAATTTTAATAACATGTGTTATTGTGAACATAATGGTTGTGAATATCGTATTTTAGACAATGTCGTTACCATTATATAACGGTCATTGTTTTGGTTACATATCGTTATTTAAGTAATGTTTATAATAACAAGTGTTGAAAAAAATTAAGGGTAATTCCATATAACAGTTTTGGAAAAAATGAGTCCCTATAACAAATATTTAAACAAAGTAAAATTTAAGAGTATGCTCATAATAACAACTATTGATTTTTTTTTTACTTTTAATACAAAGTATTGAAAAATTAGACTCATATAACAAATAAATATTAAAGAAATTGAATTTTAAAAGTATGCCCCTAATAACAAATTAAAAAAAATTAAGCCCTTGATAATAAGTATTTAAAAAATTAAGCCCTTAATAACAAATATTAAAATATTGACAAAAAAATTGTACACTTATACAAATATTAGAAAAATAAATAAATTGTAAGAGTAGGTCTTAATAATAAATTGAGAAAAAAAATTGTGTCCATAATAATGAATGTTGAGGAAAAATTAAACCCTTCATAACAATATTAAAAATAATTAGGCCCTGCAACTTATATAAAAATTTTTACAAGTAATGCATTATAAAATTATGGGTCCTGAGTAGGTTCCCCTGTCCATGCCCAGATACGATCCTAATCCTAAAACCTTGACCCTAAACAATAAAGTCTAAACTCTAAACTCTAACCTTAAATCTAAACCCCTAACCCCTAAACTTTAAATCCCAAATCTTAAACCCCTAAACAATGAGTTCTTTTCTATATGTATTCTTCGATTTCTTCTTCTCTTACTCCATTAAAATTATAGGTATAATAATAATATACAAAGAGTTGATATTCAAATATTAATAAATTTAGGTACTTAAAATTATATATTTAAATATTTAATATATTAATCTTCTATAATTTATGATATAAAAATGATCTTATTATATTAGAATAAAGTTAATAGGATTTAGTTTTAAAATTCTTTTAATAATTATCATTATCATGAGATATATGAAGTATAAAATTATAATTTATATACAGTAAAGTAAAGAGTTAATTGCATCATATGTTCTAAACTATAACTTTCAGTTTAAATTAGTCTTTAAACTTTGGAATTCTAATTTCATCCTCAAACTATGACTCTTATTCTAAATTAGTCTTTAAACTTTTGAGCTTCTAATTTCATCCCTAAACTATCACCTTCTTTCTATATTATCCTCAAACTTTTGAATATTCTAATTTTATTCTCAAATTCATTCAAATATGTAATTAATTTCAACCATAGTTTAACTTAAATTCATTTATATTGACATATAGAATATAATTTGGTCTAATGATTTTATTACAAAGGATATGAATAGTATATACCTATCTTTAGGCTCAAACCGGCTAACCACCTATGAACCAACCCAAGTACAAAACCAAACCGAATCACATGAACTAAATCGGTCCTGTCAGAACCAATCTAGTTGAATCGTTGACTTTGATTGGCTTCGATTCTTTTTGTTAACTTTGACCTTAACATTTTTCAGCGTGATTCCATTTTTATGGCATGTTTCACCAAATATAGGGTATTATTCATGACACTAAAAAAGAATTTATGGTATTTTTTGGGTTAAGTACATTGTATTACTTTGTTGAGGCCCTCAATTATTAAAGTTAGAAATAGTCCTCCAACTATAAGGTATTTTTGTTGAGTCTCTCGGTTATTAAAAGTTACAAAATAGTCACATGACTTTTCATATGTTCCAAATTCGTCCTTTTTCTGTTAAAAAATTAGAGGTCGTCTAATTGGACATTAACATGCTCATTAAGATTTGATAAAAATCTGATTTCAAAACTGTTGCTATATTTTGTGGATCGGGTCTCTATTTACACTATTATCGAGTTAGTGCTTGAAAGCAACGTCGTGTCAATAGACATAATTAAAATTTGATTTTATCATATCTCAAATTCTCAATCAATAGGTAAACGTTCAGATCAAACAACCGTCAATTTTTTAATGGAAAAGAACGAGTATAGAGCATATGAATAGTCGGGTGATCATTTTATAACTTTTAATAGTCGGTGACTCAACAAAACATTACCCTATAGTCGGAAACAATTTATAACTTTATAAGAGGAGACTCAATTAAACAATGTCCTATAATCGGTCACCACTTGTCTACTTTACCTTTATTTTTATTATTGAAAAAAATAACCCTTTTATAACCTTTTTATAGGGATCTCAAAGATGGCAAGAACCCGTCAAAATAACTAAAGAAAGGAGAGGATTAGATGAAACCCTAAAAGTAAGGTCAATCGATAAAAAAAACCTAGTCCTTGTATCTATATCTTACGCAAAGCTTGTCGTTGTATATTTTACGTGTTTACCAGGGTTCCATCACAGCCACCAACGAAAACCAAGAAAACATCAAAGCCCTGGTTTCACGTATGAGCCTCCATCACTTTTCTTCACCTCTTATGATCTTGTGTTCTTCTAAACGATCCTTGAACGACGAAATCGAAAAGAAGTTGAAATCTGTATCAGTTGTTTTCGTTGTTCAGAATCGTTTAGAAAAACATCTTGTTCATCAAAAAAGAAAGAAAGAATAATCATACATATAAGAGAATAGTCACGACGGCAGCCATTAAAGCAAACCAAGATCGAAATAATTCATTTGACAATTCTAGCCCGACGATGGTCCTTAAGAGCCCAAACGGCCTCCAACAGAAGCAGCTGCTGGCGCATGACAACAGTACCAGCAGCGTCGACAGCTGCAGCCCCCCTCAGGGGAAGACCAATGCCCAGTTCGGGGAGGTTTGCGGTGGTACGACCGCTGATGTTGCGGCGGTTTGCTGCTGTTGCCCATGCGGGTTGGCCAACCTTGTAGTTTTAGCAATATGCAAGGTTCCGGCAGGGCTGTACCGCAAGGCTCAACGGCAGAAACGGCTTAAGAAGCAACAGAAAAAAGGGTGCATCAACCAAAGAACCACGGCGGCGGCCATTTCCGAGCTGATTATCCGGAGTCACTTAGTGTGGATTGTTTTGAAGACGTTGAGCCTTCAGAAGAAACAGAGAAAGCTGCGGTTGAACTTGAAAATGAAATGTGGCATAAGTTTTTGGTACTGGATTTTGGAGAAGTCCCTCTCAAGTCACCCAGGTTTCAACCTCAATAGTCTAACACTGTTAAACAAAGGCATAGTATCAAAATAGTCCCAAATGTTTATTAAAATGGTCAGTGTGCCCATTATTCTATTTTTGAGCATTTTGGCTCCCAACTTTTGTTTTAGGGAAAAAAAGGTCCACATTTACGTAATAATCACTTTGACCTTAATTCTTTTTTAGGCATTTTAACTCTCAACGTTTCATTTTAGGTTAAAATATATTCTTGTTTTAGAGTGTTAATCGTGTGTTAATTAATAGTTTTTATTAGTTTTCATCTATAGAGAGAGTTTTTTACCCCAAAGTGAAACAATGGGGATCAAAATGTTTCAAAGAAAAAGATAGGGGTCAAAATGACCATTTTGTTAAACATTAGGGGATATTTTTTATATTTATGCCTTAAACAAACAAAATTCCATTCATTTCTTTTTCTGCCTTTACTCTTACAAACACACACACACATATATATATATATATATATACCATAATTCTCAATCAAATGAATATCCTTTTTTCTTTGATAAAATGGGGTGGTAGGTTTTGATCAAAGAGAAAATGGGGTGGTGAGTTTGTCTAATTCCATGTCATCAATGAACAAATGGGAATGGAGTGTTTGTGAATGTGTGGAATGGAATGTACTTAACATTTCTAGATTTGAATGGTCGCCTTCAAATCTTCAAGTTCAAACCCTTGAATTGATCACCCATTTTGTGACCTTTTTTTGTACATATAATTATTTTTATTGTATTACTTGTATATGTTTATTTCATATAATAAAAATGTAATGTAAAATTAATATAACCATATTTGATTTCAAAAATTCGATTTTTATATTAATATATGATTTATAATTATTATATCTTGGAGAAGGCCTTCATATAAATATCTTCTTTCATCATAGTCCTAATAACCTTTCTAATTAGCCGTTAGACAATATAGTTGTCATGCCCTGTAACACCCCTAACTCATACCCGACTCGGATACGAATCTGAGGTGTCATATTAACTTTTCAAAACATATGTAATTAACAAATAAGAACAAATTATATTTTTAATCAAGATAAAAAGGTAGAAAACCTTAATTTAAATAAGATAACCATTTCTCATTCATACGTACATAAAAACTTTGATAATTTACATAAATACAAAATATATGAGTTTACAAAATAGATTAGAGCATTACAAATTAAACGTATAATACATGACAACAATTTACAAAATTAACAAAGACGTGTATTTAATTTGTCTTGATTTGATCTTCATTGGGTATGCTATCCTCAACAAATCAGTCTTTAGCTTTCTTCAAACCTATGCGTGAGGAAATCACAGATGACTTAGTGAGGCAAATACTAATAGTTCTAACTTAATAAATGAAATCTTTATTTTTCCAATTTATTTTTCCTATCAAAAAGGTATACTTATGTATATTATTCACTTTGTTTAGCTTTGTTCCAAATGCCCAATGTATACTACTGAGAACTCTAGGTATTTGAGTACATTGAGATTGTTCACTAATGTTGTCACCATAGCTCGTTATTTGCACCGAAGTGCCATATAATTGTCCCGAAGGACCACATAGTATTGCACCGAAAGACCACATAGGTTTGCACCGAAGTGCCACTTATTTGTCCTGAAAGACCACATAAAACAATCGACTCTTGGCATGCCAACTATACCTCTAATCCTCATACATATACCTTGGGCTATTAATCACATAATTATTTTCAATCAATATTCGAAGTGTCTCTTATTCACATAATTACTTTCACATAAAGTCTTTTCAGATACACTTAATCAAAGGTCACATTTCCATAATCATATAATCATAAAACATAGCTTATATAATATAAATTGAATCAAACATTGCAATAGAACATAAAAGAAATTGTAAAGTTTTTGATCGAAAGCACTGAGGTTGGCTTATCGCAAGCCTTCCTCAATTCTGTTACAAAACCAAGAAGTTGCACTCACATTTGCCTCACTGAAGTCCTAAGCGAATTCCTTAACCCTTTTGAATCGGTACTTATAATGTCGAGCTGACCGGAAGTTGATTATGTTCAACAACTACACAAAACGATCAAAAATAAATATTGTACTTCAAATCACTTATATCCACAGATTTAACCCTTGAAGTATCGGTACTGTTCTAAGGGTACTGATACTCTATACCCAGAATGGCTATTTTCAATTCGAAAATCAACCAAAATCTTCCTAAATCTCTTATATTCATCACATATTAAACCTTTAAGCTCACCCTTATACTTCCAAACCAACATGTCCTCATTTACTCCTCTTAATTATACAAAATCTTATCTAAACACTTAAATCTCAAAGTCATACCAAGATTTCAAACATGTTCTTAATCATTTCTATTACTCTTACCTTCTTAAATTGATTATTGACAAGTCAAATATCCAAATAAAACTCCAAAAACTACATTATATCAACAATTCATCTTAGCACCCATTTTATAAATTCATTTATAATATACTCCTCTTGTTGTTTTAATCCTATATAAGTTTTCCTTAAGCATATATAACAACCAAGCTTTTATTACCAAACCAAAAATTTGAAGAAACTAAAAAATTTTACAAAACTTACCTTTGAATGAAGAAGTTCACGGCAAGAAGAAGAAGAGAGAAAGAAATTATTCCAGATATCTCCAATTACACATGTTTATCCCCTAAATAAAGGAGATAATTATCCTTTAACATAAAAATACCATTTTGACCTCTCCATAATTCTAAAATTGCTATTAGCCTTATATAGAAATTCCACCATAAATCATTGAATTTATTAATTGATTCTAATTCAACCACTAAGCTTAACATTTTTACATTCTGGTCTCTAACTCGATGATTGGGATGTTACAAATCTCCCCCTTAAGAAAATTCATCCTCGAATTTTCACTATACAAGAGGTGGGGATATTGCTCCTCATATTCTTCACTCTCCTACGTAGCTTCTTCTATTTTATGGTTTCTCCAAAGAACCATAACTAGTGGAATCATCTTATTCCGCAATTGCTTGATTTCAAACGCTAGGATCTGAATTGGTTCTTCCTCATATGTCAAGTCAGGTTAAACTTATATTTCATCTAGAGTTATGATGTGTGCAAGATCTAATCGATACCGCCAAAGCATAGATACATGAAATACATTGTGGACTTTTCCATATCTGGTGGCAACGCTAACTTATATGCCACAAGTCCAACTCTCATCAGAACTTCATAAGGTCCAATTAACCTAGGACTCAGTTTTCCTTTATGCCCAAAACGAAGTACTTTCTTCCAAGGTGATACTTTTAGGAATACCTTATCACCTACATGAAATTCAATTTCTTTTCTTTTCAAATCGGCATATGACTTATGTCTATCTGATACCACTTTTAAATTGTGCTGAATCACCTGAACCTTTTCTTCCACTTCATGAATCAAGTCTGGACCTTGAACTTTTCGATCCTTTAATTCATACCAATTAAGTGGTGTCTTGCACTTCCTTCCATATAATGCTTCATACGTTGCCATCTTAATGCTTGATTGATAACTGTTATTATATGCAAAATTCTGTAAGCGGTAAATACTTTTCCCAAGATCCAACAAAATCAATCACACACGCTCTCAATATATCTTTCAGAATCTGAATCGTTTGCTCAGATTGATCGTCATCCTGAGGATGAAAAACAGTGCTAAAATTCAATCAGGTATCCAAAGCTCCTTACAAAGACTTCCAAAATCTTGATGTGAATCTAGGATCTCTTTTAGAAACTATTGAAATTGAAACACCATGAAGTCACAATATCTCCTTGATATACAATTCAACATGTTTTTCCATAGAGAAATTCATTCAAACAGGAATGAAATGCGCAGTCTTTGTAAGGCGATCCATAATTACCCAAATTGAATCATTTTTGCTCGGCGATAAGGGAAAACCTGTTACGAAATCCATTATAATGTTTTCCCATTTCCACTAAGGAATTGAGATCGGTTGTAATAATCCCGAAGGAACTTGATGTTTAACTTTTACTTGTTGACAATTTAAGCACTTTGATACAAACTCTGTAATGTCTCTTTTCATGTCTGGCCACCAAAAACGCTCTTTCAAATATATTGATACATCTTGTTTCCTCCAAGGCGCATAGTTAAGGGACTATAATGTGCTTCATACAAAATATCTTGTTTCAGCTCCCAATCATTAGGAACACAAACTCGATTTTTGAAATATAAACACCCATCCAACTTTACTTCATAGTCCTTGAGTTCATATTTCTCTACATGTTCGAACCAAGCTAAACATTTTATCATCATTCCTTTATAATTCCTGAATCTGCTCTAACAATAATGGATTCACCATTAACTTAGCCATCAACGCACCATTTTCCTTTAACATGATTCCAACATCCAAACTACGCAAAACGATAAAAGTATTCCAACTAAAAGCGTCAGCTACGACATTGGCTTTCTTGGGATAATAATATGTAATGGCATCATAGTCTTTCAGCAACTCCATCCATCTTCATTGCCTTAAATTTAACTCCTTCTGTGTCAACAGATACATCAAACTCTTGAGATCAATGAAGATGTAGCAACACTCGCCATATAAATAGTGTCGCCAAATTTCAATGCAAAAACCACAACTTATAACTCAAGGTCATGCGTCAGATAATTCTTTTCATGAGGCTTAAGTTGTCTTGAAGTATAAGCAACTACCTTTCCATCTTGCATTAATACATATCCCAAACCAATATGGGAAGCGTCGCTAAAAATTGTGAACCTTGTTCGATTTCGGTTGCACCAACACCGGAGATTCTATCAAAACTTTCTTCAATGCTTCAAAACTCTTCTGACAATCAGGAGTCCACTCAAACTGCACATCTTTTCTTAACAGTTTAGTTAAAGGAAGAGATATTATCGAAAAGTTTTTGACAAACCTTCGATAATAACCTACGAGACCCAAGAAACTTCGAACTTCCGATACACTCTTCAGGATCTCCCATTCTAACACAGCTTTAACTTTCTAAAGATCTACCTGAATTCCCTCTTCAAAAACCACGTATCCAAGGAATGTCACTTCTATTAACTAAAACTCGCATTTAGAAAATTTTGCATAAAGTTTCTTGTCTCTTGCAACGTTTGAAGAACCACACGAAGATGGACATCATATTCCTCTCTGGACTTTGAATACACCAAGATTTCATCAATAAAAACGACCATGAACTGATCAAGGTAAGGTTGAAAAATTCTATTCATCAGGATCATAAATGTTGCAGGTGCATTAGTTAACCCAAATGGCATTACAACAAATTCATAATGATTACATTGAGTCCTAAACGATGTTTTTGGAACATCATTTTCATGTATCTTCAACTGATGATACCCTGAACATAAATCGATCTTTAAAAAAACTACAGCTACTTGGAGTTAATCAAATAAATCGCCGATCCTTGGATGAGGATACTTATTCTTTATGGTCACCTTTTCAAGTTATCGATAATTAATACAAAGGTGCATCAAACCATCTTTCTTCTTTACGAATAAAACTAGAGCACCCCAAGGTGACACACTAGGTCTAATAAATCCTTTGGAGTTAATCAAATAAATCGCGATCCTTGGATGAGGATACTTATTCTTTATGGTCACCTTTTCAAGTTATCGATAATTAATACAAAGGTGCATCAAACCATCTTTCTTCTTTTACGAATAAAACTAGAGCACCCCAAGGTGACACACTAGGTCTAATAAATCCTTTATCTAAAAGCTTCTGTAACTAAATCTTTAACTCTTTCAATTCCTTTAAGGCCATCCTGTACGGAGCCATTGAAATCAGTGTTGATTCTGACATTACTTCAATTTGAAACTCAACTTCCCTATCTGGAGGTAAACCAGCTAATTCCTCTGGAAATACTTCTGGAAACTCACTGACTGTCGGAATATCTTCAAGCTTCTTTTATTTGGCTCTAGTATCGATTACATTAGTAATATACGCTTGACATCCTTGTAGCATTAACTTCCGAGCTGACATCAACGATGTCATATTAACTAAGGGATTTATTCTTTCGCTGACCACACTAACCTCCAATCCATCCAGACTTATTAACATAACTCGCTTAAGTCGACAATCCACATTGGCATGATAATGATACAACCAATCTATCCCTAATATAACCTCAAACTCGTCAAAGGATAATTTCATTAGATTAGCAGAGAATTCAATTCCCTGAATCCGTATAGGACACGCTCGACAAATTCATCTCACCCGAGCACTATGTCCTAATGGATTAGTCGTAATCACCTCACTACATACATTTTCTAACGGAATTCTCAAGTGTTTAACCAGTTTACTACTAACATGGGAATAATTTGATCCCAGATCAATCAAAACTAAAATAGATTTACCAGCTATCTGAAAAGTACCTGCAATGATTTCAGGATCATCACAATCGTCACTGGTCTTTAGATTGTACACCCGAGCGGTAGAGCGTACTTCAGGTTAAGTAGTCGACTTAGATTGATTCATTCCTCTACCTCGACCTCTTCCTTTCAAAGGTACAGCAGTGGATCTTTATGTTTGGGTAGGATCTCCCGCCAAAAATGGACAATCTCGAATAAAATGTCCTACATCCCACACTTAAAACAAGCTCCGAAGACCATTCGGTAAACCCCACTATGGTTTTTCCCACAGTGCTGACATTGTTTCGGCTATCCACTCTAGATTCCACTGAATAAGTTTATCTTGCTCTTCCCGGATTTGATCCTCTTCCTGAAGATGCTGTGGATTCTGCTCTAGTCTAAGGTCGAGAAATCAAACCTTATATTTGATTGGGAAGCACTGGACGAAGCACTAGCTCTCTTATTCCACTGTGATCTTTGCTCCACAAACCTCTCGTTTTGAGCCCGCTCCAGCGCTTTAGCTCTATTCACTACCTCTTGAAATGAAGAGAGGTTAAGTGTCAACAACAATTCTTTCAGTTTGGAGCGTAAACCTTTCACAAACAAATCACAATAGTCATTCTTTGTCGGGACCAACTCTGTAGCAAATCGACTCAACTTGTTGAATTCACACTCAAACTCATACATCGTGTGATTCCCTTACTTTAATTTCATAAATTATTGTTTCATCTGTCTGATGAAATTGATCCCCTATGTATTTGTTCTTAAACTCTTCCAAAAAGAATGGCCAAGTCACCAGATCCCTTGAAGCTCGCATCGTCACATTAGACACCAAATTCTAGCTTGACCTTGTAATAACAAAACTACACCATCCAGTTTCTCCATTTCGGAACAATGGAGATTCTCTAGCATCATATTCAAGTCATTAAGCCATATATCGATGGCAACCAGACGTTCTTCAACTTCTCCCCTAAATTCAAGCGCTCCTAGGCTTTTTAGCTCCTGAGAGACATTCATCTTAAGGGCTGAGGGAGCAAACGGTTGGAAACGCGTCAGAATTGCGTCCAACATCTGGAAGAAGGTCCACTGATCTTGCAAAGGCACTCCTTGATGTGTCTATTCCTCACCCTGCCTACTCGGGGCAGGTGAGTTACTACTCTCTTCCATTCTATCTCCCGCTTCACTTTGGGAGCCCTCAAACTCTGACATCTATTAAGATCAACTTACTAAATGTATTAGCAAGGATAGCATAATAATCACCTTATCATATCAGAAATACTTAATTAAAAGTTGGCATATGCACTTTTTAAACAAAAACGACTTTATTTCGAACTTAAAACCAATTAAACCATAGCTCTGATACCATTAATATAATACCATAACCCGTACCCGACCCAGATATGAATCCGATGTGTCGCATTAACTTTTCAAAACATATGTAATTAACAAATAAGAACAAATTATATTTTTAATCAAGATAAAAAGGTAGAAAACCTTAATTTAAATAAGATAACCATTTCTCATTTATACTTAAATAAAAACTTTGATAATTTACATAAATACAAAATATATGAGTTTACAAAATAGATCAGTGCATTTCAAATTAAACGTATAATACATGCCAACAGTTTACAAATTTAACAAAGACCTACATTTAATTTGTGTTGATCTGGTCTTCATTGGGTATGTTATCCTCAACAAATCAGTCTACAACTTTCTTCAAACCTATGCGTGAGGAAATCACACGCTAAGTCGATGACTTAGTGAGGTAAATACTAATAGTGCTAACTTAATAAACGGAATCTTTATTAGTTTTTATCGAAACATTTTATAAAAGAATTACAATTCATTATTCCTATAAAAAGGTATACTTATGTATATTATTCACTTTGTTTAGCTTTGTTCCAAATGCCCAATGTATACTACTAAGAACTCTAGGCATTTGAGTAAATTAAGGTTGTGCACTAATTTTGTCACCACAGCTCGTAATTTGCACCGAAGTGCCACATTTTGTCCCAAAGGACTACATAAAACCCTCGACTCTTGGCATGCCAACTATACCTCTAATCCTCATACATATACCTTGGGCTATTAATCACATAATTATTTTCAATCACTATTCGAAGTGTCTCTTATTCAGATAATTACTTTCACATAGAGTCTTTCCAGATACACTTGATTAAAGGTCACATTCCTATAATCATATAATCATAAAATATAGCTTATATAATATAAATTGAATAAAACATTGCAATATAACATAAAAGAAATTGTAAAGTTTTCGATCGAAAACACTGAGGTTGGCTTATTGCAAGCCTTCCTCAATTCTGTTACAAAACCGTTAAGTTGCACTCACATTTGCCTCACTGAAGTCCTAAGCGAATTCCTTAACCCTTTTGAATCGTTATAATGTCAAGCTGATCGAAAGTTAATTATGTTCAACAACTACACAAAACGATCGAAAATCAATATCGTACTTCGAATCACTTATATCCAATCATAATAATTTATGATGCAAGAAACACTAAATTTTCATTTCATGCCTAGAAGTATCGGTACTTCCACTACAGTACCGATACTTCCCTTCAGGGGTATCGATACCTCCTTACGGTACCGATACCATTCCAACGTTCTGGAATTATATCTTGAAAATGGTATCGATACCATGGGAATGGTATCGATACTACTAACTCAGTATCGATACCTTCTTCAATCGGTATCGATACCACCTTATAAATCCACAGATTTAACCCTTGAAGTATCAGTATTGTTCTAAGGGTACCGATACACTATGCCCAGAATGGCTAATTTCAATACGAAAATCAACCAAAATCTTCCTAAATCTCTTATATTCATCACACATTAAACCTTTAAGCTCACCCTTATACTTCCAAACCAACTTGTCCTCATTTACTCCTCTTAATTATCCAAAATCTTGTCTAAACACTTAAATCTCAAAATCATACCAAGATTTCAAACATGTTCTTAATCATTTCTATTACTTCTACCTTCTTAAATTGATCATTGACAAGTCAAATATCCAAATAAAACTCCAAAACTACACTATATCAACAATTAATCTTAACACCCATTTTATAAATTCATTTCTAATCTACTCCTCTTATTGTTTGAATACTATATAAGTTTTCCTTAAGCTTATATAACACCCAAACTTTCATTATCAAACCAAAAATTTGAAGAAACTAACAAATTTTACAAAAATTACCTTTGAATGGAGGAGTTCACGATAATAAGAAGAAGAGAGAAAGAAAGGATTTCAGATATCTTCAATTACATGTGTTTTCCCCCAAAATAAAGGAGATAATTATCCTTTAACATAAAAAGACCATTTTGCCCTCTCCATAATTTTAAAATTGCTATCAGCTCTATACAGAAATTCCACCATAAATCATTGAATTTATTAATTTATTCTGATTTAACCACTGAGCTTAATATTTTTACATTTTGGTTACTAACCCAATGATTGGGATGGGAAATCCAAAAATTTGACTACCTAATATGTTTAGTATGATAGTCTATTAATGGTGATCTTTGTCCTATGCATGAAATGATAAGCTGGAGTTACTATAAATATCCATCGACCCTGGTTGAGAGGGAAGATAGACTTCATTCCTTCTCATCAAGAATTTCCCATCCACATTTTTTCTCTCACGAACAAACATCAACCAATGATCATTTTCTCATTAGTCGCAGCTCTCTGACCAAACTAAAAGAAATGAACTGTTAACAGTCAATGAACCAAACTTATTCCTATCAATTAAGGATAAATCCCAAAATCAAGAAGACTGAAGTCAAAATAATCAAACTAACATTTCTCCTTGTTACCCCTAGAATCCCTTATATCAACAATTCTCTGAACTCGTTCGTATATCAGTGGGCTAACATACAATGAATCTTTCTTGGCCTTTTATAACATTTTTGACCACCCCTGTAAACATATCCTCCAATCAGAATGCCACCAAAACCTTGATCCTGATTAAAAAAACTTGCATGCACACCCCTAATCTTCAATATAGAAAGGTCTCACCAACAAGAGCAAACCATTCCTTATCTTGACATCCCTCAACTGAGATGCCCTCTCCTACCACCACTAGGGAAGCACATAAGGCACAGTTTAGCGACAGAAGTGCAAATCATGGTGAAAAGAAGAGCCTTGACACAAATGAATCTTATCCACCCTAATGACAAGCACCTTTCACACCTCTTGAGTGAAAGAAGTAAAGACATGCAACCCCACAAAAATTTGCGGTTCCTAGTGTTTTTAACGATCTAAAAAATTTATTTTATAGCTCACCTCGACTAATTTGGCGTTTCCTTTGTTTTTAAAATAATTGGTTCGAGGAGTCATCACCAATTCTTTTTAGGGTGTGATTGGATCACCCCAAATATTTTATTATTTTAATAAATTGAATTTTAAAATAACAATTTTCAGTCTACTTAACCAAAAAATGAGTTCAAAAGTCGGTTACGAATAGGAAAGGGTTAACACCCCCGCAACTCCTTAAAATCGGCACTTAGTTGATTATGTCATTGTCTTTGCAATATAATTAACAAATTCGAATTTAACTTAATTAAAGATCATTTTAGTGACCAGATAAATCTTAATTTATTGATATACTATAAAAATGGTAACGTTTTTATATTTCCATTTTTTTAGGAATAGGTTTTTATGTTATGAACATGGAAACAACCCTTCATCACTCAAATTGAAATATCAGAACATAAAGTTTCTCTACGAAATTTTAAACAATTATTTTCAGACTATATTTAGGAAAATTAAAGAGAAATAAATGCCACATACATGCAAAATGCAAACTTGATTTAATTAACAATTTATCAAGCCTTAAAATTAAAATGAGATAAAGAATATTCAAATATTTAAAAAGACTTGAAAAAGCCTTTGGAATGGAAATAACTTTTTCTCTGTCAATTTAAATATATGAATATATCTTTTTCCCCTTGATAATACCAATTTTACATATTATCAATACTAAGTGACACTGAATAGGATACTCTTTCATTTTGTAATATCGGAACAGACCCTCGAACCTTGAGGCAATCCTTTACGATGGTATAAAATAAAAGGGCATTGTTATGAGATAGATTTAAAGTTATGGATGAGGATAACATGCATACTAAACAACAATGAACAAGCAATTAACACTTATATATATGTTTACAAGACAATATTATACTTATAAAAAAATTTAAAACAAACATTTAAAGTAAAAAATTAGTATACGGAAAAAAATAAAAACTATGTGCTTATAACATACATAAAACGAGGGGGAAAAAGGTTTCAAAATATAATATATGAATTAATACACACAATACAATTTATAATATATGCATATTAATAAAAATATGACAAGTATACGCATAATATATATATATAAATAATAAGCACTTCATAAAAATTACATACATAAAAGTATGTACTAAAAAATACATAATATGAATAAATTATATATGTAAAAGACAGATTTAAAAAGGGAAACTAAAATGATTATAAAGGAAACATGCAAGTCATGTAACACCTGCCGACCGATGCGGGTAACCTGATCCGATCTGAGGTGTCATATTAGGGTCACGGGAGTGACCCACATTAAAAATCCAGGAAAAATTAAATTTTTGTTAAAACGCGTAAAATCATAAAACAAATTATAATTAAAATACAAGTTCAGAAAAAGCCATTCATATATTACAAGTAGAATTAAAATCATACAAGTTTCAGACTCGGATATAGAAACAAAATACAACGTACATGCCCCTAATCACATGCACCGTACTCCGTAAACAACGCCAGTGGAACTCCTTTACTGATGTTGATAGATATACTGGATCAATTCTTTTAACCTAAAATGGTGAGTAAAGATTGAGCTTTGGGAAGCTTAGCAATATAGAAATACCAAGTGATGCTGAAGAACGTGTAGATAAATAGAAAAGCATAAATATTTCCTTATCGATTTTGATGTCTACAGGTTTTCAGGATGAATTGTGGTTCCACTGATATTTCTTCGAGTAAAAGACATGAAGATTTCAGTTCAGAGGAAACATTCAGAGGACCACGTTCAGTAGATTATAATAGGATGTCTAGTGTGTTCCAACAAAATAGAGTAATATATATAAATCCTTTGAAAACGTTTGTAGTTTAAAACATATTTTAAAAACACAGTAATACCCTCCAACCGAATACCATTTACAGTTCCTCATAATTACATCCATAAGGACTTACCCTAAGCACACAGCAAAGGAGTCACCCTAAGAGAGTACCTTGAGGCCTATGGGTCTACCCAAATGTCTCCTTAGGTCCGTAAGGAATTACCAGCTTGATCAGAGCTGAACCTCCATACTCCAGAATCTTGCCCATACAGTATCCAGTAGAAATCAGATTTAAAAGTAAACTATAATAACAGGATCGTGATCTAGTAAAATCTCGTAAGAGTGACAATGAAATAAACCACATAATTACCCTCCACCCGTACACCATATGCAAACCTAAGATTTACCCAATGGAGTGCCTTGGGGCCTGAGAACCTACCCAAGAAAGTTTCTCGAGGCCTCGGAGCCTACCCAAGGGTCACCTTAGGTCCGTAAGGAATTACCAGCTTGATCAGAGCTGAACCTCCAAACTCTAGCCTACCCAGATAATGTCTCAATAAAATATTTCAAGTAGTAACCAGTAAATCCCATGATCCATGAATCAGGAACAATTATATTTTCTAGTGAAAATGGTGATCAGAGAACACATACCATGTAGTCATGGTTTATAAGCCAATAAATCATAAATTTCGGTTAAACCCATTGCAAAATAGATAAAACAGCCATGTAGTACATATGGAACACAATAGAGGATCCAGTTATTTTCCAGAGGTACTTAGCAATTATCAAGTGTTGACCATGAAACTTCTGTAATTTAATAGGATTTCAAAATCAAGATCCCTATAAAAAAAAGGGAGTTTGATAGCTAACGGATTCATCAGTCATTCGGAAAGTGATTTTTCATGATCATATAGTATTTATATATTTTTTAGAGGCACTGAGTAATCAGAAAGGTGTTCAGAATCTTTTGCATCAGAGTTACTTGAGATTTCAGGTATGACAGGAATGATTCCATTATTCAGGAAATTAGGGGCATTTTGGACATTTGGTTCTTGGAAAAATTCTTAGTAATTTATTCCAATAAGGGTGAAATGGTAGTTTGCATTATTCTGAATTTATATCGTATTATCATGACTTCGAGTCAAATCGTACTAATTGATCTCCACCCTGTAAAACTTATCAATAATTTGAACTGATACACTTCACTAATAATCATTTCTTCGACGTCTATAGGTTTTCAGAATGAACTATGGTTCCACTGGTATTTCTTTGAGTAAAAGAAATAAAGATTTCAGTTCAGAGGAAACATTCAGAGGACAAAGTTCAGAAGATCATAATAGGATGTCTAGTGTGTTCCAACAAAACATAGTAATGTATATAAAACCTTTAAAAATGTTTATAGTTTAAAACATATTTTAGAAACAAAGTAATACCCTCCAACTTAACACCATTTACAGTTCCTCAGAACTGCATCCATAAGGACTTACCCTAAGCACACAACAAAAGAGCCACCCTGAGGGAGTACCTTAGAGCCTATGGGCCTATCCAAGGGTCTCCTTGGGACTGATATTCAGAATCTTTTGCATTAGAGTTACTTGAGCTTTCAGGTATGACAGGAGTGATTTCATTATTCAGAAAATCAGGGGTATTTTGGATATTTGGTTGTTGGAGAATTCTTAGTAATTTATTCCAATAAGGGTAAAATGGTACTTTGTATTATTTTGAATTTGTAGCGCATTGTCATGACTTCGAGTCAAATCGTACTAATCGATCTCCACCCTGTAAAACTTGTTAATAATTCGGATTGATGTACTTCATGAATAATCATTTCTTAATATTGATTACACTGGTTGAACTGGTCACTTTCAGAATCACCACTAAACAGAACTAGAGGATACGATCAGAAATTCGATGGTATTATATTTTTTTGTGATATATCACTATCTAGAATACCCAGTATACTTGAGTTATAATCCATATCCTTTAGGAATGATACAACATAAGTTTATTGGTGTTTCTAGAATTTATCGAAATATATTCACTTATTCTAAGTCGTTAAGATATTTAGGTCACTTCAACACTCGAGGTTACTTCAGTCATCTTGGAGTTCTAGGTATTTCAATCATTTTGGAGTTTAGGGGTATTTTAATCATTTGAATATCAAAGGTTATTTTAGTTATTTCGTAACTCGATGACATTGTGGTAATTCCTTTCAATCCTAAAATATGTATTTTTTATGATAATTAGTCAAATATGTCATTTCTGGGTTATTTTTCACCTTCTGGGGAACTCTTGGTTATTTTACAGTATAAGGGCATTTTGGTCAAATTTATAATTCAAGGGTATTACAACCCTTTCCTTCCATCCAATCTTTCCATTTAATTTAATTTTTCCGAATAATTCAAACATGAATAATACTTCCAAAATTTTAGTCTTTAAGTATTTGCTGATAAATCAACAATTATAGGTCTTGTTCTTTCTCGAATTTTAGGGTCTAATTATCAGTGACTATCCGAGAAGATCAAGAATTTTAACAGATGAAATAATGATTTATCGAATTAAATACAAATTATCAAAGTACTTTCGCTCTCAGGTCAGTCCGAGTAATTTTTATTTCATAGGGGTAATTTTGTAATTTTATAATCAAGGAATTTCAGTATTAAAGCTTATGACGATGATGAATGAAATTTAGAGATTCTAAGCTTATTTTCTCTTCAGACTAATCATTGTACTTGAAATCATTTCTTATCAGTCTTTCAATTCCTTTATGTAATTCAATTGAGTCTTAACCAATTTATCACTTAAACCGTATTCAGTTCGAGTCCATCTATAACCAAACATGCATAATAGACCAATCATATACATACATGCATTTATCCATTATCAACATGTTCCATAAAACATGTAAAGAGGTAGTAAAATATTACCTCGATTTATGTACTCTACCAATCTAACATTTAAACTTCATTCGATCATTCTCGAACTTGAATCCAATGTCCAAAAATATATTAGCTACAAATAAACTAAAATTACGTTAGAAATGAGGCTTAATTAGTGAAAATGGATCGAATAGGAAGGTAAAATGTTGAAACTAGCTTACTGGGTTTGAATCTGGCAAACGAACTTTGGATTCGGACTCAAGATGTCGAAAAACATAAAATACTACTTTTTGAAAATTTTGACTTTTTGGCCAAAGTCAACGGGTTGACTCCGACGAGTTGACTCGGTTCAGACCGATTCGACTGGATCGATTCCAGAAGCTTCCTGGACCAGTGGACGAATCCCACGCTCACTGCCAGTACGTGGCGGCGCGTACGACGGCGACGGAGGTTGGGGTAATCGATCGATTCTTCCGGGAGCATCTACACAACACTATCAAGCCAAACTAACTCAAAGATCAGCCAAAACCACTCGAATTTAAAACAAAAAGGTCGAAATATTTACCCATGTCAGCGGTTGAATGAAACCGGTGATGTTGACGTGGACCACCGATCAGGTTTTAGGCGCACGATAACGATGAATTCGGCTGTAGTGGCGGTGAAGCGAGCCGCTGCCTTGAACGGTTGAAAAAGCGATTAACCGAGACGGTGAGAGGTGGTTTCGATGGTGATTCAAGCATCGATTCACGACGGAAAGAGGCGCTTCACGATGCAACAATGCTAGGGCTCTGGTCGCCGGTTGATAGCGAGTCAATTGATGGTGTCGGAGCGATAAACAGTGGTCGGACGACGATGATTTGGGCAGGCCAGTGGGGGTTGATGGGTTAAGTTAGGGATTTAAGGTTTAGGATTTTTGGGAATCACTAGGGGGTTTCTAATATTTTAATTTTCACTAACAAAAAATATGATTTAATTCAAGGTTAAGTCCTTGAACTTCCCACAGGTTCCAAAATCAAGCTGTAACTTTAAAAATTTACAATTTGGTCCTCAACTTTTTCCTTATTACGACTTTAATTTAATACTTTAAATTAAAAAAATTAGCCCCTAAATTGGGGTGTGACAAGTCATATATGCAAATATTCAAGAAATTATCAAGGCCTTAATCCTAAAAAAACTAAATCTATAGGCACAAAGAAACAAATATATAAAATATTGAGCAGAAATAAAACAAACAAATTGTTAAATTATAAATCTAAAGTAGGACATATTTAGGATCAAAATAGAACCCATACAAGACATAAAGATAGAAATTGCAAGTAACTAACACAAAAGTACAAAACCTAAATAATACATAAATATACATACATAAATAACGAAAAATAAAATTACTAAAATTAAAATAGAGTAAATAAAATCAAAAAGGATGAAAGTATAAACAAAATAAGTTAAACAACGAAATGAAAAGGCAACAAATTTCAAAGGGTAAAAATACAATAAAACAAGGACTAAATTAAAAGTATAGAAATTAGATGCTAAAAATATAAACAAACCAAATAAATAAACAACTAAAGTGATGACCAAAATGAAATAAGACATTAATTCGAGGCCAAAAATTAAAAACTTTATTAATATAAATGGGGTTACATCACAATTGATACAAAAATAGAGGACTTAATGGGTAGATAACCCATAATAAAACCATGAGGGGTTTTGTGAGGTATTAAACGGCAATTTTTTAAAGCCTTACATAAGGCATACTTTACGGTTTTGTAACCCTTTCTTTTTCACTTGGCAACCACCCAAATTAAAAGATGGAGAGCTTTTCTTCTACGATTTTAGCAAAATATCACTCTACATGTAATGATTACCTGTCAGGCACCCTTTATCTTAATTTTACCGATCTAACACCCTTTCTGACAAGACTTGGATGGTCATCTGCGCCTTTGCGAGGTTTTTTTCGAGCTGGAATCACGTCATGAAAGACGCGGATTGTCATCCGCGCCTTATTTGAGCTGGCGCCACATCAACACAGGTGTGGATTGTCATCCGTGCCTTTCTGGGGTTTCTGACATACGTAAGTAAGGCGTGAGTCACCATCCACGCCTTCCATTATTGGTACCACCCGAACAGCTCAGCCTTTAAACCTTCTCATCCCCTATAAGTAACACCCCCTCTATGCAAACATTACCACATCAGTTCTTTCTATTTTTGCTTCATCAATTCCTTATATTTTTGTTGTAAGGTAAAATTATTTTTTATTATATTATATTTATTTTATATATGATTATTTAAAGAAAAAAATTATTGTACTAATTATTTTGTATTTTTTTTTGCTGTTGTAAAATTAGAAAGTGTGATCATACCTCGAGATATTTTTGTCGATACCGTAACAATATAAAATTATATTATTTAAATTATTGAGAAAAATTTTAAATTTTTTGATTAGTTTATATTTTAATTCATATACTATTTATTTAATTAGGCGTATTTAAGCTATTGTTTTCGTAGATATAAGACTTCCAATCTTTCAAACTCTTATAATAACGTATATTTCAGCTATTTTTTACTATGATGGAGAAATTCAGGAATATGAAACCGGCGTCGTCTTCACATCAAATCATTCTGTCAGAATATCCTTCAAGAGAAACATAACTCTTAAGGAGCTGATAACAAAAATTTCAAGGAAGGTTCATGTTGAAAGTACTAGAAGACTGTCCTCACTTCAGTACAGATTTCCAACAGCAATATTTATGTTAACTTATACAGCGTTTGAACTATCCAATGATGACGATGTTGCTATGATGGTTGATTCTCAAAATCATTATTTGGACGTCGATACACAGATGTATGCGAAATTTGTTGAAGTGTGTGATGTCTGTGGTATGTCATTATACTCTCACTATGGGCTGGCTCAACAAGTTGATCAAGTTGACAACCCAACTAAAGTAATATGTAATGATTTTAACTCGTTAATAGGAAATCCACATCATGGTGTCATCTCATCAAGTTCAATGGGGAGACATTCATCAGCAACTTCTTACGATCTATACCGAGGTGGCTCCAAAAATAATATGTATGACAACATCGCGTCCAATTCAAGTGGAAGACATTCATCTGCCAATTTCTTTAACTTGAATATGGAGATGCCCTCGACGCAACAACCTGTGCAGTACCCATTTGACACGATACCTTCAAGCTTCAGAGGGAGGCATTCAACTGCGAGCTTCTTTGACCTTATTGTCGAGATGCCTTCAAGTTCAAGGGAAGCATGTAACAACTAGCGTGTTCAACCTAAATATTGGCATCATTGAGGAACCCTCATCTCCACCAGAAGAACCTCTTCGTGAGCTAGAATCATTGTAGTTCAATATAAACTCTGATGATGATAATATCCCAGAAATATAGTATACATCGAACCTCCATTGTGGAGTAAGTTCTACATTTGATACTCAGGTTACGAACTACTACCTGAAAAATTTGAGTCTATGCTTCAAGAGTTGCGAGGAAAGAATGAAGAATGATATGATTACATCAACCTCATCAACAAAGAAATGTGGACAAATGCATATAATGATGGATATCGATATGGACTCATGACGACCAACTTGGTTGAGGCTATCAATTCGACCTTAAATGGGGCACGTCATTTACAAGTAACGACTTTGGTTAAAACAATATATTTTCGTTTAGGAACGCTTTTTGCCAAGCTCAGGGGACAAGCTCAAAATTGGATGCAAAACGGTCATGTCTATAACCCAAGATTAGTTACAGATATACAAAAAAGAATTGTTGCATCAAATGGAATATCTGTAACAAGCTTCTCTAGAACCCATGAATTATTTTGTGTCACAGAGATGTCGCGACCTCTTCAAATGATTCAAGCTAACTCATTCAGAGTTAATCTACGAGACAGATGGTGAAACTATGGGTTTCAAGCTCTGAAGTATCCATGCTCTCATGTCATAGCAGCTTGCTTGTATTCTCGTCAAGACTATAATCGTTTTGTGGATCTTGTTTACCGACTTTCACAAGTGTTTAAGGTATATGAATTTAATAAATATTATAGAAATTGAAATATAAACTAATATTACACAAATTAAATAAATAAATAAATATTAACAATAATTAAAATTAAAATAGAATTTAAAATTGTTACCGTATCAGCAAAATGCCTCGAGATATGATGTTTATCTAAACGTAGCAAACCACCTTCTATTTTATAACTATAAAAAGTTAATAAATAAAATTTAATAAAATAATAAATTATTGATTTATTATAATACAATAAAAATATTTTACCTTCTTAATAGAAAAAATGATACTCGAAATAATGAGAGAATTTTAGCTTTGAGAGTGGTTTGGATGTTGTGTTTGGTTGTGTTTGAAGGAAGAGAAGAGGGATTTATGGGAAGAGGGGAGGTGGTAGCCGGATTTGCCATAAATGTAGGAGGTGTGAATGGTTGGGTATTAAAGGAAAGGTGCGGATGGCGATCCGCGCGTGTGTTGACATGACACCAACTCAGATAAGGCGGAGATAGCCATCCGCGCCTTTCATGACGTGGCGCTAGCTCAGACAAAACCATGCATCCGCGCCTTGTTAGAAAGGGTGTTAGATCGGTAAAATTAGGAGAAAGGGTGTTTGACAGGTAATTATTACATGTATGGGTGATATTTCGGTAAAATCACCCTTTTCTTCTTGCTCTAGGTTTTCAAGAGAACCCTTTGAGTCGCTCCTCCAACAGTCATTCATCGGTGACCTTCTCGCCTCCATCGCATCCTTGATGATTGAAGCACTAAAAAGGAAGGCGAACCAAACCCTTGTTTGCTCCGAAATCATCTCAACGGTGAAAGGTAAAGCTCACTTCTTCTTTGTTTGTTTTTTTTTAATAAATAAAGATCCTAAAATACAAGGGAGAGATCTACCTTAATTTATCTCCTCTGTTTTTCCTTTGCTTTTTTTTCTTTCAGTTCCTCTTTCTCCCTAAAGTTCCCTCCTCCCTCTTTTAAGATCCGAAAAACCCTTATATATTTGGAGCCAAAACCTCCCTCTTGACCGATGCACATGGAGTGGCAGAAGTTTGGTGATGACAGTGTGGCTGGTAAGTTCTCCATAAATGTTTCAGATTTTTGGAGATTTGAGATTTTTTTTTTGGTATTGTTATGGTTTTTTGGAATTTTTTTTATTATTTTTGGTTGATTTTTTGTTAGATTGACTACAAATAGTGGTGGCGCCGCTCCATCAATAGCAGAAATCACAACGGCGATGATTGATGTGAGTGGCGGCGACGGCTGGACTAGGGTTAAGTTAGGCAAGCGAGTTAATGTTGTGGGTTTAAGGTTTAGTTTAGCCATTAGGGTTTAGGTAGGTTTGGACCTATTTAATTTGTAATATGGACTGTTGAATATTTAATAATATTTTGCTTTAACAAAATATTTTGGACCTCGGAATAAAAGCCCAGACGAAATATGGGTATTACACCTAGTCAAGATGTTATTAGTTCGAGGAAGACCAAGGATCACCACGTGGCCAAACGTACTTAGAAAACCTCTTCTGAAAATAATATGTAATATTTAAGAAACTAATACATTAGGAATTGAAAACTCTAAAATCTTCGATTGAACTCCGAATCTTCAGGAATGATCCCCTCTCATGCTACCATGGCGTTGAGTTGTCTCCATTGTGTTTCCATAGTGAAGATGTCCATAACCTTTGGCTAAAAGACCATAATTCTCCATCTTCTCTGAGTGTTGAGATGCCTCCACTCATCGTAAGAGGCGGGATGCCTCTGAACGCGAAAGAAGTCTCCGCCCATGTACTGCAGACACATTGAGATGTCTTTGTACATGCCGATTATGTGATGCCTGTAGGGTGTTGAGTTGTCTTTACCTCAGCTTACGGCAACAGAATAGCTCAATGGGTCAAGATACCTTTGCTATATATGGTGCTGAGATGCCTTTGCGCTGGTAACGTTACGATAAAGATGCCTTAGTTCTACCTACAATATTTGGTACGTGTAGAGATGTCTCTGCTCCCACAGCAGTGCACCACCACAGATTGAGTAGCATCATCTACCTGGCCAATGGACGTTGAGATGCATTACGCTCTTAAAGCAAGCATGATTACTCCCCAAACCGGTCGGAAGAGTAGAGAGCCTTTGACAGTGTAGAAATGACATTGCTTGGTAATACCATGGCAAAAATGCCTTCGTTTTACTTACGGAGTATGAAACGCGTTGAGATGCCGAAATTTTTTCTTTATTTAGTTGTTTATCATTTTTTTAATTGGACCTTAGAATATGAACATGTTTTTGTTTGGAAGAACATACAGCCACCACGACAACCATTAAAGCAACCAAGATCGAAATAATTCACTCTCAATCCTTTGACAATGTCTAGCCCAATGGTCCTTAAGAACTAAAACGCCCTCTAACAGAGGCATTTGCTGGCGCATCACAATCATTCCAGAAGCGTCTACAACAGCATCCCCATGGGGGAAGACTAATGCGCAGTTCGAGGAGGTGTTTATGTGGGTACGATCACTGACGTTGCGACAGTTCGCTGCTATTACCCATGTGAGTTGGCCAACCTGGTAGTTTTAACAATATGCAAGGTTCCGGCAGGGTTGTACCTAAGGCTCGACGAAAAATATGGCACTAAAAGCAACATAAGAGGGTGATGATTCAACCAAAGAACCACGACTCCCATTTCTCAGTTAATGATTCAGAGTCATTTAGTCTGGACGATTATTTTCAAGACGTCGAGTCTTCAGTAGAAATAGAGAAAGTTGCAATGGAACTTGAAAATGAAATGTGGCATAAGTTTTATGGTACTGGATTTTGGAGAAGCCCCTCTCAAATTGCATCCTAGATTCAAACTCAATAGCATAAGTTTAAACAGTCGCTATATAACGGTAACGCTTGTCGTTTGAAATCGTTACTACACGACCGCAATATCCAGTGACCACAATATTCAGTGACCACAATATCATACATTATGTCATAATCGCGAGAAACACAACACAATCGAAAAATCCCAGCTCAATGGTGTAACACTAAAACAAATAAAAATTCCATCCATTCTTTTGCCTTTACTCTTACATGCATATATATTTCTTTTCTGTCTTTAGGTATGATTTTGAAAACATTGAAAATTTAGGTATTAAAAGGGATCAAAATTAATAGTTTAATTATTAAATGCGTAGTTTACCCTTGATATAATTACATATTGATATCAGCAGTTCTCTATTGCCACATCATAACAATTAGCTGCTACATTGATACCATAACGATCTACGTACGTGAAAGAGTAAAATTAATTTAATTAATTAAGTTTAAAAATAAAATTGATATAACTAAAAAGTAAGAATGAAATTATTGATTAAAGTTTATTATAATAACAAAATTACCCCTTAACTCTTTAATTTATTTTATCAAACCAAATTTAGACAAAATTTAATTTCTCTTTTAAGAAAAAAAATAAGTTTGAATTTATTAAATTTTTATAAAACTTTAAATAAATTAAGGGTTTAAAAACTATTTTAAATATATAAAATTTAGATATGTGTCAGAGATGAATAAGTAGAAGAAAACAAAAGATGATTCTCTGACCTCTGAGTTGATTTGGTATGATTAGAATTTATATGATAAATTATGTATGAAAAATGTCCACTATTACTTAAAGAAGAAAAAGCAGAATGATCCCATAAAAAATTGACAATTTTTAAAGGAACCCAGCTAGAACATAAAGCTGTGGGGTATATGAAATGGCAAATAATAGAATATACTACGATGGTATGAGATAAGATCCAATATTTCAAAGGGGGTGAAGGGAAAGACATACCTTTGGAGGTGTTGGTGGCCAAATTGATGGAGATGGAAGCTTTAAAAAATATATATATAAATGAAAACGTTACTTAAAAAACAAACCCGACAATTATTTATGAAGATCAAGGTACCCATGTCTTTTGATTTCCATCTCTTTCCCTCTTTCTATCATTATGTAATCATTTATTTTCTCTGAATTTCATAGGGTTTGTTAGTTGTGATCTGAAGATATTTCTGGCATTCCCTTGGAAATCAACAAGCTTTGAATTTGTGTTTCTCTTTCATGGGAATTTCCTTGATTCCTTGAATCATTTCAAAAGAGTTTCCAAAATCATCTTTTTGTGTGTGGGTAAGCCCCTCTTTTTTTCTATTAATTGTATACATATTTATGTAGTTTCTATATGGGTTCATGCATTTATATCTTCAGTTCCAATTGAAGATCCCTTTCTCGTCTGGGTTTTATTGGTTTATGTGTATGAGCAAGGTTTTATCTTTGTATTCAATGATTAATATATTGTGGATCTGTTTTGCCTGTTTTACATAGTTTTTGCTTTCCTTTATTCTCAGAGTTTAAACAGTTAAATGTGATTTTAACAAATATGTATATGTTTGACATGTAAATATGGTTCTTTTGTTTTATTTTAATTTTTGTTTTGCATTCAACGAACGTGTTTATGATAATCAAACAAGGCCTGATTTTTAATTGTTGGAATCAGAAAAATGCATTTGTTGATATATACAGAGAATGGAAAAGGAAAATGAAAACACGTTTCGATTATGTATGTTGGATTGTCCCTGGTAGAAGCTATTTGAAACATGGGAAATTTGTCTTTATAAACTGTTTTGGCTGGTTAGAATCTTTCTGCTATTCGTGCTTGTAATTGTCAAGGGAAATATCGTTGTTTTTCAAATATTGGAAAAGTGTGTATCGTCAGAACAAAATAGAATTTTAGTATGCAGTATTTGTGTTGAAAACTTCTGAGTTTTTTGTTTCATCATGAAGGTTCTGGGGATGGAAGAGATGCATAAAACTGACAGTCATATGACATCGGCTGCTGCTTTTGTGGAAGGGGGAATTCAGGATGCCTGTGATGATGCTTGCAGCATATGCCTCGAGGAGTTTTCTGAAAACAATCCTTCAACAGTAAGGCCAAGGACCACAGATTCATTTTTTTTATTAACCCCTTTTGTTTGGTGATATGGATTTCATGCAATATTTCCCTTGACTTACATTGTGTAGAAATAGAAGTATCTCAATACAAATTCGTTTCTACCTTTGCTTGCAGGTGACTAATTGCAAGCACGAGTTCCACCTCCAATGCATTCTTGAATGGTATGTTTCGTGTAAATCTCAAAATAATTATATTTCCATTCTAGTGGAATTCACCGCTTGTTATTATTGAATTTGTTTTTCTTGAAACTCCTTACTGTTTCCTATGTTTTTGCCCCTTTATTAGATTCAGTATTCATTTGTTATATATCAAAATTCGGTTCTCCCCTCTACATTGACTGTCAGTGAAGTGTTTAAGACATTGATCATGTGGTTCAGTGAGAGAGAAGAGACTGGAAGTGTACAAAGGGTAAGGAGTCATATGGGACCAGAAAAGAAATAAAAGATCAACCTCTAGAAAGGCTAAACATGGCCAAATTATTGCTTTATATACGGGACATTAAAGATCCGACTTTTATGTCACAAGTCTGAATCTACTTGGAAAGATACATATTTGACCTAATTATATGGTATGATTACACGATTGGATCATGCATATGATTATGACACAACTATCTCATGCATCTGATTTTGACATCTCTATATGATGTATTTCATTAGTTCCGTGTTTTTATCCTTTGATAACAATAATGGTGGTTAAATTTTGTCTAGTTATGTTCTGATAGTTAATAACCTAGAATCTCATACCCCTTTTATTTATATTTTTTTTCCACTCTCCTTAGTTTACATTGTAATTGCTATAACCTGTATTCCGATTGATGAATGTATCTCATTTCTTGTTTTGTTCTTCGGTTTTTTGTTCAACTTCAAGCCATTGGTATTTTATGTTGCCTTGCTTCTTGGATGAAACTAGTGAGTTTTGAAGAACTTGTTATACCTATGTTTATAATCAAGCACGAATGGAGAATGGTGCTGATTTGAGTAAAAATGAAAGAGATTAGGATGTATATTTGTTGTTAATTTGTCCTCTTGGCTTTTTATCATTTACTGAGTTGCATGAATAGTTTTGTTATGACCCCTTGTTTGCGATCGTTAAAGGATAATTATATAGAGGGTACTAAGTTTACTTGAAATAAAAAACTTAAACTAAAAGATAATTATAAAAGGACTTCTAGTAATAAGAATATATCATTGCTGAAAATAACATTCTCTTTTTGTAATATTAAGTGCCTCAATTCACATTGCATTCTTTTGCTTGCGCCCGCAACAAATTTTCTTATTTGATTTGTGACATAATTTTGATATTTAAGTTGACTTGAATTTTGGAAGCATACATTCTTGAAAGGAATAGATCACAGAGTAAAGCTTAAATTTAACACAAGTTTCTTTTTTCTGTAAATTTAGGTGCCAGAGAAGTTCGCAATGTCCCATGTGCTGGCAAGTCATTAGCTTGGAGGACCCTGCAAGGTTTTTTATTTGTACACACATTTGTACTTCTAATATAGTCACATCGTAACGCCTGTGGAGTTAGCTAATAATGTGTCAACCGTTACAGTCAAGAATTGCTTCAAGCATTCGAAAGGGAAAGAAGCTTTAGGGATACCCCATCAAGAAATACTACACTATTTCACCATCCCACCCTGGGTGAATTTGAATTGCAACATGTATGCTGCCTGCAAGTGCTTTTCCGAATGTTTTGTTCACTTTTATTCGGCGATAAACTTTGTATGTCATTCATTCATCTAATGGAATATATACAATTTTCAATTTGTTTTGCAGTTACCAGTTGGTGTAAATGACCCTGAACTTGAAGAGCGTATAATACAGCACTTGGCTGCCGCTGCTGCAATGGGAAGGGCCCACCACGCTGGTCGGAGGGAAAGACAGAGAAGATCATCGGCTCATAGTCGTCCTCACTTCTTGGTGTTTTCCACTCGTCCTGGTGCAGAGCATTCTGGTTCTGGATCATTGCCTCTTACTCAGGTTGCAGGGGAAACAGATGCAGCTGCAGTCACTGTTGCTAATCCATCTACTCCATTATTTCCTAGAGGAGATGAGTTGTCCCAACGGATGTCACCATTTCCTTCTAGTCAAAATACATCTGCATCTGGATCCACTTTCAGTCCAGTAAACAGACGAGGATTTTCCTTTAATAATCGGTATTTCATGACCTTTTTTTTCATGTTTTTTCATGCTTTTAAATACTCAATGTATGATCTATCTAGTATTTTTTTTTTTCTTTGCAGTAACACTTCCTAGTCATTTTCTAATCATGCATATATCATCTTGTTGATTATTTGTCTCTATAGAAGCACTTGCAGTAATTCCTCGTCTATAAATCAGGAGAGAACCAGACCATCGGAGTTACAATCATTTTCAGAGTCTTTAAAATCCAGAATTAATGCAGTGTCCTTGAGGTAGAGTAGAAAAGTCAGCAATAACTCGAACTTAATAATACGTATTTTCCCTCTGATGTTACTAATATGTTTAAAACATCTGGAATTAAAGGTACAAGGAGTCAATCTCGAAGAGTACGAGAGGCTTGAAGGAGAGGTGGTTCTCACGCAACAATTCTATGCCTGATAGTGGGAATGAAGCTCAGAGAGAAGCGAGTTCAGGAATTGCTAGTGTGTCTAGAATGATGGAGCACCCTGAGACTGATTAAAATAGCAGACAAAAACAACATTCTATGTTACATTATTCAGCTAGATCCTCCGATACAGAGCTACGAAACCGAGATAACCCTCTAAGTATTAGCCCTTCACCTGCTTCGCATGCTGCAAGCTCCCTTTCTAATTAAGTTATGAGAAGTTATTTTGACAAATCGCATCTATGCTCAGCATTTCATCTTTGTAGGTGAGTCAGGTCAGCATGTTTTCTTTGTATTCATCATTCTTCTTTATATAATTGCTTGGCCACTGGAACTCACTGATAGAGAGCAATGAGTTTTCATCCGCCATTCTTCCTACTGTCCAGTTTTTGCCTGTATCAATCTTGTAATGATTCCTCCTCATGCATCACGCGAGTACAGAGCCATAGACAACACTTAGTGAAATCTGCTTCATCGACCTAACCTGTAGCATGTTATTCAAGCACATTGCAATCAATCTAGTGATCACAGCTGAAACCATTGCACCTTTCAGCAAATTTACTCTGTTGTACTTTGGCTTTAGTCTCTAATCTATTCGACACACTTTTTTCTATGTTTTCAGATTGTCGATCTCGTTTCTCCAGAAATGGCATGCTGATGGAAAGATGCCTTTGCATCTCAGGTCAGGTGATTTGCATTTGCGGATGGATAAATTCATGTTGGTTAAATAAGCCGAGAAGTAGTCTGAGAAAGAGCTTTTCATTTGGCCAGAAACTTTTTTTATACGAGTATATCATATATATATATATATATAATATGCGTATGTATTCACTTATGTGTGAATTTTGTTTAAATATAATCTGATTGAGCGCGCGATAGCTGATTTATCTGTCTCGATGGCTGATTTAAAACATCCTTTTTTCTGCAATTTGAGAAAGAAATGTGTTTCTTTTTCCATGCCATTTACTCATGTTTATCTAGTGATCTAGAGTACCGATACACTAGCGAAGCAATGAAACATGGAAGATTGAATGCATCCGAGCAGTCGACTTATAAGCGACATCGGTGACACATTGTAATTAGTAGAAACGAAGCTTTCATTTGTTGATGAACTTTTCTAAGTCGAGTTAAATTCAGAAATACTCGGGTTCGACTTGTCTCATTCACAGCCCTGTCCGTTACAATGCATCAACAACAAGATTATGAATGGTAGGGCATAACTTTTGACTAAAGAAAGCAAGATGATGGTTATCTTGAGAATGAAACGCTCAATGACAATTCCCAATGTATCCATTTCAATAGTAAAAGATTTAGTAAAATCTGATAAACACAAAACTGGGAGTGGAAGGTTCAAATACGGTAGAAATAGGTTGTAACTGAAAAAATTATCATAAGCGTAACTTTTAAGTTGGACAAGGTAAGGTTGAACTAAAAATTTATATTTTTCCATAATATTTCCGGTTCTAATTGAAATTATTATAAATTATATAATTTTTTTGGTTGTAAACCCTAAAACCATCGCAGTGCAATATTTTAGGTTGAAAATATTATAAATTTGTACAATTTTTTAGATTGAGCATGATAACATTTTAGATTAAAAATATCCTTAAATTAACTCTAAATTAGTTGCCACACAACAAAACTGCCCCACAAAATAGGGGCCAGGATGCATAATGATGAACAAATTGGCGGTAATAAACCACTAAACCAAGGAAGTTTCCACACGTATTTAACATTGTGCAAAAGTGGTAATACTATTGTGATCTCGAGTGTATAAAAATATTAATTTTTAATATGTAAAATTCATTTTCTACGTTTAATAACTTAGATTCAATTTGATTGTAAGATTAGATTAATTATATTATCTAATCTTGTTTATATTATGCGAAAATGTGACAAATTTTTATTATTGATTGTTAAAATTGATTTTTACTATTAATTAGAATAAAAAAAATAAAATGTATTTTGTTTGTGAGAAATCAAATAGTCCTTAGTCTCAAAAACTTCTATTCCAAGAATTCATTTATTCGAAATTAAAATCAAAACCACAATAATGTTTTCTTTTAATTACCTACAAAATTCATTTTATTTTTCTTAGATTGAAAGAAATACATATTTGTGCCATGATAGATTTATAGTTCACCAAATAGAAGAACCGACTTATATCTGTGTAAATAAGTATTGATAGTTCAGTAAAATAAAATAATTAACTTACATTAGTGTAAATAAATATTGATAGTTCAATGAATGAAATAACTTACACCTGCATAAATAAGACAGTTCAATAAATGAATAATTAGCCTACTACAAATTTCATTAACTTTAGAGTTAATTGCATCATATATCCTCAAAGTATGATCCTCATTTTAATTCGATCCCTAGACTTTTAAATGTTTCAATTTCATCCCTAAACTATGATTATCATTCTAGATTAGTCCTCAAATATTTAAACATTTTGATTTCATCCCTCAACTATGACTTTCATTCTAAATTGACCCATAAACTTTTTGAATATTTCGACTTCTTCCCAAGCTATAGGTACATACTATTCACATCCCTTGTAAATAAAATCATTAGACCAAGTTATATTACTAGATGTTCAAAATAAATGAATTTAAGTTAAACTATGGTTGGAATTAATTACACATTTGGATGAATTTAGGGATAAAATTAGAATATTGAAAAGTTTGGGGACTAATATAGAAAGGTCATAGTTTGTGATGAAATTAGAATGTTCAAAAGTTTAAGGACTAATTTAGAATGAGAATCATAGTTTAGAGATGAAATTAGAATATTCTAAAGTTTAAAAATTAATTTAAAATGAAAGTTATAGTTTGGGGACATATGATGCAATTTACTCGTTCATTATCCATGAACAAGTTTTTAATTGTTCATGAACTTGTTCAATTCTATGTTCATAAACATTAAAACTAATGATTGTGAATATATAATTTTAAATGAACAAACATGAATACACAAATTTAAATGACGAGGATGATTACAATAATTTTAAATAAATGAACATAAATTGAATACAACACACTAAAAATAAACAAACAAATATATATATATATATATATATATATATATATTCAAGCTCCGGTCATTTTTAATCCTTAGGGATAAGTAGAAAATGACCTTAAAAACATAAATAGGAAATTTGTAAATTAAGCCAAATCCTAACTATTTATCAACTGGCCGCTGAATGAAAGATAAACAAAAGAAGCTCAGATATAAAATAAGCAATTTTAGATGCAGTAAGGGTTTGAAATCCCAAGAATATGGGTGAACAAAGATCGGCTTGATTAGAAAAAACTATTTTTTTCGACTCGAATTAACTTCGAGTTGTAATTTTATAAACTCGACTCGACAAATTATGAAGTTCAAATCGAGCTGTAAAATAAAATTCGAATAACTCGAAATTTTTAGTAATTAGTGGATAGATTTTCAAGTTAGAGTCGAGTACCTCGACTCTGTATGATATATGCATATCAAATATAAAAAAAAATATGTATTGTATCTGGTTATAAAAAATCGTTTAAATTAAAATCAAATAATATCATAATATTATAAAATATTTACAATTAAATTTAGACAGAAACTTAAAAATTTGACTTAGACTTGAATTTTATAAATTCAACTCGAGAAAATTTCAAGTCAACTTTGAGTTATAAAATAGGACTCGTCAACTCGAATAACTTGAAATTTTTTGACTAGATCGAACGCTCACAACAACCAAGGACAATGCAAATTTCTAACTCATAGATACAGACATACAGTATAAACTGCATAAGCATAGAAAATAAGATAAAAATAAATATAATAATAATGAAGTATCAAACAAGAGATAAACCAAGGTATCTCTCAGTTTATCTAAACATATTACCATTTCCTTACTTGCATACTAATTATTCAAATATATGTAAAAAAACAAAAACTATTGAAATTTGGATACATTTATTCATATAGAATTTTCGTACTGATTCCAGAGTAGGAATGTTGTTCCAGTGTACCTTAGAAAATCCAGGTTGAATCATCCTTCTTTTCATATCCTTCTAACCACTTCTGCTGCACATTCATCCAAGTGTACCCGTCTGAAGCACCGTATCCCTGCCAACATAAAGGTAATCATCTTAGAACAAAAAAAGGTTAAACAATCTTCATGGATAAATTAACATTTAAGTGTGAGAATCCGATCGAGTCAAATGGAAAAAGTTTGAGGTAGTCAAGTTTAGAAATACCATTTTGTTATTCAAATTTTATTTAAAAATTTTAAGTCGAGTCAAGTCAAATTGAATATTTTTATATGAGTTTTTGTTCAAATTGAATGCAATCATTTATAGTGTCATGATACTAATTAGTTCCAATTTAAACGATTCTCACTAACCATACAAGGTATACATATATTTTTTTCATTTTCTTTTTTTCATGTGTCTGAATGTTATTTAATTAATCAAATATCATCTAAAACTAAATGGTATATTTATAATGTAATTTTTTCAAGAAGGGTATATTGATTGGAGTATTAAAGGAGATGAGGAATTGATGGGAAAATATAATTTGCAAATAGTTACAATCGTAGGACCAAATTAAGTAAAATACAAAGTTGAGGACCAAATTAAGGTAAAATACAAAGTTGAGGAGCGTGTGGTTCGAATTTGGTAAAAAATGGACTTAAAACTAAGGAGTAATTGAAGAAGTAAGAAAATCACGAACCAAATCACATAATACTTGGCAAAATACCAAAACAACGTTTTAATTTTTGGTTTTTTGGTTACTTTAACTTTAGAAATTTAAACTTGACCCGAACTAGAAATCCTAACCGAAAATTCAAGTTGACTCATAAATAAAAATATTGATCTATTTCAAGTCAAATCAGTCTTGCTCACCCCTAATCTACATATTAAAGCCCCATATTTTAAAAAATGAATAGAAAACAAAAAGGCAATCGCAAAACTATCGATCAAACATAATCTAAGATTTAACAATTCTTACCTTAGCATTTATTTTAGCAGTTGTCACACAACAACAGCGCTCATTTCCTACAAGAAATAGCAAATCAATGAAAAATGAGATATCAGTGTCTATTAGAAGCTCGGATAGTGTATAAGGCAGAGGCATAGTGCACATGTTCACAATACTGGTATTTTCCATTGCACATGCAAGATGAGCTTTGATTGTAAGAAAATGAGACTGCAAAGCAAGGAAAATAGCAAGGCAATTTTATTAAGAAATAACTCTCACCAGATAACTCCCACTTATCGAACTTCACGAGCCATGTGCTTGAGCTAATTGGTGTGGACAATACACTATCCACCCAGACCCGAACTGTTTACCCTTTTGGTCACCGTAGCGCCCTTTCATTGTGTGTATGCATTCATGAAGAGTTTTCTCAGCACCATACGGAAAGACAACAATAGCAAATGGATCCTGAGAAAAATAACAGTTTATGCGTGGTACTAATTAGTAAGATTCAAAAACTCAATATAAGATTTTGTTTATGTAAATGAAAAATGGAAACCATATTTTCTTAGAAGCAATGATAGGTCAAGAAAACCATATTCACAGGAGTTAGGTAAATCTGTGACTAACCACAAGCTCATCCAAAAACTAATCCGCATGCACTCCAATTTGTAGATACACACCCCTGACAAATTCTAATCTTTGGTTGAGTGTGGGAGTTGTTCTCAATTTATCACCGTCCAATAAAATCATGTTTAAGATGCATGATATCACTGAAGAACAAATTGATACACTTTTACCTATTTCCCTTCCTAGTTACCTACCATGCTTACCCAAAAGTCCTACAACTTTTCTTCCCTGCAGTGCCCTGACTTTGTCAGAAATGAGGTGGCTATAGGTTGGTCACATTTTACGTAAAACAATGATGGAAGAAACAAATACAATAAAGAATTCGTGTCTAAAATCATATGGCAATAGCAATGAGGGAACATATTAAAAGACCTGATTCACTAACACACCTATATACAGCAAAGCTAATTCATCCTGTTCAGAGATGGGTTTTAAATCATGGCAGATATTATGAATCAAATTTCCAATGTGTAAAGAGTTCAGATTAAACAAAATATAAAAGCCAATGATGCACCACCTCAAAATAAAAAAAATAAAGGCTAACTAGAGAAAAACACATTGTTAATTCATTATTTAGAAGATGCTTATAGTGACATGGTTGTTGCCTAGTTTCTTTTTACCTAATGATAAGAGGAATGTAAGATGTGGCCAAATTCTGATGAACTGATAAGTACAAAGACAAACATGCCAATGAAAGAGAAGGTAGGACAGTAACGTACACAAGAAGCTTTTAGACTTGCTATGTAAGTCTCACAATTGTCAGCCTCCCCTCGCCTCCATCGCTCATAGAACAAGTAAAATTTCACTACTTCATAACCTGGATTGACATGGTCTACCTTACATTCCAAAAAATCAGCAACATCTCTTGGAGAAGTGTTTGAACCAAGGTTAAAATGTCCAATGGCTTCTATGATTCCAGCTGCACACCTTTCTTTTGCATGGATTATATTAGGGTTACCTTTTGCATTTTCCGCATGCCATTGCAACAATTCTTCTTGGGCATTGCTGACCTGGAGCGGATGAAAGATTAAGAGACCTCAAAGAGTAACTCTGAATTATTTAAAATGGTTAAGACTACCAACCATGACTCCATACACATCTGGAATGCTGAAGAGTTCAGCATCATTTCCAGAATCACCACAGACAAGAGTATTAACTGGTAGAATTCCCTTGGTTTTAAACTTCTTTAGTAAATATATGAGGGCCTGTCCTTTGCCAGCACCTTGTGGTAATATATCCAAATCCATTCCTCCACTATAAATTATTTTAGCATCCAACTGGAACAAAATAAGACACAAATTAATTATAGCAATAAAACTTTCAATGAACATGAAACAACTAAGCAAGCAAGATGAAGAGGAAATGAATACCAATGTGATTTAGTCTGATGTACATCTTTCAAAGCATATTTACTTGGGAAAAGTGCATATTGTTGGATGTATAGCATCCTTGATAGTAAGTTGACTCTTACCCCTCGTTTTTTCAAACAGTCTGAAAGTTGATTCATCACTGCTTGGGCCTTAGTCTTGTCAACATAAAAGCTAACCTTGTGTGGTCGCTGCTCTGTTTCATCCTGCATGTTCCAACATGCTTGAATTCATCAAAGATATCAAGGCCAGGACCTAAATATCCAGTTGCATTGAAGACACTCAACAGAATAATCTCAATGTTTAGATATAACGTTGCAGTTAAAACCATATATTAAGTAAACCTGAAGTGTGAGCTCAGGAAACTTGCTGGTTTCTTCATTGACTATATTCTATCCCATTTCTGATTCAAAATTTCAACCCAGCCATCATCCGGCAGCATCGAGTTGCCAAATGTTATCTCAGTTCCCACCGACAAGATAGTTATATCAGGAGTCAGCATGGGTTTCTCTTTTCTTAGCTGTTTGTACAATATAGGTGACCTCCCAGTGGAAAAAACCAGCAGAGAGTCATGACGATAATTCGATTCCCACAGGGCATTAAACCTAAGTAAAGACATGTTCTCAGGATCATGATGATCAACCTGCAAGAGGAAAAAAAGCTCATCATATCGAATTAAGCAACCATAGAAGAAAATATTCTGAAAATTAATGCATATATTCAAAGATAAAAGCATACCATTGTATGATCAAGATCAGATACAATCATGAGACGTGCTGCCTTAGTAATCCGATCCATGGCTATTGTACCAATCAAAATCCTATAGCGTGATAGGCAATTACTTAATACATAAAACTAAAATCAAATTCTATTGAGCTGAGTTAGGATTGTATTGCAGAAATTACTATGCAAAATTATTGCCAGAATTCCATAAAAAATATAGGTGATATAATTTTCCATCAATTTAATAAAAATAATATTAAAACTAACAAAAGTCTTAATCAATCAAAATTAAAACAAAAAGCAAGAAAAATATAAAAACGTTCTATTAAAAAAAAGAAATTGAAAATACTCTTGTAATTACATTGAAAGAAAACAATCTAATTTTTTTGTTAAAAGATTAACTGCGCAAGCTTCTACTACAAATCAATCCTAACAATTTAAGAGAACGCTGAATAAGCGGAAAATTGAACCAAAAAAACTCAAAACTGAAAAAGTAACCTTAATCGAACAAATCGAAGCTTCCGACAATTTCACCTGCGATCACACGAAAAGATTATGATTCAAATAAAACATATATAGTGGGGAAAATGTAGAATGAAGCGAAAACAAAACAGAGTGAACTTACCTAACCGGAAAGAGAAAGGGTGGTGGGGAAGAAGATTAAGAGCTGGTGGCCTTCGAATTTTAGCGGCGATGGTGAGATCTAAGGATGAGATGACGAGTCGAATTCGTTGGCGCCCAATGAACCTTTTTACCGGATCATGGGGCCCACTATCAAGGATTGTGGGTTACGTGTTGTCACTACGAAATTCATCAAATTCTTTATACCTGAAAATGCAAAGGATCAGAACCAAACTTATTAGCATACCCCCATCTTTTTTGTCCGTTGCAACGTTTAAGATTGATATATATATTAATAATATTATTTTTTTGTATTTGTATATAATAGACATAAATAAATTTTAAATTAGACATCATTAATAAAATAAACATCTAATCTAAAGAAATTTAAATTTCAGTGCTCAACCTAACGTACAAATAGATCTACCAGTGTGTTTGACTGATAGTTTGCTCACAGATATGGATCTAATGTTTCTTTATACCTGGCATGAACCATACGATCTTAATGATTAAGGGATTGTTGTTATTTTTTGAAGTTTTAAGTTCGAGCACTGCATATGTTGGAATGTTTAAGCATTAAATGTCAAATGATTGAGAATATATATTATCTTATATTCATCCAAAATTAATAAAAGAAAACGTTTATTAAAATGCAAGTCCAATAATAATATCTTCCAAATATGATTATCTTATACGATAAATTACATAAACAGTTATTAAAATATTAATAAATTTATTTTCTTATGATTAAAATTTTAAAAGTAACGAAATAATCATTAACATTATTGTTTTACAACAAGTTGATAATTTGACCATTAAGTGTCATTGTCCTTATCACATAAAGATAATTTGGCATGGTTGGGCATTGAGATGTCATTGTTTGTCTATATCTTCATCTATGAGATTTTATTGGGAAAAATACAACACGATCATAGAGAAATCAATCGCCTGTAATTTAAACGAAACAATTACAGAAGATTCATCAAAATTGTGTGTTGGTTCGTCTTACAGTTGTGGTCTCTCCTACCAAAATTCGATCCAGTAATTGTACCATAACTATTCTCAAATTTCGACTCTTTCTCTTATGATATCTCCTTCACAATTTGAGAAGCTTCGTAAGCAACCCCTATAACATAAGTTAAGTAAACGATTTATTATAAAATGATAATATTAATAATCAGAAATGACCATCCAGCTCAGTTGATAGAACACAAGGTTATTAATCTTGAGGTCGTGGGATTGAGTCACACGGAGGGCATTTCATAATTCGGAGGTCTCTGACGGAAACTGCTCTCAACCTGGTGTTGGGGATAACCTACTATCTTACCTCCCTTACCCCATACATATGGAAAAAAGGGACAACCATAAAAAAAAGATAATATTAATAATCATTTCGTTACTTTTCAAAATTTGATGTTGAAATAAAAAACTTATTGATATTTTCGTGATCATTTATGTAATGAATCTTATTTTATATTATCATGTTTTTATTTATTGGTCTTTATTATTATAATATAGAAATATTTACGTAACCTATAAATAATTTATATACATAATGATTAATGTATTGAAAAATTGATAAAATAATAATGAATCGAATCGTAATCCACTCATCTACTTGAAACACAGGTTGTTTCATCTTCTATTCTTGAGATGCTCTATGGTGCGAACTATCATTATCTTCCATCCCAAATTTTGTATATTAAAGATTCGTATAATCAAAATGAATTCAAATAATACATTTAGATATTTAATCTCATTAAAATTTTGAATAGTCTGAAATGATTATAAGGTAATATATTCATAATTTTTATTAACCATTAGCAATGCACAAATACTATGCAGATGCAACTACTCGAACTCAAAAGCTTAAAAGATAACAACACTTCCTTTAAATACTAAGATCACTCAATGAATTATTAACCATATTAAAATTAAAATGAATTACTTGCGGAACGTGATGGTTAAAATTATAAACGACTTCAATAGTTGAAGAGACTGTTGTTCTTTTAAAAGTCTTGTATTCGAACAGCTACCTCTCTAGAGTGTGTGTTGTCAAATAATTAAAAAAAATAAACATATATTAACTTAATCACATGTAATATTAAAAAAATAAAAAAGGGGTTGAAATAACCAAGTTCCTGAAATAGTCATATCAAGGACAGGTAAAATTGAAACAAGAGGTCTGTTTTCTTCAAAAGAAAAAAAAAAGTTAAGAACATTACATAAACCAATGAAGTATAAGCTTTGACCCTCTGCCGAGGGGGCTCCTTGTCAACAGACAACAATCCGATCTTCTCCAGCAAAACTTGCATGATATTTTACGCCATTTTTGTCTGCATAACCTTCCCTTTCATATTCGTAAAGTACGGTAGCACGATGATCGAGTTCAACTTACCGGCCAACAGCATCACTACTGGATAGAGCATTGAACATAATACAATTTCTATCAGAGCCGTTAAAAGTATTTGTGTTGAACGTGGGTACCAACTACCTGTCACTTCAGATGAAATCATGCAAGTCATTTACATAAATGGTTCAAACATGCATTGGATATGGGTTTGTGTTTGACACAAAATTTTCAGTCTTTACTATTATGGAAGGGTTTCCCATACTCATGTGAGGATATATGTTAGACATAGGTATCAGACATCGGTGCTTCAAGAAAAACAACAAGTCGAAGTAACATAGCTCAATACATTCGAACGATAACTGATAAAAAGTTTCAGATATCGAAATTACTAGCCAACTTTCTGATATACAGCAGGGATTGCCTCTAAGGTCCAAGGTTAAAGATCAAAATTGTTGTCAGATGTAAAGAAATGTGGATTAAGAGTCTCACCATAGCAATATGGTGTATCAGTACTTGAAGGTTTTGTGATTTATGGCTAAACCTGTGTCTTGCATCATAGCCACGAACTCGCTATAATTGATACGCCCATCCTGAAAAGAAGACATCAATATAATCAATGTAAGTATGTAAAATAAACTGTATCTTTTTTAACCAAGATAGTTTTTAAGTGAAAACCAAAGTTAAAAGAATCAGCTTGTTTGGTATTTACATTATCCTGGTCGACTTCGCGTATTACATCTTCCAGGTGAACATCATGCAAGGCAAATTGCTCACAGGCCTGTTGGAGCTCATCTGGAGTGATGTAGCCACTCCCATCTTTGTCGAAGTAGTTAAAAGATGCAAACAGATGATCCTCTTTTTGGATCTTGTTTAGGTGAAGCATGGCTGCTATGAACTCACTATAGTCTATAGTACCGCTGTTATCGATATCTGCCTGCAGTTTTTAAAAGACAAATGCACCGAATCAGCAACAATGTTATAGCCTAGGTGCCTGGCTGGTCATTCTTACGCCATGCATATGCCAGTTGATCTTACATTTGAGATGATGAATGGAGAATGTAGTTTCAAATGCAGCGAAAACATATTGCTCGAACAACTTCGGCTATTCTCCTATTTCTTAATTCTTCCCTCACACGTCGGCTAATAGTTTACTAAAGATGCTTGCCGCTTGCATTAATCCATTAATCTCAGAATCCTTGAGATTAGAACCAACTTTTTCCAAACCAATTTTCAGTTCCTCAAGAGTGATATGCCCACTATTATCTGCATCTATCATCTTAAACATTTCTTTCAGGCCTGCAATTTCCTCTTCTGATAGACTATCAGCAATGACCTATATAAAAAAATACAATTTTTGATAAGAAATACATATACTTTATATATTTATATAAAAAGATGCAATTTCCCCTCAAAAACTAAATTACAGCTCGTTGCAGAAACTGCATGAATGAATGCATTAAGCATCTAATCTGATAAAGATTCTTACTCTTTATCATTACAGAGTTGCTTAATCCATTCAACATGTATCATTCATGCATGTTATTGGGGAAGAACGCAACTCGATTTGAAAAATCTTTCATAATTACTATGAACTTCAGATAGTTAACATGAATCAGGGTACCAACTCTGATGGCAATTTTCTTCAGCTTGTTCATTGCAGAAAATTGCTTCAAACGGGACAGGACAGCAGAATCGAGAGGTATATCTGGAGCAATACCATCCTCCTGAACCCAAGGGTGACCTTCAAAGAAACAGGAAGGTAAATAATCTGTTTACGGTAAAGAGACACTTAATGCAATAAGTCTGTCTTGAATTGTTTTGAACAATGATAAATGCTTTCACGTAGACAAAATAATTGGTACTAGTATGATAAATTTTGGGTTTTGTTTGAAAATATAAAGCATGTAATAAATGCAAGTGTTTAAAGTCCTTGGCTGATGTTGCAGAAAGGAAACACCAATCGAAATATGAATGGCAATTCTTCTTCTTAAGTAACTGAAATGAAATCCTCTACTGTCATCCAAATTTCATGCGTTTCAGAATAGATTTAATACCTGTTATCACAGGGTTGTTCACTCAAAGAAGAAATGTAAACCTATGTTTCTCTTTTTCATTTTCTTGAAGTACCTGTGTACGACGCCTGTGACGATGCATATCTGGACATAGAAGATATGTCCTTCCAGCTTGTGGTTAATAGAACAGAATAATGTAAATCATACAGCATTACTCTTTTTTTCATTCTCCTGCAATATTATGTCATAATCTAAAACTGCAAATAATGTTGTTCAACTTGAACTTCTAAAGATAAACTGGACAAATTATTTCTTGTCTAAGCAAAACTTATAAGGCACCAGTATCTAAGATGCTCCATCTAGGTGGTTCTTAAATGGTCATTCACTAAATGAACAATTATTGTTCCATTTTTAGCCAAATCAAAGCTTGTTTCTGAAAAGTATATCCAATGTATGTCTCCACTATGTGATGCTGCAAAGGATTCAGTTGTAATAGACAGAACAGCATCAAGGCTTTCCAGATATAATAATATTCAAGTTGACTATCTGTGCTTAAAAAACAGAATGACCAGAGAGGAAGATCTATGCATACTCACGAAGACATTCATAGGCTGTCAGCCGCTTTTTAGGGTCCTTTACAAGCATTCGTTTAACCAAGTCCTTTTCACTGTTAGAGATACTAGGCCATGGCTCTGTGGTAAAGTCAGGTTGACCTCTCAAAACCTGGTTAAATACCCCTTGCTCTGTTTCTGATAAAAAAAAATATATATATTAATATATCACAACGGTGCCAATAAATGAGACGTAATTCAACCGTGCCTGGAAGCATTTACCGATGCATGAACCACAAGCAGCAAAACACTCACCATCCCAGAATGGGGGAACTCCACAAAGTAAAATATAAATGATCACCCCAGCACTCCAAACATCACATTCTGGACCATAGTGCTTCAGCAACACTTCTGGAGCCACATAATAGGGACTTCCAACCACCTCATTGAATATTTGGCCTAAAGGAAAAGGGATTAGGTACCAGACAATAGAGTAGATTGACACAATAATTTTTGAGGAAATCGATTATAAAGATGACTGGCTCCATGTAAATGAAGCAAATGATGAGGCTGTGAACTGTCTAAACATGACCACAGTCTAAAGGTGAGAAATGGTTATACTGCCATGTGTTGAACTAATCTATACAATTACTTCCACATAATATCGCAATACCTGGCTTGAAAAACATTGAAAGTCCAAAGTCTATTGTTTTAAGTGGTGCCTCCTCTTCCTTGTTAACAAATAGGAAATTTTCAGGCTTGAGGTCGCGATGCATAACACCAAGAGAATGACATGCTTGCACAACGCCAATCATTATCCTAGCAAGTGCAGCCTCCTTTCTCTCAGTATAATGCCCTCTCTGAATAATTCTATCAAAAAGCTCCCCACCAGCACAAAGCTCCATAACAGCCACAGCATCTTCATAAGCACCTATGATTTGTATCACGTTTGGGTGACCTGCTAGATGGTGCATTATATGAATTTCCCTTCTAAAATCATCCAGATCGGTGCTTGAGGTCAGCTTCCTCTTGGCAATGGATTTGCCGGCAAACTCTTTCCCGGTGCCCTTCTCCATACATAAATATGTCTTTCCTAATTGTCCTTGCCCTAACTTACGCCCCAAGCTATATAACTCTTTCATATTCCCAGTTTTCCTTCCTAGCACTGACTCGAGTTGCATGGTTGACAACCTTTTCATTTGTTTTGGCTTGTGGTTTCGGCTTACTTTGTTCATCCTTCTTGGATTCCTCAACCGGGATATTAACCGCATTTCCTTCACCGGTTTTGTTGCTATTATCGTCTGTAGCCGCCAGCAACGGGTCCTCGATAGCCGGCCTTTTCCGCCATACCGCCTGTGTGACAGATTGAAAAAATCCATTCGCACAACCAACATTACTTGGTCCTCCTACACAAGCGTTCCCCATCAAAATTTCCCCAAATCCTTGTACTTATCAACCCCCACTTTTGAACTCCAACATCAAAAATGGGTCCCTGATAATTCCATTAAAGAACAAACAAAAATCGAATAAGATAAAAGGCGTAGAACAAACCCCCAAAGTCCAGCGTTTCTTCTGGTCCAAACAACATTTTCTAGAAAAACCGACAAAATGCATGCACCCACCAATCCAAACTAATAGATCCCATCCCAGATCCTGATTTCCGTCTTCAATCCAATGGGAAACAAAGCTTTTGAATTTGTTCAACATTTGTAATTAAAATTCCTAACACGAAAATTTGATGAATTTGCTTTGAGTTTCGTCTCTTTTCAAACAAAATGCAGGTGACCTCCACATCCAGGTTATTTGATGAAGAAACAGAAAAATAAAACGATGGCTGAAATTTCATAAATACATTTTAAAAAGAACATATTATTACAATTTCTAATTATTGTAATTAGCATTTAAAAAAGGGTGTTTTTCACTTTCCATGGATTGGGTTACAGTGGTTACTAACTGGTTTTATTGCATGCATTACATGGATTAGTTTCTAGGATTCACACGTCATCATATGCCGCTTTATAATTAGACATCAATTTTTGGAAAAACTATACTATTAACCACCTAACTATTTCCTGTTTTCACTTTAACTACCGATCTTCCAATTTTATCAATCAGGTCACCTAACTATTTAGATACATTCAATCAAGTCACCTGGCATTAACATTTGACGGAAGTGCTGACATGACAACAATAAAATTAGTATAGTTACACATTTGACCCTCAATACCTATATATTCTATCAATTTAGTCATGATTTTAATTTAACTCAATAAATTTAATCTAATAATCTAATAGTGACACGAGTGGCAATTTTATTAAATATTTTTTTATAATTTAATATATTAATAATTATTTTTTCCAACCAGATAGTGACACTTGTCACTATCTATTAGAGGATTAAATTAAAATCATGAATAAATTGATAGAATATATAAGTATTGAGAATCAAATGTGTATATCAATTTATTAACTATCATGTCAGTATTCCTGTCAGAGGATAATAGTTAGGTGATCAATGATATAATTTACCCTTTTTTATATCATTGGAAGATTCATTCAAGAACACCAATTACAAACATAACAAGAAAGCGTAACTCAACAATAACAAAAAACAGTCGAGTCCAAAGAGTTCAAACAAGAATCCTAGACCAATCTGATATCTAAAAAGAACTTGAACCAAGCTAGACACAGAACAAGTGGGGTGTCAAATTTCCATTACAACACGAGCACAGACACTGTGATTCGTGAAAACTAACCCCCAATAGAAAACCCTGACATAACATAAAAGAAAACAACATAATAACAACAATATCAAACATCACAACACATAAAAAAAACAACGATTAAGAGATCAAACCTAATGAGTATTATTAGTTTTGTTCTCTTTAGAGGTCTTAGGTTAGATATCAAACCTTCTTAAATCACAAATTAAGTATGTTAATTAAACGGGTGACAGCGACGATGCCCGTGTGTAAGGAACATACTCATCAATGCTCAACAAAAAGAAAGGAGAAAATGTATTATATGAACCATCACTAAGACTTTTTCCTTTCCCATAAGGGATTCTATCTTAGCATTTTGAACATTATCCCATGAATGCACAAGGATTTTATGAGGGAAAAAAAGAATCAAAAAGAAATTTTGAGGTAAAAAGTGAGAATAGATACAGTGAAATCAGTCGTTTATGTATTAATAAAAATATCTTAAAATAATATATAGTGAAATAAATGATTATTCTCTTAAATAAATGTATCTTAGTATTTTGAACATTATCCCATGAATGTACAAGGATTTTATGAAAAAAAAAAGAATCGAAAAGAAATTTTGAGGTAAAATCAGTCGTTTATGTATTAATATATGTATCTTGAACTAATATATAATGAAATACATGATTATTCTCTTAAATAAATAAAAAAAATGTAGAACTTGTTAAGATATGAGTAAACCCATGACATACGATTAACTTCATTCATCCATCATAATCCGTGATAAATCAATAAAATTTTCAAAACACCTCTTAATATTGGTAAGTGCGGCATAGAAGATAAATTATTCTTCATACTTGTATAGGTAATTTCATCAAATGTATCTATCCAAAGCAGGAGTATGAAATCCTCAAGTCAAATAACGTCGTCATTTACAGGAGGAAGATCAGTTGTTCAAAACCACTAAAAAATTTCAGTCTCTCCACTTCAAAGCAACTTCTCAGCTTCTTCTTCTTGCTCTACATTCTCCCCCTTTTCGCGATTTGCCCTAACGGTTCAATCTGTGGGAAAACCTAAATCTTTTCTCAATACCCCACGTTAATGTCCGGTTAGGGAACACCCATAATTTGTTTCTTCACTGAGGTAAGGCGTTGATTTGAATCTGATTTTTATATGATATCTAGTTGAATTTGTCACCTTTATATTTTGATCATGAATAGGAAACTGCGCATATTCTGTTCGATGAGCTGGTTTTGTTGTTGTTATTTCAGGTAAAGAAGTCGAGGTTGTTGTTCGAGAGGACTTCCTATTATGGCGAAGATAGCCGCGCGTGGCGCATCAACTACTGCTTCGCTACAAATCGGTGGGGACGCCCTCAAAGTTGGTCCAACAGTTAAAAGGAAGACCCCTTCGGAACTCAGAGTACTGGTTTTCTTTTCTGCACCTCTAACTTATACTAGCACAGTTGACTTTGTGGATTGACTATTTTGGTATTGATTGTTTGTTAGGAAGATGATTGAGGCCACTGTAAAAGTTTAGGGGAAAGAATGTTTTGATAATGCTATGGTGCTAGTATTATTTGCGATAAAATTATTATTAGATTCAGTCTCCTCTAGCATTTAGGGTTTTTTTAGTCTTTCTTAATTTTTCCAAATCGAAGCTCTAAGTGTGATATTTAATCTTTTCATCCTTCTCTGAACCTTTTTTTAGTTAAGACTGTACCTTAGTTATTATATATTTTGATCTAATGTTCTAACATGTTTATGTTATTACTTTATTACTTGGAGGAGCAGATTCTAATTGGACTAGTTTAGTTAATCTTTACTAGGAATTGTTGTTTAGTCTCATGCTTAATAAGAAGTGTTCACATAACAGGGGGAGCAGCTTAAGCAGACCAATGTGTCTGAGCTTCTTAATAAATCTTTGGCCACAAGGTAGGTGCTGTTAATTCTCTTCTGTTTACAATTTTTTTAATTAAGTTGCAAGTTTCTGAGAACTTTGTTCTTCTCCATTTGCTCGGTTAGTGAGATGGATAATTCATTCAAAAAGTCAGATCCACCAAGGAATCCTAGATATATTCACACCCGTATAGATGAAGTATTTCCTGCTAAGAAATCAAGGTTCAAACTGCTTTCAGGGAAAGAGAATGCCAAGGTTATTACATTCCCCATAAAATACTTTAATGGAATTATCTGGATGCAGCTAAAGTTTTTATACTCATAAGTTGGTCACTGGTTCATTGATTTGTTCATTTGTGTTATCATTTATCAGGAAAATAGTTCAATTGAGCTACCTATCAGCCTAAAGAAAATCTCTGCTCTTTCAAATTCAGTGGCTGTGAGAAGGCAACAAATTTCATGGTATATCTGTTAATCCTAGTATCCCATAATTGGCACATTATAAGTAGATTTTTTCTTTGATTTTATTGGTTATATGTTGTTTCTTTCAGTTCACAGAATTCTGTTGCTTCTGTTGATGTTCCCAATGGCCATAGAACACTTGAAAATTATAGTCAGGGTACATTTCTTAGTGTTGCTGAGCTTTCATCAGGGGGTCAAAATTTATCAGGCTTGGCAACTGTTGACATGGTATGTGCTTTTAGCAGCTTCAAGCTTTTATAACATAAATTATGTTTTTCCCCTAAATATGCCACCGATTTTTTGTAGGATAAAGCATTGAAAGGACTAGCTGTTTGTGAATCAATCCCAACTAGACCTCTCGAATCTTCTGAAAATTTTGGTGATCTTTCATCTGGAAACTTCTGCACTGAATTCCATGTGACTGGCCAGAAGATTCCTCTGGATTTTACTTTGAAAACTTATATGCGATTGGTGTCTTCATCCTCAGTGAATTGGTGAATAAACCTGTTGTTTTTCTTCATTTATTTTTTTTATATTTTTTCTACTTGGAGACAAGGTTGCTCCTGTGTTATGTTGCTATATATATATATTGTGTGTGTGTTATTTAACCATGTTAAAATTACCTCCTTGTTCATTTTTAAGTGCCTGTTTATTTTGTTTGTTTATGTAACTTCGTACTGTTTTTATAATTCCAGGTTAAATAGGTCAATGATGTGTGCTACTTACAATGGTATGCCTCAATTAACAACCAATTCTGATGCTTCAAATGATCAGAATATTATCAGTGCTTCACAGACCAGACTGGGTTCTCAAGTTTTGAACTCTAAAACATTACATTCATGGATTTATCCTCAATCTACCTTACCACCATCTCTCATGTCAATATTGATCTCAGCGGCAGTAGATGGAGGTTTGTTTATGGAACTTTTGATTTCAGTTCCCTTTCCTCATTTGTGCACCAACAAACACGCATGTCTGGAGTGTTCCTTACCCAACTTTCTCTTCCTATCAGAAGTTATCTATTTGACGTTTTCCCTTGTTCTCCAGTGGAAATGGATTTCTTAAGAAAGCGAATCGGAGCATGGGAGGAGTCATTTCGGAGTCTTTACTATATGTTTCGGCAAAATGTTTGTAGCCTATTTTATGGTACATGTTTTTTCATGGTTATGACTTTTTCATTGACACCTTTTCAAGCATGTGCCAATCTTCTTGGCATGAGAACGTCAAATTCTATTTCAGGCACATACAAATCTCCATAACTGCATGCCCAGTAGTGCTTGCATTTCTCTTGTTCATTTGTACTTTGCTTGTGTAACATTATCGGTAAATACCATGCAAATCTCATGCATGTGCTTACTCGAGGGGATAATATTTACTATGGGTTGCAGAATTTTATTTATTTACTTCTCTAAGAGAATACACAAACATCCTCTCTATATGTCAAGACCATAAATCTTCCTTGGTTTCATCCTTTATTTCAAGTTGTTTCTTCTTTTGATGACTGAATTCTTGGAGTGCTGTGCTCATTAGCATCGATTTGTTTAAAAGAAAAACTATCCTGATAATGATTTGTTGGAAACTTTGTAGTGCGCACTTCACATTTTGTGCTAATGTTTGCTTCTTTTGATGGTCCGGGAAGTAGAAGATCGTACCAAGCTTATATCTCCCAGTCAACCAGAGGTTTGAGGTCGTCTAAAAGAACATGTAAGATGCCATTCTTAACTAGTTAAGATATTGCATAGATTTTGTAATCATGATAACTGTTAAGTGGTGTTATCCCACATTTATTAACTATTGGGTTTCGTATGGTTTTAATTTATGTTAGGCCCCTCCACCTAATACCACTTAGTTTTAGGTTGGTTAACATGGTGTTATCCCACATTTACTAATTCTTGGATTTCTTTTGGTCTTATATTCAAGTTGAGCCTCTTGACATGCTATTAATTGGTTTACAATCATGTGGAAAACCATATTCAATGAAAAATGTTAAAAACATGGTTTCTTAGAGATTTTTTCTGTAAAGTTACCATGGTCATATGATAGTTAGTTTTAGGTGGCAAGGGTTTTCTTATATATAACGTGTTAGCATTTCCTTTATGAAAGTGATTATTCTAGTCTATAAATTCTTCATCCTAATGATACTCTAAACCAATTCACTAACCAAGTGAGTTTTGGTGCTGAGGTAGAGAACCTTTATGCTGCTTGGGTTACTGGTTTCATGCAGCTTTATAGATAAATTGGCAGACTCATTCAAAGCTAAAACATTATATTAAAGCAAGTTTTGCTAATGTCAGCACTGTAAAGAAGCTATTGCTGATTTCTGACTTTGCAAACATGTATGCAGCTCTGTTTATGTGGTTGCTAGTTCAGTGTATTGATTGCTTTAGTAAAACACACAGACACAAGTATCTGGTTTTAGTATTTCTGAAGACCGCAAACTGATATAAGCTGTTGCCAATCCAATCTTGTGACTGATATATGTGGAATCAGATACTGCCTCTGTCATCTATTTAGTACTTTTTCAGGAAGTTATCAATGTTGCAACAATCAGCAGATTAAATATATTTATCGACTCCTATGCTGGTATTTAATATAAGCCATTTTGACTTATTTTCATGCTTTATTGATACCTTATGTTGTGTTTCGTAGGATGTTTCTTTTTCAATGCCTCTTTGCCATTCTCAAGTAGAACAAGTGACTACCGAAGATCTCGTAGAGCTTTCAGAAATGGAGAAGCATAATTTGGGCCAGGTTTGTACATCTTTTTATGATAGTTTTCTTGATTTGTCTTTTGACTGACTTTATGCCTCTGGGTGGACCATGAGATGCCTTTTGAATGTTTTGATCCTAGTGTGCTTCTATTTCTCGTGTCTGCTTCGAATTTTGTTTTAGTTCCCCTTTTGAGGCCCGCATGCCACTGAGTTGTTATCCTTACTATCAAATTTAGGGTGTGTTTGTTTGCCGTAAAACCAATTACGGAATTGGTTTTCTCCGAAATCCCGTGTTTGTTTCATGTAATTCGTTTTTCGGAAAATGTTTTCCCGTGTTTGTTTCACGTAATTCGTTTTCCGGAAAATGTTTTCCCGTGTTTGTTTCACGTAATTCGTTTTCCGGAACGTAATTCATTTTCCTAGTAACAGAATTTCCTTTGTGTTTTCTGTAAAATGACTTACTGATTCATTTTCCGTAAGTCATTTTCCGAACTTTTCACTTCAAAGTAAAAATACTCAAAATAATTTTATTTTATGAATTTATAATGAAATATTTTAATATCATTTTCATCAAAATATTAATTATTAAAATATTTAAAATATATTTATTAATATTTATAATAATATAATATTATATTTTTAATATATAAAATCAATTATATTATAATAATATATATTATATTTTTATTTTAATATATATAATAATTTTTATATATTTAATAATGAATAATATTATTTATATTTAAATAATATTTAATAATAAATAAATTATTTTAATATTTTAAAATAATAATATTAAGTTTTATGATAATAATATTATTTATTATATTTATATTTGTAATAAATAATTTTTAAAAACTCTTCAATTAGTGGAAAAAAGGTTTAAATAACATCTTCCAAACATCATAAAACGTTTTCCAGATGTTTTCCAGAAATGTAATTCATTTTCCAGAATTCAAATTCCAGTAATTAATTTTCCAGTAATTCAAATTCCAGAAAACCAATTACAGCCAAACAAACAGACCCTTAAATCAGTATTATTCGAACTTGTGACAAAATTAAAACATAAATTTGGAAATATTTCCGGCTGCCACTGAACAATTTTAGAGGCTCATAACCTAAACATAGAGGTCCCGTGCTTTACTTAGTGATTGCATATATAAAAGTAGGGGTCCCATGTTACTATTATGATCCCTTTTCTCAATTTATGGTATTTTCACATTTCTTGTGCTCAATTCTTCATTGCACAAATTCTGCAGACTCGACACATGAATTCCTTCTCTGATGTTGATAATACTCCAGAGTCTTTGCTGGCTTTCAGTGGAAATCAGAATGTACATGGTTTGTATGAGATTTTGTTAAATTATAGGTGAGTTCCTTCTGTTTATAAATTTAAAAGACAATTCATTCAGTAAATTTAGTTATATGGTTTCAGGATTTCATTTGAGATGGTTGTAATAGATAGTACTTACCTATTATATGCAATGTCTCTTGCCTGACTTATTTTCCTTGTAACTGTCATTAGATCTTTCTTGACCTTTTTAAATGCTGTGGATGTGCCAGTATTATGGTCTCCTGTACCATTTCAACATGCATCTCTTTCTGCTCCAGAGGTGAGTGGTGTTGCCAGAAACAAGATCTGTTTCTTTCTTGCTTCCCTCACTGTACATTCTAATTGCTGCTAGGTTCTGTTTGACGTAACATCAATATTTTTGTTATAAGGATTGGCGGATTAGACTCGATCACATTATCTTTCCACTAGTTGCAATACCTGGTTTACATGTTTCTAACTTTCTATGTCAATTGAATTTTCAGGTTATATGCATGGAGATTAAAAGAGCTGATCATGGTACTGCTCTTCCCCAAGGATTCACCTTGAATGAAGGTCATTCCATGCCAATTTCATCTGCTGGCCTTTGTTACAGTGTTGAAATCAAAGATTCACATATTCCCCCTTGGATTATCAGCAACATGTGTGCTCTAATGGCATCTAAAGGACAAAGCTTTGAAGCAAGGCATATAATAAACCTTCTTTTCCTTGGATCAAATTATTGCTTTCTGTCAGATTTCTTAACCTGATTATAGGGCCATTTAGGTATCATTAATGGATCCTCATCTGTGAAGTTAATCTATAATTAAACCTTGTTGAACCATTTTAATTTTTGTCCTTAAATTAAGTTCCTAATGCAATTCCATTATTTGAATGGTTTAAGATGTTTAAAGACAAATGATAATGTAATATCTTGTCAAATCTCTCTTTCTAAAATCATCAGTCATGATAATGATATATATATGAGGTAAGATTCAGTTATGCTATATAAAACTCTTTAGATACTGATCTAGGATCATTGATGAATGTAAATCAATGACTGAGATTCACAGGTGAAAGTTGAGGAGATTTTTACAGGCAAAAGTAAAAAGGCGAATAATGTGAATGCACAAAGTTTTACTTTCAGTCATTGATTTACATTCATCCAATAATCCTAAATCATTGTAAAACTAACGAGTTTTATAGTGTAAGTGGATCATACCTCTATATATATTGATTAAAGGGAAAGATGGAAAACAAAAATTGATCCGATTACCTACATATTTGTCTGATTTTATGTGGTTGGTTTTCAGCTTTACAACGGAGCATACTTCAGTTGGCTTAAATATTGCTCTCGGGGTGGTTTCCCAGATAGCTGATAGTGATACCACAGTCAGTGAGGACTCGCAAGAAATAGCCAATGAATTCGGTATTCCTGAAACTATTATTTCTCCTCATTTACATTCAGGTCTCCTGAAGGGCTTGAGATATTGCAACGAGTCTTATACAGCTTCTCTCTCACCTGTATGACATTTCAGTACTCGTATTTTCGAGTAAACTATATTTTGTTGTCGATGCTTCGAGTAAACTATATTTTGTTGTCGATGCTTCGGTGTTCCCTGGTCTGATTTTGCTGATTACAATAGTGAAGTAACAGTTATTGGAGATAAGAAGAAATAGCCTGAACTCCGGGAACTTTGCTTTCGGGTTTACCAAAGGGTCTGAGCTACCGGAACAGGTTCATAAACGGCGACCTGCTCTATCTAACCTGTAATGACACTTTCATACGCAGGATATGTAGAGAAAACTACATTTCGTTACTGATGTTTCAGTTCCTTGATTGTAATTTGCACTTTTTATATTCTGATTTTGATTGACATAATTTATGAATTTGTTTGCCAAGAGAATCCTAAATCATTGCTATTAAGGGAGGAGATATGGGTGGGGCTGCTTGTCCCAGTTTGAAGGGCTCCAGCATATGTTTAACGCGAATAACCAAAATATATGTAGTAAAACTTCTATAAATTAATAATATCATGATTATATAATTTTATAAATTTAAAGAGGTTTTAATTAATCGATAGATTAATAATTTATTAATTTAAAGAGATTTTTTTTATTTAACGAATCTACATTATTCTTCATGAAAAAAACAAAATGGATGTCAATTACCTATTGGATTACTTGGATGAAAATGATACATGTTCAGAAGTCCAAAAGTTTAGAAGAAATTGTAGCTAGTGTTATTGAAAACCCTATTGAGGATGAAATTGAAAATGCTATAATGTCTTTACAACTAATTACGCAGAAGAAATCACTCATAACGGCAATAATTCTACAATAAATTTTTGTTGTAGTATGAGAACACATTACCGAAACTTTTGGATGCAGTAAAGAAAATTAGAGTTGAAATACAACTAGATTTAAATTTTAAGAAAAAACAAACAATAATAAAATCATATTTTATTAAGTTGTCTTAGTTGTATTTATAGTTTTATAAAAATTATTAATTTGTAATATTGAAGGGACCGTAAATTTGTATAAGGATCTTTCAGAAAATTATTATCTTATTAATTTATTGATATTATTAATTTATACCATAAGCCCAAGTCAAGACCGATAAAATTTATTATTTTAGAAAGATTATTATTTTATCAAGTATTAATTTATAGTGGTTATGCTGTAGTTTTAATTTGTTTTTTTTTTCAGAGGAATCGATTTTAACAATGTGCCTTGTGTGTTAAACATATTTTAAGTATCCTTTTGTTTTATTAGAGTTGTTTCTTACTAATTTTTTTTGTCAATTTTTTAAATTTAAATTTATTATTATTTAAAATTTATTAGTAATAAAAATGTGAAATTATATTTTAAAAATATTCCATTAAGTATATTTTAAATTTATATTTTATAAAATTTAATTATTAAAAATAATTATAGGTATAGTTTAAAAAACGGTCAACAATAATTAATTTTGATAAGATAGAAAAAGTACATACACTCATAGAATATATTATAAATAAATAAATAATTAATATAATAATATTAATAATACATAATAAGTACAAACCAACTTATCTTAGTGGACCGTTGTTAAAAGAATCGTTGTTATTCCTAGAGATCATGAGTTCAAACACCAGCAACTGCAAATGTGATTAAATGTTTATTATCAAATTGTTGAGAATATTCATAATATACACTACTTTATAATCACATTAATTTAATCAATATATATATATATATATATATATATATATATGATAATTTAATTATAAAATTTAAACCGCTTTAAATTAAGATATATTGCATTACAATAAAATAATAAAATAGACATTTTTGGTACAAAATAATTAAGTTAATTATGGGATAGATTTTTTTAATAGTTATAAGGTAATATCTGCATACACAGTTGCTCAAATTCATAATCTCTAAAAAGAATAAATTTCTCTTTAACCACTAAGACCACTTGATAGATTAATTATGAGAGAATTTGATTAAAAATAAAAATTAAATCAAATAAATAAATAAAATATAAACATCTGAACTATTAAAGTAAGCATTTTTTAAGGTAAGCTTGAATTGATTTTTGAAAATTTCTCTTAAAATGTGCAATAGAAATTAGTTTAGAAAAATTGATTTTATTGAGTTTAAGATTTTAATGTTTGAAATTGTAGTAAAAATATAATTTTGAAAATATAATAGATTTATTTTAAACATAATATTATAAATTAAAAACAAGTTATCTTAAATAATACTCAAATTCGGTAATATTATAATATATAAAATAAATCAATTTAAATTATAATAAATATATAAAAAAACTAATGGCAACTCATTATTAATATTTTGATATATAAAATATAAATTTTAAATATACATTATCAATTTAAATGAAAAATTAACCTTTAAATTATAAATTTTAAAATCATTATAATTTATTTAAATATTTGTAAATAATTAATATGTTTTAGACTATAAATTATACTAGCACAATATTTGGTCCCAACAATTTTTCAGTACTTAATTATACCCGCAATTCTTTTTTCAATTAAGAATAAATTGTTTGTAAAATTTAATTTGAATATATAAAATATATTTTTAGATATTAAAACTATATACGAACATAACAAATACATGTTCACAATAAATTTAAAATAAATTAAAAACAAATAATTATATACTCAATATAAATATTGTAAAAATATATTATTCTATATTCAATAAAAATCTTTAGATAATTATATATTAAAAATCTTTAAATAAATTTTTGATTAAACTAAAGGTGATTACAAAGTAGTATATATTCTAAGTACTCTCATCTATTTAACAATAAAAACTCAATCATTCTTGCAGTCGCTAGTATTCAAATCTGTGATCTTTAGGAAAAACGACTCTTCATTTCCTAACAAATACTTTATGAGAGTCGCATTAAATTAGAATCTTAAAATTGAAAAAATATCAAACACCACCTAAACATGTAACATATACATATACTTAGATAAAATTACTTTTTTTTGTTGTCCTCTCGATTCCAAGGTTTCGTCTTGATTAATATGAATCGACCCGAGTCGCATGATTTTGGTGGGTGACTTTCCCAACAAGAATTTACTGCATACACAAGAATTTAAACTCGAGACCTTGCTTAAGCGATATCAAGTTGCTTACCACTTAAACTAACCCTCGTTGGTACTGAGATAAAATTATTGATCATTGTATAATTCATTCGGGGCTACAAGGGTTTTAGCAAACCTATTGTATTATGGATAAAGTTTTTTAAGTAAATTACATATGTGACTATTTAATTATTCGTAGATTTTAATTTAACTATTATTTTTTTAATTTTGTTAATTAGATTATTTAATTATTTTAATGATGTCAATTAAATCATCAGCCGTTAACATTTGGGGGAAGAGCTGGCATTGTAGTTAATAAAATTGGTATAGTTATACATTTAAAACTTGTTATTTATACATTTTATTAATTTGATCTTAATGTTAATTTAATTTAATAAATTTATTCATCCAATCATGTAGGAACACATGTCACTAGTGACATATATTGCCATCTTATTTATAAACTTTATAAAAAAATCGTAATAATGAGATTTTTCTAATAATTTCTTCGTTATAAAAAAATTATACGATTATATGATATTTTTAGAACATTTCATATGATCCATAATATTTTTAGCTTTGTAAACTTCAAAAAATTCGTGTAAAATCTAGAAAGTTAAAATAATCTAAATAATAATAATGTTTTTTCTATTTAACAATTTGATATATATTTTTTAAAAAATTACGACATTTTTATTTTTTTTAGTTTTATAAAATTAATATATTATGTACCTCATTGACACATTCTAAAATTAAGGTGCAATAAACTACACATTTAGTACTTAAATTATTAATTTTGTTTAGTTTTAGTACTTAAACTTTTTTTTGTTTCAAAATCATTAATCACGTTTACTTTTTATTTCATTTTGGTACATCGCCGTTAAAAACTTAGCGAAGCTGTTACAACGCTTTCTCATGAGTAAATTACATTATTCATCACTCAACTATTTTTTCACTACTATTTTGGTCACTGAAGATCAATTTTTTTAATTTAATTACTTAACTTTCAAATTACTCCTACTTTAATCACTCTAACTTTCAAATTTAATTTTTTATTTTAAGTGTATATTAATAAAAAAAATGTCATGTCACAAAAAATATTAATAAAATAAATTAGAGTGATTAAAACATAAACAATTTGAAAGATGAGTAGTTAAATTTGAAAATTTTAAACTTTATTGACTAAAATAGGAGTGACAAGACAGTTAAATGATGAATGATGTAATTTACACGTAAAAATGTCACGTGCAATAGTTCCGTCGAGCTTTTAACAATGGGGTACTAAAATGAAACAAAAAGTAAATGTTAGGTATAATTTTGAAACAAATAAAAATTTAGGTACTAAAACAAAACAAAATTGATAGTTTAGGTAGTAAACATGTAGTTTATCCTGGATTTTTTTAACAGAAAAATTTGTTATAGTATGTATCAGGACTGAAATGTTAAAGAATGAAACTAAAACAAAATTCTTAAATACCAAGATAATAATGAGATACAACTTCAGATACCAAAATACATTTAACTATAAGAGAAACTAAAAAGATCCATCAATATAACCAGCATAAAACATTATCTTCACTGTTAAAATTGTTGTAAGCTAGTCAATAATACTCTTTCAAGAAAGCATGGAGGCAAGAATGACTTTCCACCAGTATAATGATACAAATGGCAATAGAAAGAGGTGTTGGGTGTGTTAACTTTTAATTGTTCTCCGATGGCCGGTCTCGCCAATGCCGACGAATGTGTCAGTTGAAAGAGAACTTGAAAGCACCAACCTTGGAATCAGTTACAGAATCCCAGAAAGAAGTTTTTTTCTGCTCTGCTTTCAGACTCAGTGCATCAATTGTTCCAGGGAAAGAAGCCTCTATTGCATTCTTAAACTTTTCATGCAAGTTTATTCTGTCTCTTGTTCCAGAAACAAGCTCACTAGCATTCGGCTTCTTAAGAAAATCGAGAACATTTAACAAGTTTCTTCTGCAATGTGAAGGGTAAAAAAAAAAATATATCAGTCACCTATTATTTTGCGCCAATATGCATGCCAACTTTTAAACTAAGACAGCAAAAAGAAGAGGGGAAGGTCCGTACAAAACATGTACTAATTCATACAAAACATATATGAATCAAATAAACATGGTATAGTCTCGCATATGATCACGGGGGAAGTCGTTGGTGAATTTTCCTGAGGATTAGGCTTGAATACAAGCATGTGATTAACTCTTGTACTTTAAAACTAATGATTATTGTATGATGAATGCAGATGCCTCATGCATCTGCTGCAGGTCCAAGTGGTAAGGCAAATCGTCAGACAGCCTTGCTAAGAACGAAACATCCGTGGTAGCATGTGTGTTTATTTCTAGCCAAGAAGCCAGAACAAGTAATAGTGGGCCTATGGGTACTGTAACGCATCAAGAACCGCATAAACGAAACTAATATTTTCTGTCTGAGGTTTTTGTTTCTATCAAAATATGCCTACACAGCAACTAAGAGTAAAACTTCAGTTTCTTCAAATGATAACTCAACCACTGCTCTACTGTATTTATGTACTTATCTACAACAGGCAAAGCTACCCTTCTCCATTTTAGATTTAATTGCTTGGATAAGGTATGGATTGTAGGCCGGAAAATTCTGAAGCTCGATTAAAATAATATAATATATCTATAAAAAACTCCACCTCTTCTCCATTTTAGCCACATGCATTCCTCTTTTTCTCTCTGAAGACATATTTTTCGTATAAAGCTGTCATACTGCAAAAGCTAAGAAGCCTAACTCTGCATCAACAACAATGTGCTACAAGATTTGCCTAGCAATCTTCCTCCATGTGACCCTCCCTTCCTAAGCTGTGTTTTTTTAGTGAGAAGAATCATTGATATCTGCAGTGGCGAGTCAGAAACATATTTTGCGTCAACACCCTGTCATATCAACATAGGCATGACATACTAAAGTGCAAATCCTCGTAACAGAGTTTAGAACCTATTCGACTTGCTATTTTGGATGCTGAGAAAATGCCAAATTATGATTAAGACTCTTTCTAGATTCTACAAGTATTTCTTCAGTTAGGGCATTAAATCCTAATGCAAGTCTATACATCCAATGAACTTCAAAAAAGTCTAAACAGGTCTGATTTTTTGCTATTAATATCAAAACAAAACTCAGAGACTAGTTGGACTTCCGAGAGTCTTCATAAACTGTGGAATAAACTAATGAATAAATAAAAGCAACTGAAAGGGGGAGGGTGCAATACCTGCTAACATAGTTCTGCGTAATGGCAACAGATTCTTCAAGGTTAATCACTAGATGCCACCATCCATTTGGAACAAAGATCACTTCTCCAGCCTTACAAATACACTCAATAGGTCTCTTTTTCCAATCCTTTGTTGCACCATAAAAGTTCATGAACCACTCAATTATCGAAACAGGACATGCCACTTCTGCTCCATCCGGGCTCGGGTGCACGCCTGGTGGAACCACATCAGGAGGGAATAAAACCCATTTCTTAGACCCTCTAATCACCGCATTCCAGGCAGATGTTGAATTAGGATCAATATGGAAGGATGAACCAGACCCGGCTGGTCCAATAATAATCCACCTATAATCTGGTCTCTCATTGCCCAAAACACTAAACAAATCCTCTCTGAAGTACACCGGAACTTCGTACTCTGAACCTAAGGTCGGATTTTTTTCCGCGAATTTAGGATCAAACAAGTACAATGGCCTCTCTTCTTTTACCTGGTCTGAATAACTAAAATAATCCTCTAGCCTCATCTTCACCGGTCCAACTGCAAACTGAGCATCCCCACATAAATCAACCAAATAATCTCTATCCCACTTTCCCAATGCATCCCAATTATCCATACAGCCTTCCAACAAAACCGGCTTATTGGGTTCTTCGAAGTCCGTCACAAAATCATCTACACTAATCCCTCTTTTTCGAATTATATTATCTCTTTCAAGCCATTCAGGTTTCATTTCAAGATTAGCACATAACCAACTCTGAAACAAATAGTCGGAATAGAAGTCCCTTACTCTCAAACCCGAAAAACGGCTACTCCTTGAAACATCAAATGAAGGATAAAATGTAGATATGTAAGTAACTTTCCATGATCGATTATACAAAAATCGTCCTTCTACATTATCCAATACAAGATTCCTCCAAAGGGGCTCATGGCTAGTGAAAACATAAAAAGATTTGCTAACAGTAGCTAACACACCTAAATGGGTTCCTTCCAAAAGGCCTAAAATTTCAAGAACAAGTTCATCAGACAGGATCTGGAGATTACCTAAGCCAGTGTTTCGAGAGTTTATTGAGCCTGGGTTGAAGTAAAGGTTTCCCAAAGGCTGAACACCATGAGAATGTGATGGAGCTGAGGATTTGAGGTTGAATCCTTCTTCTTCATTATGTTCAAGATTTGTGTTTGTAGCAATGGAATCTTGTTTTCTAGAGACATTTCTTTTTGTTTTCAGTTTGGTTTTGGTTTTGTTCTTGGTTTTTCTTTTGATGGTTCGAGACAGTAAGCTTCTGCTATAGCTTAGCATTGTTTAGGAATTCTGTTATACTTCGTAGGGCTTACCTTGGCTTTTGTTGGCCACATTATTAGGGTTCTGCAGTTTTGCTTTGAGATATCGACGTTCACTGCGGTTTTTCTAAAATAAGTAAACTACACATTTAGTCAACATACTTTCATCATATTTTCATTTTGGCCATCTAACTATAAAAAGTTATTTATATCATTGTTGGGTAAACTACTTCAATTACAACATGTGGAGTTGGTGTCGATATGACCACCATTTCCAAAATTTTATCAATATAATCACATAATTATTTAAATGGTATCATTTACGCCATATGACGTTAAAATTTAACAGAGGGATGATGTGACAGTTAACAAAATTTTGTATAAATATACATTTGATCCTCAATACTTATATATTCTATTAATTTAGCCTTAATTTAAATTTAATTTTATAAATTAACCCTTCAATGAGGAGGTACCTGATTGGAGGGTTTTTTCTTATTAATTTTAATTAATTTATTTAAATTTATTTTCTATCCAATCATATGGTGACACATGTCACCTTTAATTAGATAGAAAATAAACAAAAAGATAACTTACGTTTTGGAGGGATAAAACTTAGGTTCTTTAGGATGGAAATGGGGTGCTCAAGCAATTGAGCCAATTGATTCATTTCGTTTAGTGATTACAACAATATTTATTTATCTTATAATATTTTTAGTATATAAAAATAAAGAATTAAAAATATTCAAATGATATTTAACTTTCAATATTTTTATATTTTTAAACAAAACAAAATAAGTTTAATGTTTTATTTTTAAAACCAAATTCAATATTTTTATATATTTTAAAAAATATGGAATAAGTCATGTAATATAAAAATAAAAAATATTTTATATATTTAAAAAAATAAGATATATATTTTTAAAAATTATATTTAATACAAGATTTAAAAGTAAACATTATTTTTTAATTCTAAATCTTTATTTAAATTCAATTATTTAAAAAATATAAAAATATGAAACTTATTATGTTTAAATATATAGAAATATTTTTATTTTTATTATATGAATTTTTCCATAAAGTTTAAAAATATAAAATTATTGAATTTTATTTTAAATATAAATTATTAAACTTATTTTTCTTTATTTAAAAATATAGAAATATTGAAATTTAAATATCATTTAAATATTTTTATTTCTTTGTTTTTATATCATCAACAATATTATGAGATAAATAAATGTTAGTGTAATCACTAAACCAAATGAAACAGTTGGCTCAGTAGCTTGAGCACCCCATTTCCATCCTAGAGAACCCATGTTCTATCAGTGTTACTATATGATTGGATAGAAAATAAAATTAATTATATAAATTAAAATTAATAAAAAAACCTCCAATCAGGTGGTGACATGTAGCATTAACAACATGTGTCATGACCATGTATTGACACGTATCACCGTATCACCTCTTGGTTGAATGGTTAATTTATAAAATTAAATTTAAATTAATATTAAATTAATAAAATATATAAGTATTAAGGATCAAATGTGTTATTAATTTTTTTTGTTAACGGCCACGTTATCCCTCCATTATATTTTCACAACAAATAGCTTCAATGATAACACTTAAATAGTTATGTGGTCATATTAATAAAATTTTAAAAATTGTGGTCATATCGATATCAACCCCATAATTAGATGGTCATTGAAGTAGTTTACCCTTACATTTTTTATTGAATTCATTCTATTAGTCGATTGATGTTTTTTTTTTTTTAATTTGGAAGATAAATTTATTTTTTATTATTTCCGAAATGACATTTATTTTTTGTGCGTAAACTAAGAGTGAAATAAACATGAAACAATAATTATAATATTTGTAACACCCACGTACCGATGTGGGTGACCCGATCCGATCTGAGGTTTTACATTAGGATCATCGGAGCGACCCGCAATAAAAATCTCGAAAATTTTAAAATTTCTGTTAAAACATGTAAAATCATAAAATAATTTATAAATAATAAAAATTCAGAAAAATCATTAATATGTTATAAACATGATTAAAATCATACAGTTTCAGACTCTGATATACAAACAGAATACAACCTACATGCCCCCTAATCACATGCACCATACTCCACAAGCAACGCCAGAGGAACTCTTTTACTGATGTGAATAGTTGCACTGATACGATTCTTTTAACCTGAAATGATGAGTAAAAGAGTGAGCTTTGGAAAGCTCAATAATACAAAACTACCAAGTGATGCTGAAGGACATGTAAATAATAAGCAAACATAATAATTTCCTTATCTATTCAGACGTCTATAGGTTTTCAGGATGAGCTGAGGTTCCACTGATATTTCTTCGAGTAAAAGCCATGAAGATTTCAGTTCATAAAAATATTCAGAGTACCAAGTTTTCAGGAGATTGGAATCGGATGTCTAGTGTGTTCCAACCAAAACCAGTGAAAATTTACAGATATTTTAAAACAATAACAGTTCAAAACATATTTTTAAAACCATGGTAGAACCCTCCAACCAATCACCTTTATGCAGTTCCCCAGAACTGTATCCAGAAGGACTTATCCTAAGCACACAACAAAGGAGCCACCCTAAGGGAATGCCTTGGGGCCTATGGGCCTACCCAAGGGTCTCATTAGGTCTGTAAGGATTTACCAACTTGATCAAAGTTGAACCTCCATACTCCATAATCCTACCCTTACAATATCCAGTAGAAATCAAATTTAACAGTAAATAGTAATATTTGGATCGTGATCTAATAAAATCTCGTAAGTGTGCCAATGAAATAAACCATATAACTGCCATCCACCCGTACACCATATATAGTCCCATGATTTACCTAAAGGAGTGCCTTGGGGCCTGAGAGCCTACCCAAGAAAGTTTCTCGGGGCCTCGGAGCCTACCCTAGGGTCACCTTAGGTTTGTAAGGATTTACCAGCTTGATTAGAGCTGAACCTCCATACTCCAGCCTACCCAGATAATGTCCCAATAAAACAGTTCAAGTAGTAACTAGTGAATTCCATGATCCATAAATAAGGAATGATCATATTTTTCAATGAAAACAGGTAACCAGATAACACATTTAAGGTAACCATAATTCATAAACCAGTAGATTCCATGATTCATAAATCAGGAACGATCATATTTTACAATGAAAACAGGTAACCAGAGAACATATTTTAGGTAATCATAGCTCATAAACTAGTAAATCAATAAATCAATGATTTTAGAAAATCGTGTTTTAAAACAAGTAAAACATTTACATGTCACATAAGGAACACACTATAGGATCCAGATATTATTCGGAGATACTTGGTATTTATCAGGCAGGGGATCATGAAACTTTTGTAATTTAATAGGATTTCAAAATTAATATCCCTTTAAAAGGGGGTTTGATAGCTAACTGGTTCATTATTCATTCGGAAAGTGATTTATCAAGATCATACATTATTCAAATATTTTTCGTAGGCAATTGAGTATCATGAAGACATTCAGATTCTTTTACATAAGAATTATTGAAGATTTAGATAACATGAGTGTTTCCATTATTCAGGCAAATCATGGGCATTTTAGGCATTTGGTTCTTGGAGAATTCTTAGTAATTTAATATAATAAGAGAAGAGTGATGATTTGTGGTATTTAAGATTATATATTAAATTATTAGGACTTTGAGTCCAATTGAACCAACGATCCCAAAATGTTCGACGACTTGGGTCGTGCTCCATAACCTTTAGAGGTAGTACATCATTTAGGTTAATCGGTGTTCCCATAGTCTATCCAAATACATTCACTTGATCCAAGTCATAAATATATTTATATCATCTCGGTATTTGAGGTTATTTTAGTCATTCGGGGTCAGACTTATTAGTTATTTCAAAACTTGAGGATAATTCATTATTTAAATACTCAGTGCATGTCACACTTCAAGTAATCTAGTCTTCAAATAATCATTCAAAAACACTAAGATCGAGGTATTAAGAATTTCCAAATATAGGATTTTAATTTTTAGGGTTATTCAAATAGCTTAGGAAATTAATCGGTGATTCCAAGGTTCAAGTGAATCAAAATATAAGTTCTCAGGTTGTCTCCATTATCATAGTTATCCATAGTCCTTTTTATGCTTTATGGGTATTATTTTCATTCCATTCAATTATGTCAGTGGTATTACTTCCGATAAATTAGACTTCAAGGTATTCTAGTTCCTTTAGAGTTTATGGTATTTGGTCATTTGAACGTTGGATGTTATTTTAGTTATTTCGTAGCTCAAAGGCATTTCAGTAATTCAGATCAATCAAAACATATGTACCTTTTTTGGTAATTTGGTCAGATATATATGTTCAACGTTATTTTTCGCTCTTTTTGGCAGTGCAAGGGCATTTTGGTCAAATTATAATTTCAAGGTTATTTCAGTCATTTCCTTCCGTCTAGTCTTTCAATTTAATTCAAATTTTCTGAATTATTCAAACAAGAATAGTACTTTCTCTCTCAGTTCAGTCCAGACCATTTTTAACCCATAGGGGTAATTTCATAATTCTATACTCAGGTGATTCCAATATTAAACCTTTTAATGAAAATAGTTAGAATTTAATAATTCCGAGGTTATTTTCTCTTTAGGCTAATCACTGCACTTGAAATCATTTCTTTTCATTCTTTCAATTCTTTATGCAATTCAATCGAGTATTAATCAATTTATCACTTTAACTGTTTCATGTTCGATTCCATCCATAACCAAACATGCATAATAGATCAATCGTATACATCCATGCATTTATCCATTATCAACATATTCCATAAAACATACAAAGAGGTAGTAAAGTATTACCTCCATTTTCGTGCTCCACCGATCAAACATTTAAACTCCATTCAATCACTCTCGAACTTGAATTCAACGTCCAATAATTCCTCGGATACATAGCAACCAAATTTACGTCAGAAACTGAACTTAATTGAGAAACCAAATTGAATCCGAAGATAAAAAACTGAAAAACGGCTTACCGAATGTGAATTTAGAAAAACGGACTTTAGAATTGGACTCGGGATGTTGAAAAAAATAGAATTGGACTTTTAAAAAATTTTGACTTTTTTGGCCAAAGTCAACAGGTTGACTCGGACGAGTTGACTCGGACGAGTTGACTCTACTTAGGTTGACTCGGTCGGGTCAGGATGTGTCGGTTCAGTCCATCTGAACCGTTTCTGGAATGTTCCTGGACTAATTGAAGAGCCCTACGTGAACTGTCAGCGCGTGACAACATATATGGCAGTGAAAGAGGTCGGGGTGATTGGTCGATTCTTCCGGGAGCATATACACATAAACCATAATTTAAAAATAACCTATTTGCAAGCCAAAACACTGAGAAAATAACTGAATCAAATGATCGAAATCTTACTCATACGGATAGCATAAATAACGACGATAGATGGTAAACTCAGTCGGGTTTTGATCGAAACTGGCCAGGGAGCACAATGTTGAGGGTGGTAAGACACGACGGTCGACGGTTTATCCAGAATCGACATAAAACTAAGGTGATCGAGGTGGAGACAATGAAGCTTTACGACGTGTTTTACGACGAATGGTGTCGTCCCAAGGTGGAATGGTGGTCGGGCTTTGGTCGCCGATCAACAGTGAGCATGATGGTAGACGCGATATATTGAATGGTGGTAGGACGACGGTGAATTTAAGGGCGATAGGGGTTGACGGGTTAAGCTAGGGATTTGGGGGGGAAATTGGGAATTGGGGATTTCTCCGAGGTTTATTTATCATTGTCAAGGAAAAATGGGGAAATTCAGGGTTAAGTCACTAAAATTCCCAGAGTTTCGAAACTGAGTTCAAGTTTGTAAAACTTATAATTTAGTCCTTTAAATCTGTATAAATTACCCAACAAAACTTGCAAAATCACCAAAAATATTAAAAGTGAGCTTACCTGGTCCGGCGACAACGAAACGATGACAAAGCTTTGACCCACTGGTTGGGTTTTGGGCACAAGGTGACAGTGAATCCAACTAAGGTGGTAATGAGATGGTATGGTCTTCGGATCGGTCGGGATCGAGGGATTTCGCGACGATGGGGATTGAAATCGACGAAACTTGGTGTTGAAATTTACGACATTAGGTGCCATTTCACGGTGAGAGGTTTGAAGGGTTTTGTTCACCGGTTGATGGTGAGTCTAAAGGCAGTGGTGGCGCAAGCTAGGAAGGCCGGACGATGATGGATTTTTGAGGTGAAGAGGGTTAGCGGGGAAAACTTTTAGGGTTATAGATTAGGTTGGGGTTTTTGATTTGGGGGATTTAGGGGATTTTTGGGGTAACCAATTTTTAATCTAATATATTATATATTTATAAAAAAAATCTCGAACAATACCCTAGCCATTTAGGCTAGGGTATGGGTGCCCATATCGATGGTCAGGGATTCCAATCCCCCAGCCACCGAGCCGATTTTTCTTATTTTTTTATCTGATAACATAGAATGGGATAATTCAGGTTCAAGTCTATGAATTTACTACAGCTTCTAAAAAGGCCTACAAACTCTAAAAAACTTGTATTTTGGTCCCCAAATTTCATTAAATTATTTTAAATTTTAAATTTTATTTAAAAGTGGGTTTATTACAATTTTAGCCCTAGATGAGTAGCGTTGTTAAGAGCATGAAAGAACAACACCTTCCAAAAAGCAGTGTCATCGTTACAAAACATCGTCAGATGGCCAAGCTCCTATCATTTCCTATCAGCCTTCCTTCATGGACTGTGATAATGAACCCTCCCATGACCCCCTGTTTTCCTACATAGACAAAGTTCTTGGTTCGCATGGAGTATCACCCTGTGAAGAATTCCAAGCCCTCGGTGATGATGACATCGACTTATTAGAAGATGATATAAGCGTTGGAGAAACTAACAGAATTATGTTCATTAATTTCTCTAAATGTGCGCAACTGCTTGCGCTGAAAAGCATGGACTTGACTCTGGCAGTCAATATTTTGAGACATAAGATTGGGTATAACACCCTCAACAATCGAATCTTATCCATTTGGAAACCCTTGCACCCTTTGAAATTGATCGATATTGAGAATGATTATTTCCTAGTAAAATTCTGGCAGAGAACGACTATCTAAAAGTGCTAGCCGACGACCCTCAGACAAATTTTGGACATTATCTCACAATTGAGCCTTGGTCAGTAGATTTTGATTCCTCTCTATCGTACCCTAGCCGAATTATGGTGTGGGTACGACTTTTTTGGCCTCATGGTTACCTTTTACAAGTTAAGTATGATAGAAGCAATTGAGAGAAACTTGGATCAACGATTAAAATAGATTATCAAACGAACAATCATCGTCAGGGTGGCTTCGCTCCTATGGTCGTCACTATCAATTTGAAGAAACCTTTAATTTTAAAACTTGTTATTAATAAGTGTATTTAGATCGGTAAGTATGAATCTCTCTCGGTGGTATGTTTTAGCTGTGGCATCTATAGTTGTAGACACTCGTGTTTCGTCCCCTTTTAAATATATATATTATTATTATTATTATTATTATTATTATTATTATTATTTAATTTATATTTGTTACATTATTTTGCAGGCCTAATCTTGAGGCCCAACTGAGGTCAGCCCCAACAACCCAAAATAGAGTCCAGACATGGCCTACCGATCCAGATTACAAATAACCCACCCGAAGTCCAGTACTAGGCCCAAGATTCGACCCGAGATCTAACCCGGTTAACTGACCCGCTTAGCTGCCATCTCCAGCATCCCACGTGAATCATTATTATCACTGCCAAGGCCATACCCTGCCCAAGCCATGTTGCTGACACCAACCGAGCAGAACCTTGCCTTGCTCCACAGTATCCGTGCCCATGCCCTGCACGTCACCACCAACCCCTGCAACAACATCACTCCATCACCGACCAGATGAGATTTAACAAGAGAACAATGTAGAGGGAAAAGAGAACCAAAAATAGATAGGGGAATTAAAAAAAGAGGGGAGAGCTCTCAGTTTTGATGGGGAGCTCTCGGTTTTTAGGGAAAATGGAATCAAGAAAAACAGTGTACCCAATGTAATAAAATTTGAAAATCAATAAAAGAAATTGAGGATACTTCCCTTGGTTTTTTTCTCTCGTTATTTCTTAGTTGTTTTATTCGAATGATTCTTAAAATTCCAGCCTCCAATGAATCTATAAAAGAAGTGAAAAAGTGAGAAAGAAACGAAATATACAAAATGAAAGGAGAGATAAAGTGTTACCTTTCGGTCGATGAGAGAATACGGAGATCGAGGCCTCTTTTCCATAATTCGAATGGTGAAGATATGTAAAAGATGATGGAAAACAACATACCTCAAAATGGGGAAGATCCGACGGCCGATGACGATAGATCAAGGAGAAGAAGGTCGAACGATTTTTGGCCATTTTGAAACAAACGGGGCCAATTCTCACGAAACCTACCCCAAATCAATGAAGAGAAGGACGAAAAGGACGAGACGGACCTCCTGGTGAAATTTGGTGGCCATCGACCATCAGCGGCGACGGCACAACGACCGACGGGTGGGAAGCTACTAAAGATCGCCGATTTTCTAGAGAGAGGGGAGACCCGCTCTCTAAAACCTAATTAAAATGAAAAAAATGAAAAAAGGTTAATATTTATAAAAAATGAAAGAGAAATTTGCACTTTAAATCCCCCTAAGTTTGGCATGTTTTGTAAAATGGTCACCTGTAGGGGCTGCTTTTGTAGTTTACCCATTCTGATGCATGTTATGTATTATTGGTTTAATTACTTTTTAGTCCCTAAACCTTATGCATGTTTTACATTTTAGTCTTTAGGAGCTTTGTTTTATTTATTTTTCTGATTCTGATATTTAATTTAATTTTGATTTAATTTAATCATTATATTGCCATGCTATTTATTTGAAATTAGTCATTAATTTTTATTTTATTTCATTTTAGTCACTAATTAGTTCCTACTTTATTTTATTTATGAATCTATTTCTATAGTTTCAGTTTTTGCATTTCACTCACTGTTTATTTCTGATTTGGCTACTGCTATTTTATTTTATACATTTTAGTCACTATTTTTATTTCTGATTTGGTTACTGTTATTTTATTCTATACATTTAGCCATTATTTCTTTCCTGATTTGTTACTACTTTCCTTATTTGTTGCATTTAGTCCTTGTATTTTAATATATGTGTATGTTTTATATTCTCATGTATTTTATGTGTATGTACCGTATGTATGTATTTATTTAAATGTTTTTGTATTTAATAGTAATTTTTAACATTTACTCGTATATTTTCAAGTTTCTTATTTTAAGCTTAGTATTTTATATCTTTTGATTCTGGCCCTATTTAGCATTATTGTATTTGTTATTATTTATGATTCGTACTATTTATATTTTAAGTATTCATTTGTTAATCAGTCAAAGTTTACTTCCAGCATTGAATTGCATTTAATTTTCATTTATTTATTCCTAATTAGTATTTTTTAAGTTTTAGCTTTTGCTATGTAAATTTGTTTGTGCATATTGATCCAACTATTTCGAATATATACGAAAACCTCATAAGCATAACTCGACTAATTTCATAATTGGATTAAGGGTAGTATTTATTTATTTTAAAATATTAAGAAGTGATTGTCTTAAAGTAACTAGATGTCTTATTCTAATGTTTTAAAATAAATAAATACCCTATTAGAATAACCTAAAAAAGGTAGAGTATGCTTAATTTAATCAAGAATAAAAGGAAAAGGAAATGTTCTTTTATTTAATCTTGTCGAGATAATTCGTCTAATTTTTATTAGGAATTAGGTCTCGATATTTTTAAATAACTGAACATCCCTTATCTTTTCTAATCATATATAATTTGGATTAATTGGCTTAATTTTTATTTGGTCGAATCAAATTATTTTAGTCTTGAATTCTTAGGAAAAATTATTATATTTCGTTTATTTCAGTTGAAAAGAGAAATATTTGTCCTAAAGTATTTTAGGGATTATTTTCTCTTCGATTGGAAATATTAGAATATTTTATATTTCTTCTTAGAATTTTTTATTCAATAAAAATTACATGGTTTAATTTGGAATAATGGGATCGTAATTTAAATTTATATTTGAATTCTTAGATTTCCACTATTAGAGACAATTTATAATCGACGGGGTACCAATTTTGGGCGTTGTGGGGGTGTTTATTCTTCTCCACATATAATCGATCCTCGAACCCCTTTTTTATTACAAAAAAGAATGAATCCCTGGTTACACGTAGACTGATTTATCTTTTAAAATGATGTTTTCTTAAAAACTCTTTTAAAAGAAATTTTTTAGGTATTCGACCTACCTAACTCAAAAGGTCGATGGCGACTCCAAAATATTTCAAATCTTTTCAAAGAAAAACCCCCAAGTCGTACTAAGTTTTCCCTTGCCCAGGCAAGAAAAGATGTCGACAGCTTGGCGACTCTACTGGGGACCTTAGAGGGTCAAGCCTTAAATTGATTCTATATTGTCTCTATAGTTAGAAATTGAGAATTCAATTTTATTTAATTTACGATTCTTTTGATTTCTTTCAATTTTTATTTTATTTTATATCCTTGTATATTAATGTTTGCATTTCATTATTTTTAGATATTAAAATTTTGGATTCATTTTAGCTCGATCTTAGTGTGATTGTTGGTCAAAGGTTTGATAATTTCTCCTCACACACAACACGTGCATTGCATAATATAAGCTCTATAGTCGATCTCTTTCGCCTTTAAGTGAGAGTGAAAGTGACGTCTTCGTGAGAATTGATTCTACGTGTCAGACCTAGTAACTAGCTTCCATGATTCATATGCCCTATTCGTGAGGATTTATTCTCCGTCTCAGAAATAGGAAAATGTGCCCTTTCGAATTAAACTCGATTCACTTAAGCCTATAATGGGTGAGGATTGAGGGTCTGGCTCACCCAAGGGGGCACCGATAATGACAATTCGAGTACCTTTACTCCTAGAACCAAAACTGTACATATAGTAAACTGTTGAAACCCACTCGATCTAATACCATACCAAAATTTTGTCCATAGGTACCCAAATAAGTGTACACAAAGGAGAAATGAACTCTAACATTCGTCTTTTAATTTATTCGATAGATTATTTTTTGAATAAATGCATGTGAACTAGAAATTATACGGTAGGGTTTTAATTTCCTCTATGTGTTTTATTCACTATATTTTATGGTTTATTTACCATTTGAATTTAATATTTTCATATTTCACTAACATACATTTCCTCTCTTTGATTATTATTTTTACTAACATCTTTTCCTTGTCTTGTTGCTTGTTGCTTTATTTGTGCATAAACATACTGTTAATACCCGAGGTAATTATCAAATTAGAAGGCTTTTAAAACAACAACGTCACACGAAGGGGCAAATATGTTTTACCTGCTTTGACATGTTGGGATGTTGTGAGTTCTTTGAAAGTTGTTCTAGGATAATTACTTGAAATTAACACATGTTTCATACATGTCATAGAATGTAGTGATTCTCGAGTTAATAGTCATATTAGAAGGCTTTCAATACAACAATGTCACTCGAAGAGGTAGAATAGAAATGCAAAAATGCATCAATGGTCCAGAAGGGTGCTCCAAGAAACAATTGAAGAGCTATATCAAGATGGAATACATGAAGCTCAAATGATGCAGTAAAACAAGCTTTTCAAGGGTGCTACGACGATGTTGATACAACTAGCCGAAAAGAAATAATATGTTTGAAGTCATCAAGCAACAATGATAATCAACACGAGACAATGTATGATGTTAGTCACATATGGTCGCTCAACAAATGCATTTCTGGAAAAGAAGTCGAAGCGTTGGAATTTTCCATCAAGCCAAGGATAAAAGAAGATTATTTCATTGCATGTTCGATCAAAATTTAAGAAGTCGAGTAGTATGACATGATTTGTAGTTTCCATCTGCCTCGGTGGATTGAGAGATTGTGTGTTATTTGGAAGTTGTTTTATGACAATTACTTTGGGGATCAATTCCTTTGTTGCATTTACATTTTGCATTCTCATTTTGCATCTTTGCATTTGCATGAGCATATTTACATCTTTGCATTAGCATCTATACATCGTACATTGCATAATATACATTGCATCTTAACGTGCATTAGTCATGGATCCTCGAAGTGACTCACGGAATCTTTTGAGGTAAATTGAAGTCACCCCTTTCATACCTAGAAAAGAATTGAGAGCTAAAGACGTGGTGTTAGTGCCATTTGAAGATCAAAGCACATCATTGAGAATGGTGGGGCATTGAAGTGTAAGATTCATATTTAATCGATTCAAGGGCATGGACATTCGATGAATGATGGGGCATTCTGATGTAAACTGAGAAAAAACCATTGCAGCCACTACGAACTTTCGATGCACTCGCATATTGTCTTGTTTGAACTTGTTTTTCTTTTTCCTGCATTTAAAAAAGTTTGTAAGTCACTTGACAATCAGACATTTTAAATAAAATGCTTCCTTCTTAGGAAATGAACAAATGAGTAAATTTTTAATTTTGAAATTCCTTGAATATCGTCTTAATTAAAAGCTTTTTAATAACTGAGGTTGTAAATCTTTGACAAATGATAAGATTGAACCCCAACAAAACAATGACCCCTTGATCCTACTCCAGAAATAAACCACAATACATACCCTTCTCTTGAAGGGACATATCTAGTTTTCTCCTTGCATGCAGAGTCAATCAATGGTTTGGCATTCAGGTATGTGTTAGGAGCTGACAAAATAGGGCAACTTACACATGAGATTGCTAAGCTAATTGATTCCTACTTCTGTATGACATTCAATGATGATCATGATCTTCACAGATGGAATGGTCGAGTAGGTGAATCTAGTTTTGGTCAGTTGCTTGGAAATTGAACTCTAACGATGAGATTCTCTGACCTTCAAAAACACCGGGACTATAACATGTTCTTTTTGACAAGCTTTAGAAATGGAATCCATATACTCATAATATATATATATATATATATATGTGTGTGTGTGTGTGTGTGTGTGTGTGTGTGTGTGTGTGTGTGTGTATGTATACAATAAAGCTGAGTTATTCCACTAAAGCAATTGGTTATAGAGGAAACTCGAAAGCCCTGACTTTATGAATAGATTACATTCAAACCATGACATTGATTGGGTACTTGGAAATTCAATGTTTGCTCCACTGTGATTGTCAGGTCAAAGACTTTGCGACGACATGAATCCTTCAGCTAGCCAAACCAAGGCAATTATAATATATAAATACAATAAATATGAATTCAGCTAGCCCAACCATGGCAAATTAAATCAAATTTACTAAATAAGGAGTTTCGGTGAATATAGACTAAGGGAGTTGAGGAACACCTGTTATAGTCGAACTCACACGAGCACTTAGAAAGCTCATTTTTAGACCCATATTTATGCACTACCTTTGCTAGAGGAGTCTACCAAACAAATGGAATATTTCAGAGATCTGAAACAAAAATGTTCTAAAAAGTCTAGCAATTGACTATGTTAGTTGCATCAACTTGTTCGCCTCATCAAAATGCCAAACCAAGAAAGAGGGCCATGCCATAATCTTCACGAAGGACGAATCAATGAAACAAACCTTAGAATTTATATAGCTAACCTCAAACCAAACTTTCAATTTTGATATTTGTCAAAGGTTTACAACTATCAAATATTAAAGAGCAGTTGATTCTTTTGATATTCAATGAACTCCTGTTTTATGATTTGTTTCAATTGTGAAACTTAGAAGAAGTCAATATTTTTTAAAAATTCTTTTCGATAATTTTCAAAATTTTGAAAATTGAAAGGAAGAAAAACATTTTCAAACAAGATAAGTTCTCTGAAAGTATCTTGGAATTCAACGAATATCCCTTCGAAGCTCATGATCGAAGCTGGGGCAAGGGAAACCAATTTTTTAGGGCAAAATTTGATGGGGGCAAGTTTGTAAGAGTACACCCTAGTAGAAATGAAGACTGCTCTCACAACCATTCTCCTTCCCACCGAGAAAACATACATACATCAAAACATACATACATGACACATGAAATGTACACCTTTGCATCAAACATTCATAATCATGTGCATTAAATACAATTTTTTCCTCTCTTGAGGACAAATGTAATAATTCTTCAAATAAAACACAAGCTTCATCATGATACTCGTAAACATACAAGATAGACAATCATAAATACATCATTTTGATCTTTCAGGAAATAAAAACTCAGAAATGACCAGATTTCTTCAATCTGAAAGAAAAATGTCATCCACAGATTTAACTTCCTGAAGTAAATAATTAGATCTTCTGAAGACATTTCCTCAACGTGTAGGAACAAATAGACTCTCTGTCTCCTTGGGTGTTGTTTCTCTCGAAACAAAATATCATCTCGCTAGAGATATTCTTTTCTTAAAAGTAAATTTTGTCTCACTTCAGACATTTTTTTCTTAAAACAAATTTCGTCTCACTTTAGACATTTTCCTTTGGAACACAAATTTCAAAGTTGTTTTTCTTAAAAACAAATTTTGTCTCATTTGATACATTTTTCTCTTAAAACAAATTTCGTCTCACTTGAGACATTTTCCTTCGGAACACAAATTTCAAAGTTATTTTTCTTAAAAACAAATTTTGTCTCACTTGAAACATTTTTCTCTCAAAACGAATTTCGTCTCACTTGAGATATTTTCTTTCGGAACACAAATTTCAAAGCTGTTTTACTTGAACCAATTTTTGTCTCGCTTGAGGCAATTTTCTAAAAAAAATCATCTCGTTTGAGACATTCTCCCAAAATTTTGAAATATGTAAAACAAAATTGATCTCACATGAGATAGTTTTCCAAAAAAAAAAATTTGTCTCTCTTGAGACAATTTCTCTCGAAACAAAATATTTGAATATGTTTCCCTTGAAACAAATTTTATCTCCCTTGAGACAGTTTCTCTTGAAACACCAATCTTTGACATCGTTTCCCTTGAAACAAATTTTGTCTATCTAGAGACAGTTTCCCTTGAAAGAAATGTATCTCACTTGAGATGGTTTTTCTTAAAACCAACTTCATCTCGCTTGAGACAGTTTTCCCTTGAAACAAAATTTATCTCACTCGAGATTGTTTTTCTTAAAACCAAAAGATTTTATCTCGCTTGAGATTGTTTCACTCGAAACATAAGATTTTATTTCGCTTGAGATAGTTTCGCTCGAAACAAGAGATTTTTAGAAACTAAGCCTGATTTTTAGGGATTTCTCAATGTTTTCAAATGAATTTGAAAGAATCTAAGCCTAATTTTAGGGGTTCTTAATGTTTTCAAATGAATTTTAAAGAAATTAAGCCTAATTTTTATGGATTTCTTGATATTTTCAAATGAGTTTTTAGAAACTAAGCTTGATTTTTAGGGGTTTCTTGATGATGATTTTCAATGAGTTTTTAAAAGGAAACTAAGCCTAATTTTTAAGGGTTCCTTGACAACTAAGAAACTAAGCTTGATTTTCAAGGGTTTCTTAATGAGTAAGTCTTTCGGGCCATTAATAAGTCTTTCAAGCGTGATGCTTAAATCCTTCGGGTCATCTATAAGTCTTTCAAGCAAGATGATAAGTCCTTCGGACCATCCATAAGACTTTTGGGCAGGATGTTTTCAACATTTCCTTTACCCGATTCACAACACTTCGAATCAGCTTAAGTCCTTTGGGCCATCCATAAGACCTTCGGACAGGATGTTTTCAATATTTCCTTTGCTCGATTCACAAAACTTCGAATCAACAATGCCCCACTAGAGGGGTTAACATTTCCTTTGCATTCACAACACTTAGAATCAGAAACGCCCCACCAGAGGGGTTAACATTTCCATTGCTCGTTTTACAACACTTCGAATCAGCTTAAGTCCTTCGGACCATTAGTAAGTCTTCCGAGCATGATGTGTAAGTCCTTCAGGCCATCTATAACTCTTTCAAGCAAGATGATAAGTCCTTCGGGCCATCCATAAGACCTTCAGGCATGGTGTTTTCAACATTTCCGATACTCGATTCATCACATATGGAGTTGAATCAGCAACACCTCACTCAAGGAACCAATATTGCCAGTACAGAATTCATAAGGAATAGCTTGTTCGACCTATCACTCGATTCATTGCATTTCAAATCAGTGACACCTCACTCGAGGGATCAACATTTCAAATGGAGAGTTCATAATGAGAAGAACTCATCCGACAGAGGGAGAAGAAGTTCATAATGAGAAGAGCTTGTTCGAACTATCACTCGATTCACGGTATTTCGAATCAGTGACACCTCGCTTGAGGGATTAACATTTCCAATGGAGAGTTCATAATGAGAAGAACTAACCCGATGAGGGAGAAAAAGTTCATAATGAGAATAACTTGTTTAACCTTAGCTCGATTCATCGCATATGGAGTTGAATCAACAACATCTCACTCGAGGGATCAACATTTTCGTAATGAGAATAACTCATCGGATAAGGGAGAAGAAGTTAATAATGAAAAGAACTTGTTCAACCTTAGCTCGTTTCCATCGTATAAGGAGTTGGAACAACACCGACTTTTGTTTATCCATCACATAAAGAGTTGGATCAGCATCATCATTTTGCTAGTCCATCACATAAGGAGTTGGATCAACACCACCTTGGATCAACATCCCCAGATCTGATATTCCCTGAGTGACAGCGGAACATATCCCTTATCATATTTCAAACCTTGAAGTTGACCGAATGAAAAATGCTTTGTCTCTTCATCTTTACCCTATTATTGTTGACACAAGAATGGGCAAAGAGGGGCAGCTGTAGGTACTCATTTTTTGTCCCCTTTTAAATATATTTATTATTATTATTATTATTATTATTATTATTATTATTTACATCTAATACATTATTTTACGGACCTAATCTCGAGGCCCAACTGAGGTAAGCCCTAGCAACCCAAAACAGAGCCCAAACATGGCCCAACCGATCCAGATTACAAATGACCCACCCGAAGTCCAGTAATAGGCCCAAGATTCGACCCAAGATCAAACCCGGTTAACTGACCCGCTTAGCTGCCATCTCTAGCATCCCACGTGAATCATCATCATTACTGCCAAGGCCATACCCTTCCCAAGCCATGCTGCTGCCACCAACCGAGCAGAACCATGCCTTGCTCAATAGTACTCGTGCCCATGCCCTGCACGTCACCACTAACCCCTACAACAACATCACTCCATCACCAACCAGATGAGATTTAACAAGAGAACAATATAGAGAGAAAGGAGAACCAAAAATAGATAGGGGAATTAAAAAAAAGAGGACAGAGCTCTTAGTTTTGATGGGGAGCTCTCAGTTTTTAGGGAAAATGGAACCAAGAAAAACAGTGTACCCATTGTAAAAAAAAATCAAAAATAAATAAAAGAAATTGAGGTTACTTCCCTTGGTTTTTTCTCGTTCTTTCTTAGTTGTTTTTATTCGAATGATTCTTAAAATTCCAGCCTCCAATGAATCTGCAAAAGAAGTGAAAAAGTGAGAAAGAAACGAAATATACAAAATGAAGGGAAAGACAAAGTGTTACCTTTCGGTCGATGAGAGAATACGGAGATCGAGGCCTCTTTTCCATGATCTGAACAGTGAAGATGTGTAAAAGATGATGGAAAACAACATACCTCAAAATGGGGAAGATCCAACAGCGGACGACGGTAGATCGGGGGAGAAGAAGGTTGAACGATTTTTGGTCTTTTTGCGACAAAGTGGGATGATTCTCGTAAAATCAACTCCAAATTGGTGACGAGGAGGCCGAGACGGACCTCGAGGTGAAATTTAGTGGCCATCGGCGGTGACGGCGGCGCGATTACGCGACAGCGACAAACAAAACGACGTTCGACGAGTGGTAAGCTACCGATGATCGTCAGTTTTCTAGAGAGAAGGGAAACCCTCTCTCTCTAAAACCTAATTAAAATAAAAAAGAAAAGGGTTAATATTTATAGAAAATGAAAGGGGAAATTTGCATTTTAAATCCCCTAAGTTTGGCATGTTTTGTAAAATGGTCACCTGTAGGGACTGCTTTTGTAGTTTACCCATTTCTGATGCATGTTATGTATTTTTGGTTTAATTACTTTTTAGTCCCTAAACCTTAGGCGTGTTTTACATTATAGTCTTTAGGAGCTTTGTTTTATTTATTTTTTTGATTTTAACATTTAATTTTATTTTGTTTTGATTTAATCATTATACTGCTATGCTATTTATTTGAAATTAGTCACTGATTTTTATTTTATTTCATTTTAGTCACTAATTAGTTCATTCTTTATTTTATTTATGAATCTGATTCTATAGTTTCAGTTTTTGTATTTCAGTCACTGTTTATTTCTGATTTGGCTATTGCTATTTTATTTTATACATTTTAGTCACTATTTTTTATTTCTGATTTGGTTACTGATATTTTATTCTATGCATTTTATTCATTATTTCTTTCCTGATTTGTTACTACTTTCCTTATTTGTTGCATTTTGGTCATTGTATTTTAATATATGTGTATGTTTTATTTCTCATGTATTTTATGTGTATGTACCGTATGTATGCATTTATTTAAATGTTTTTGTATTTAATAGTAATTTTCAACATATACTTGTATATTTTCAAGTTTCTTATTTTGAGGTTAGTATTTTATATCTTTCGATTTTGGCCCTATTTAGCATTATTGTATTTGTTATTATTTATGATTTGTACTATTTATATTTTAAGTATTCATTTGTTAATCCGTCAAAGTTTACTTCCAGCATTGAATTGCATTTAATTTTCATTTATTTATTCCTAATTAGTATTTTTAATTTTTATCTTTTGCCATGTAAATTTGTTTGTGCATATAGATCCAGTCATTTCAAATATATATGAAAACCTCATAAGCATAACTCGACTAATTTCATAATTGGATTAAGGGTAGTATTTATTTATTTTAAAATATTAAGAAGTGATTGTCTTAAAGTAACTACATGTCATATTCTAATGTTTTAAAATAAATAAATACCCTATTAGAATAACCTAAAAAAGGTAGGGAATGCTTAATTTAATCAATAATAAAAAGAAAAGGAAATGTTCTTTTATTTAAACTTGTCGAGATAATTCGTCTAATTTTTATTAGAGATTAGGTCTCGATATTTTTAAATAATTGAACATCCTTTATCTTTTCTAATCATATATAATTTGGATTAATTGGCTTAATTTTTATTTGGTCAAAATCAAATTATTTTAATCTTGAATTCTTAGGAAAAATTATTATATTTCTTTTATTTCAGTTGGAAAGAGAAATATTCGTCATAAAGTATTTTATGGATTATTTTCTCTTCGATTGGAAATATTGGAATATTTTCTATTTCTCCTTAGATTTTTTCGTTCTAAAAATTGCATGGTTGAATTTGGAATAATGGGATCGTAATTTAAATTTATATTCGAATTCTTAGATTTCCACTATTAGAGACAATTTATAATCTACGGATACCAATTTTAGGCGTTGTAGGGGTGCTTATCCTTCTCCACACGTAATCGATCCCCACACCTTTTTTTATTACAAAAAAAGAATGAATCTCTGGTTACACGTAGACTGATTTATCTTTTAAAATGATGTTTTCTTAAAATCTTTTTTAAAAGAAAATTTTTAGGTATTCGACCTACCTAACTCAAAAGGTCGATGACGACTCCAAAACATTTCAAATCTTTTCAAAAACAAAAAAACTCAAGTCGTACTAAGTTTTCTCCCGCCCGGGCGAAAAACGGGGTCACAATAGTCATGCACATGAGTCTTGCCCACAAAAGACGAATAATGCGGTTATTTCTAAATCAAGCAATGTTGAACCTTCTGTTGTCCAAACGCCTTCAGCACTTGCTGATCCATATGGCCCTTGGATGCTGGTTGAAAAGAGAAAAAGGAAACCCTAGAAAAACAATAACCAGAACCAGGGATTCAATGAAAACCTCACAACCTCCTCTCGTTTTGATCCGATTTAAAACCTCGATGATTCTGAGTCAAATGCACCATCATTGCCATCCTCCCAACCACTGTCAAAATCCAATGCAACATCTAGGAGCACAACATCTATGAGAACATCGTGATAAGGACAATGCTATGCATCTAAATGAAAAATCGAACTTAAAAGGGAAATCCTCTATGCCTCTGCGCAAATCACATGTTTCAATCCTTGGAATGAGAAATCTAGATGTGCACAAACCCTAAGAAGACACTTTCCAACAGCGTAATCCACCCCATACTCTTAAAAGCAGCGCACATACACCCCAATTGAATACTTCTAGGCACGTGGTAGTTGAATTGGAGGTTGATGCGTCTCCAATAAAGGTTATTCCCACGGGCCAGGGTGCGTCTACCAGTTCCCTTAATCCAAAAACTCAAACTGTTGCTCTTATCCCACATGAACTACCTAAGCCGCCTGACGATACCACACCCAAACCAACTCAACAATCATCCCATACTCTTAGCTCTACGCACAGAAACACAGTGACGTATGAAGATCCCAAGCAGATTCGTAATGGCCCAACGGGCATGATTGAGTGATATCCAGTCTCACGATTTTTTTTTTATCTTTTATGGATTTTAAAGCCTTTTTTTGGAACGCAAAGGGGTACGGAGATAGAAATTTTATCTGAGTTACTCGTCTATACCTTAGAGATAACAAGTCAGAGATATTTGTGTCTTCGTTGAAACTTTGATTAATCGTTCTAAAGCTGATAAAGTCATTAGCGAGCTGGGTTTTCCAAAACTCCCACAGGGTGGAAGCTATTGGTTTCGCAGGTGGTATTTGGATATGCTGGTTTGATAATATTCATATTGATGTCTTATTATGCCATTTTCAGTTTATACATTGTCGTATAAAATGCAAGAATCGAAAAAATCAAACTCCCTTCCTCGATACGTTTACTTACGCAAGCCCCAATGCCGCTTCGAGAAAAGATCTTTGGTCTTACATAAAATTTCTGTCTACTAATATTACTGAGCCATGGATCATGATGGGGACTTCAATGCCACTCTTTACACTGAAGACCGTAAGGGTTGCACCATTATTTCTACTACTGATTCTGATTTTAGAGATATGATCTTTGATTGCAGTTTGCTAGACCTGGGATTCCACAAACCCGAGTTCACTTAGTATAGGGGTGATTGCTCTATCCGTCTTGGCCGTTGTTTGGGCAATTCAATCTGGTTCGAAACTTTTCCTAAGTCCACTATTCAACATTTGCTTCTTATGAAGTCCACAAAGTTAAGTGCACAATTAGCCTCTTATATATATCACAAAATGATTAACACTAATACTATCCATTATAAATTGAAAAAATTATAAGTTGAAAAAATTATAAGTTGTTGCTAAAGTGGAACATTGTGCTACTAAAAGCAAGAGCTCTGTAACATTTGTTTTATTACAAACTTTGCTGATATTCATATGTACACATCCAAAATCAGAAATTGTAAAAAAAACTTCCACAAACATATGATTATCGAAGTTAAGTACGTTCAATATTTAACTGGAATATGAATAATTATGATCATACTCGATATGAATAAAAAAAATCAAAAGCTAAATAAATGCATTAGGGTGCTACCATATATAGAAAAAATGAATATGTGAAGTCGTTGGTTGCCTTAGACGGATTTAACCATTGTCCAAACTTAAATTTCTTTCATTGTATAGAAATGTTATACCCCATAAATAAACTAAAAAAGTTTGAAAGTTCAATTAATTGTTATTCTTCCATGAAATTGTTCTTGGTGTGCCCATTGTTTCAAATAATAGATTTGAACAGTGTAGTTTGATACTACTTTCCTGTTGACAGCAGAATTTTATATATATATATTTTTTATGAATTTCTTAATTCTTTTTGTGTGTTTAATCATTTGGTTTTGTCCTTTTATGTTTTGTATATTCATCACAATTCTTATTTTTTATGATATTGTATATGAGTGAATCACAAGGGACTCAAAGCTCACAACCATGTGTTATATAGTTCAACTCAAAATGCACAAAGTTCTACATGTAAAGTCAATGATCCAACAAGTAATAAAAATGTTCGAAAGAGACAAAAATCAAGAGCAGCATGTTGGAATCATTTCAAAAAAAAAATATGTAACTGAAGATGAGGAAAATAGGGCAAGATGCAATTATTGTGACACGATGTACTGCATGGAAACTAGGGGTTCTACAACTAGTTTGAATAATTATTTGAAGACATGCTTAAAAAATCCTCGAGGCAACACTTCAGATTCTAGACAATCTGGAATAGCAATGCTTCGATCTGACCTTGAAAGTGAAGAAAGAAACTTTCAACTTGGAAGTTTGAAAAAGAGGCTAGTAGAAAGGCATTGATTCACATGATAATCGTGGATGAACTACCTTTTCAAATTGTAAAGGGTGAAGGGTTTAAGTCTCTTTCTTTAACATGCCCAAGATTTCATCTCCTTCTCGTTTTACAATTAGAAGGGATTGTCTCGACTTATTCAACTCCATGAAGAGATTAATGAAGAATGTTTTTGAAAAAGATACAAGCATAATTTTTTTGACAACTGACACTTGGACTTCACTACAAAGGGTATCTTATATGGTTCTAACAGCACATTGGATAGATGATGAATGGATGTTGCAAAAGAGAATCATAAACTTTTGTATGATATCTTCTCATAAAGGTAAAAGCATAGGCCAAGCCCTTGAAAAATGCATTTGGGATTGGGGGATTGGGAAAGTCTTCACTACTAAAGTTGATAATGCATCTACTAATGGTGTTGGTATTGAATATTTGAGAAAGAAGATGAACCATCGAAATACTTGTATTGCAAATGGGAAATATATGCATATGATATGTGTTTCACACGTTATTAATCTCATCATTCAAGAAGGTGTTAAGTATGATTCTTTGTCTGTTGATATAGTTAGAGTTGTTGTAAGGTACATAAGAGCATCACCATCAAGGATGAAAAAATTATATGATTGAGCAGAAGAGAAAATGATAGATACTAAAGCTCATTTGCATTTAGATGTGTCTACTAGGTGGTACTCAACGTATATGATGTTGAAGGTGGCTGAAAAATATGAGCATGCATTTGATTCATATGCTCGTGATGACAATAATTTTTTTTCGACCTCATAGTTTGAGATGGAGTCCCTACATTTGATGATTGGGAAAATGTTTGAAGAATAGCAAAATTTTTAAAGCCTTTTTATGATCTTACATTGAGGTGTCTGGATCATTACATGTCACATCTCATTTTTTTAGAAACATTGATAAACATGCATTGTTTACTTGATGAATAAATAAATTGTGAGGATTTAGAAATAATCTCTATGGCTTAAAAAATGAGAAAGAATTAAAACAAGTATCGAGGTGATGTGAAGAATATCAACTTCATAGTTTACTTAGCCATTATCTTAGATCTACGATAGAAAATGGGCTTTGTGAATTTTGGGGTATACTTGCTTTTTCCTAATGTTGCTAGTGTCTAATGAGGTTATGAAGATGATTGATAAATAATTGCATTGTTTGTTTGATGAATACTCTTCCATTGTTGGGAGAATTGTGAGAGCACATGAAAGTCAATCAAGTATTCTGAAAAAAAGTGTCTGTGTTTATGGACTTGCATCAATCAAATGCGAGTTTGGTTGTGCAACAATATTTGTTGAAGAAGCAACAAGTTGGTTTGGAACAAAAGTCTGAGTTGGCTAAATATTTAGCTTAAGAGGAAGATGAAAACAACTCGAGTTCATTTGATTTATTATTGTGATGGAAAGTGAATAGTCCAAGATACCCTGTTCTTGCACAAATGGCTCGAGATGTTTTCTCGATTCCTATTTCGATAGTTGACTTAGAAAGTGCATTCAGCATCAGTGGACGCGTTCTAGATTGTTTTAGAAGTTCATTAACTCTGACGATGGTTGAAGCTTTGATTTGTACTTAAGATTGGCTTCGAAAATCTAAGGATCCCATCAATCTTGACGAGTACGTTGTGGAACTTCAAGACAAGGAAGATGGTAATATTTTTGTTTTGATTTGTAATGTTAATTTTCTTTTTACTTTATTATATTTATAATTTAACTAACATGTTTGTTTTGAACTTTTATAGATTTATCAAGAATAATCGATAAAGAAAAAGTTTTTTCGAAGTTAACCGATAGTGCATGAAGAAGAAGAGGAAATTTAAGGTCTTTGACAATATAATTCGAGAACTCAAGATGTTGTTTGACTTTTTAGACTATCATTGCTTTGTTTTTTTTTGGGTATCATTTTGTGATGTTAGATTTTCTAAACTCTACTATGTAATTGTTCAATTTAGTTATTAATATATTTTGGGGGTACTCTTTCCCCTCCTTCCGCTATCTTTGGTTTTCCTTCGACATGACTTGGATAAGAAGGGGAATGAGACCCGTTTTTTAATGAAGAATATTATTTTATAGAGAAACTCGAATAATTCGACTTAAATTTCTTAAACTCAACTCAAAAAAATTTTAAGTCAACTCTGAGTTGTAAAATAGGATTCGTCAACTCGAATAACTCGAAATTTTTTGACTCAACTCGAGTCAATCGAATGCTCACCCCTAGCTCCGGCTATGGATGGCCTTCATACTCAAAATTTTCAGAAATATTGGAATGTCATTAAGGGCTCTCTATGCACTATGGTTCACTTGACTTTTCTCCATCATTCCATTAATGGTACTATTCACCGCACTGTTTTGGTTCTTATTCTGAAGACAAATTGTCTTGATACATCCATTGGTTTCCACCCGATCAGCCTTTATATTGTCTTATATAAACTCATCATGAAGATATTAGTCAACCATTCACAACAAGTGCTTCAATCTCTTATTGGACAAGTTTCCTCAAAGGGCGTAGCATCACTGAAAATGTTATCATTAACCAATAAGTGATTCATACCATACAGTCAAAGAAAGGAAAATCTGGATGTATAATGAAAGTTGACCCCCAAAAAGGTTTTCGATCGCTTATGCTGGACTTTATCAAAGACACCCTCAATGGTGCTGGTATTCCTCTATCTCTTGTTGGCCTTATTATGTTATGTGTTTCATCATCTAGTATGCAGGTCTAATAGAATGATAGTCTCGGTCGCACTTTTTCACCTGAAAAAGGCATACGACAATGGGAGCCCTTATCCCCATACTTATTCAAATTGACAATTGAAAAATTAAGCCACAATATAGTCTATTGCGTTGATTTTGGAAGCTGGTATACTTTCAAACGTACCTGTAATGGTACACCAATCTCTCACATTTCCTTCACTGATTATCTTATATTATATGCAAAAAGAGAATTTCATTAATGCCGATATTATTGATACTACGTTGGAAAAGTTCAGGCTCTACTCAAGCCATAGGTAAACAAGCAGAAAACGTCAATATTCTTCTCTCATGATACTCCTGCTTCATTAAAAAAATGCTATATGTAAAAGACTTGGTTTTAAGGAAGTCTCGGACCTCGGGAAATACATTGGAATACTTGTTCGCCACTCAGGTAAATCCAAGGATAATATACATCATTGATAATTTGCACAATAAGCTTGATGGGTTGTCTTCTCGCACCTTCTATTTTGCTGGAAAACTAACCCTCGTAGAATCAATTTTAATGAGAATCCCCTCATTCTTGATGCAAGTATGCAAGCTTTCAGTCTCTATGTGTAATAAGATTGAGAAAATCGTCCATAGATTCCTTTGGGGTTCAAATTTTTCGACATCAAAGCTCTCGCTTGTCAACTGGGATACATTGTATCAATCTTTTATTCATGGAGGATTGGGTATCTAACGAATTCGTAACCAAAACATTGCACATCATCTGAAGAATTGCAAAAGTATGATCCATTATCATAATACCTTATGGGTCCTCTTGGTTCGAGAGAAACACTGGATGTTCGAATGATGCCCAGAGACCATTGTCTAGCCATATTGCTCCCCATTTTCGCAGTCGTTTGCTGGAATCTGGCCTACCTTTCGCGCGAATATTGCCTTTCCTTGGGCGATGGAAACTTTATTCGTTTTTAGCACGACCTATGGATCCCAAGCCTTGGTTTCCTATGCAATTTTTCTACCTCACAACCTAATATCGATGCCACTCTGAAGGTAAATAAAATGGTTAAAACAGATGGCACATGGGATTGGAACAAGCTTCAGCAAATTCTTACCCCCAAACATCTTTCTGCACCTACAAAACATTGAATCACCAAATGCTTAATCCAATACTGATATATGTTATTAGAGAAGAGATACGAAAAGATGCTTCTCGATGAAAAGTGCTTATTTTATACCTCATATTCGGATGCTAAAAAATCACATTGGGTTATAATCTGAAACGAAAGAGACAAAGCTCTCACAAACCATAACAGACGCAGACGAGGTATAGGACAAGACCCTTCTTTTGCGGTATACGACTATCGAATAAAGTAAAATTGCAACTAATAATTTATTTAAAAAAAAAAAAAAAGTCACAAATTTTACGTGAAAACCCCCTAAATAATATAGGGTAAAAATCACGGGCAAAGATAGAAAAATATCAATATGAGAAAATAGGAATTACAATTTCTCTCGATCTAACAAGGAGAAAACAATAACAATTCTCTTTTGATAAAAGGGAAAAAATAATTCTCAAGAAAACTCTCTAAATTCTCTAGTATTGGGAGAAAGCTAGAATGATTTAAGGTGATTTTGAAACTAAATGAGTTAGGATATTTATAGTTGAAGCTTAATGAGTAATCTTGTAAATATCCTAAAGTACAATGACTAAAATGTGGTTTTACCATTATCCAAATTCAACTAAAAAAACTACTTTTTTTCGATACCATTAATTTTGCACCGAAAGTACCAGCCACCAAAAAAACAAAATGAAAAGTGGCCAACTTGTTGCTTGAGATATCACCAAAAGTGGCCAACTTGTTGGCTGACTTTTCGACACCCTCTTGTGCCATTTGTCATGCTCCGAATGAAACTATGCTCTACATCCTTCGCGATTATACCGCTACTCAGTAAACTTGGAATCTTTTGTTGGGTTTGTATCCCCAAACATTTATTTTATAATCTCTTCCTCACTCCTTGGCTGCAGCAGAACCTTTTGAACTTAACAATGTGTAGGGAAGTTGGTGGACCCTAAATAATTTTACTCTCTACGATAGCTTGACAACTTTAGAAGGTTAGGAATTCTTTTGTCTTTCAGGAACACTCTACATATTAGCTTTATTCGTATAGACTTTTCATCGATTGCTTTACCCCCAGTAGGTTGATAACCTTGTTCTACAAACAATGGAACTACAAGTCAAATGGCTCCACCAAATCCTGGTTGAATTTGTATGAATATTGATTGTGCAGTCTCGACTTCGACTAGTTACGACTCGACTGGTAGACTATTTCGCGATTCCTATGGTGCTATCTTATTGGTTTTCAACCAGCGAAGTAGAATTATGTAAGATATACGAAGGTCTAAAACTTGCATGTGATCATGGTTTTGAACGGTTGATTGTGCAAACAGATAGTGAAGATACTTATAGACTCATTTTGTAACGCCCCCAAAATTCAAGTTAACGACATTAGATTGACCCGAGTGGGCCATTAACAAATTGCTAGGATATTAGGATCGTTGGGCCAAGCTTGGGCTTGATTTGGGTTGGGATTGAGCCCAAATAGATATAAAAATAGGATTTTTTATTTTAGATCAAATTAGGATGGGTCAAGAAAGTAATTAACTCATTAAGAGTTTTTAAGGCCAATTCTCATTAATTGGGGTGAGGTAAGTGGTTGAAGAATGGGAGACAAAGGTGCACCCTTCTTCTTCTCATTTTCTTCATTCCTTTGTCTTCTCTTCATCTTTTCTTTATTTTCTTCCAAGTTGAAGGCACTAAAGAAAACTTTATTGTTCATCAGCCCTAGTCCAAAAATTGTAAGATAAGATCCACAATCCTCACCACTAGAGCTTTCACACAATCTTTCTTAAGGTTTGGTCATGATGTCCATGGATGGGGGTTTATAAGGTTTTTAAGAACCTTAACAAATCCAACTCATTTTATATGGATTATAGCATGTAGAAAGCTTTTCTAACTTTATTTTAATCATTAAATGAAATTGTAACTCATTCTTTGTTATGTTGTTAGTGAAAGAAGTAAGAGAAAGCTTTAAAGGCAAGAACAAGTAGAAATTTATGCTTAGGTGAGCTTGAGGTTGTTTTCAGTAGCTTAGGAGTAAGGTGACACACTTCTAGCTCATTTATACCACTTGTAGATCATCTTGTGTGGTTATCTTGCTTGTATGAATGTATGAAGCATATGGGTGCACTTTTGCTTGGAAATGGTTTTAGACGAATTTAAGTTATTGATGCATGAAAAATGAGATATTGTGATACTCTTTAACTCCCATAAGTTTTAAATAACATTTAAGGGTTGTAGGATGACTTTGATGATTCGTAGGAGTGAAATCTTCGTGAGAAATAGGGCATTTCTAGGTTGGGAAACTAAATTGGAGGAACAATGTCGATATTGTTCTTGAGATAGGCCAAAATTTGATTTTTTGGCTAGGTAGTATCGATACTCGGTTCATAGAGTATCGATATTGTTCCTCGAGTATTGATATCGATGACATGGTATCAAAACCAAGTTCAAATTTTAGATTCCAGTAAGAAAATTTGGTATCGATACTCTAGGGTAGTATCAATACCGTGGGGTAGTATCGACACTCTAGGTAAGAGTATCGATAACACAAAAGAGTAGTATCAATACTCTACGTGAGTGTATCAATACTAAAGAGTTTTTTCCAAAACATCAAAAGTAAAAAGGGTACCGATACTTAGGGTGAGTATCGATACTCTAAGGTCGGTATTGATACCCCAAGGCAGGGTACCGATACTACTGAGAGAAATAAAATCTTGAAGCCTTATTTTGCTAAAGAACTCAAGAGAGGAGTCTAAGGACGTTGAAACATACTAATAAGAGCTTGAAAGTGAAAACATTGAACAAGTTGTGATAAGTATAAGAATATTATGAGGTAAGATTTTGATGCAGGGGGATCCGAGACAGATGATGTTGAGCTGTCAGATTGCACCTTGATGGCGCTGAGATACCATGAATTGGCAGATCAGCGCAAAGGCGGGAATTGATTGTGACATGTTCCTCATTGGGGTCGTTTTGAGTATGTTTCAGTCTTTTGGCCATAACTTTGGCTACAGGTGTTAGAATCACGCATAAGACCCCAATCCAGAAAGCTCTTTTCGACGCACACGCTCTCCACATATGGCCTTTTTTTCAACCTCAAATTATGCCGTTTTCCCCTCCGAATCACTAGAATTAGATATTTTTTACTATTTATGGTAATATTTCGATTGTCAATTAGGAAGTCAATTTAAATCCGATTTAGGCCGGATTTTTTGGAGATTGCTTATTTTATTTTGAATTTCAATTTAGAGTAATTTTCGGGATTTTGCTATTTTTGGCAAAATTCAAATAAAGACGATTTTTGGCAATAACAGTCCGGTTTGTGGACTGATTTTGGCATTGTTTGATTTGATAATATTTTATTAAACCCTAGAGACTTTTTCTCTAGATTTTTTGGGCGATTTTTCTCTTGTGAATCATCTGTTGGAGCGCTTGCAAGATAATCACTATTATGTCTGGCGTCAGATTTCATAAGTCTTATGCCTTTGTTTGATACTCGATAAACGACGAGGACACCCGAGTTACTAGTGTGCAAGACAACCATCTAGTTGTTTGAAGAATATATGGATATATCCAAATCAGTGCTAAGGCACTTAAAATGCTAGTCTGACGTTGCTCGGATGTTGTGTGACTCGGAGATATCCAGAATGCTCAATAGGAGTAGACTAGTTGGGTATACATTTATGATGTTGTGTGACCTAGATCTCACCCGATATACTTGGTAATGATTGCATTTTTATGTTGTGTGACCCATGTCTTATCCAGAGTACCCGTTTCAGTAAGCTAGAGGGGTATAAGTCCCGGATGATGTGTGACCTCAAACTACACCATTTATGTTCTAGATTGAACAAGCTATCAAAGTACATCTTGAGTATTATTAGTGGACACGTACTATTCATTGACCTATATATGTTCGAGTTGCAACTTTATTTTGATGTACTTAGTATTATTTTAGGATGTATTATTGGGAGCTCCCCATTTGTAAACATTATTTATTTATGTTTTAAACTATGGATTTTAATGACAATTATGATGGTTGATTTCAAAAAGAAAATGGTTAGTTACTTCGATGATTCCTTTTAAAGTTTTAATCCCTCGGACTTCGGGTCGAGTCAGATTAGGGTGTTACACCTTTCTCCTCCATCCGATACTAGTCCTTTCACTCTAGTGAGGGCAATTATTAGTCTTTATGCCAAAGCTTGGTTTATAGACTTCCATAAAAACTACCGAGAAACAAATATTGCCTCGAATTTCATTGCAAAGATAGACACCTTCCCTGATGGTTCGAGTACTATTTTTCGTCACTTCTACCTCAACTGCTTCTTATCTTAGAGAAATATACTGACGATCCTCCTCGTCTACGTATAAGAGCTTAATGTAATAGTATTTTGCTTCTCCTATTAAAAAAAAGAAGAAACATGAAGCACACCTAGTAACTTGGCACCAACTTTTTTATTTTATTTTTTATTTTTTAATAAAAATTTAAGATTTTTCCCATTCATATCAATAATGATATTATTCTCTTAAATATTTTATGATCACTCTAGGCACTAATAAAATCATTTTATCATCTTTAATTACTTTATCACTTTAAAATTTTTACAAACATTTTTAAAATTTAAAAAATTCAACTCAAAATTTGAAGAAAAACTATTTTAATAGATAATCTCTATTTTCTTAACAACACTAAATAAATATTGTTGATTATGACTAATTAGGTTCTTCGATCGTTAGTGATTCATCCCTTCTGATTTGAGCAGAAAGTCGTGATTGGAAAAGAACGATTATTGGTCGATATTTGGATGAAGAGGAGAGTTGATCACGTTGAAACTTTTTTCAAGTCAAGTCGAGTTTTTATGTTTCTATTTAAATTTAACTGTAAATATTTATAATATTATGATAATATTTTATTTCAATTTAAATGATTTTTTATAATCATGTACAATACATATATATTTCTTCATATTTTTTATATGTGATATACATATATCATACAGAGTCGAGGGACTCAACACAAACTGAAAAATCAATCCACTAATTACTAAAAATTTTGAGTTTTATTTTATAACTCAATTTGAACTTGAAATTTTTCAAGTTGAGTCGAGTTTATGCCATTGCTCGAAGTCAATTGGAGTCGAGTAAAAAAAAATTGAGTCGAGTGAAGTTTTGCTCAACCCTAATTGGGGATGTTTATAGTATCCTTTAGTACATGTGTTAACCATAAAGTCATTATGACTGTTTATACGTTAACCTTGAAAATTTGTACAAATATATTTACTTCAATATTTAGATTAAATGAACTAATCCGAATGTATATGATATACCAGACTCAATTACTATTCATTGAAGGTTATATAAATGATCCAACTTACTCATGTGTCTTTATAAAGACACCAAGATTAAAATATATTATAATTATTGTATATATTGATGATTTGAATATCATGGGAACTCCTAAGTTTATTGTATATATGAGATCAATCATATATTTTATTAGGTAACAAAACAAAACTCACGTCATCAGAATTTGTCTTTACTCATGATCTAAACTGATGTTAAACAAATTTGATGAAGTGAAAATTTGGCATAATTATTTACTAAGACACTTCATACGGTTGTATTTGTGAGATTAATTACCAACGTTAGATTGTGTTTTTTCAAGGATCTATAGTAATGCATACATGAGGGAGAGTAAATATGTGTTATACTCTTTTTTCCTTAGTCAAAATTTTATCCTATTGGGTTTCTTGATAAGGTTTTTAATAAGATAACATATTATGCGTATTAAAGATATGTGTACTCTTTCTTTCATTAGAATTTTTTCCATGTAATTTTTATCTTAGTAAGATTTTAACGAGACACATTATCTTTATAGACGTTCAAGGAAAAATATTATAATATCTATTTATGTTGATGACTATCTTTATCTATAAGATAAGATTTTAATGTACATTATTATCATTATCAGATCTTTAATATCCATCAATATTAAAGTTGTATATTATATGTACTACTTTTAACTATAAATATAGAGGTTTTAACTATAAATATAGAGGTTGGTGAAGTCTCTGAATACACTTCATATCTTTCTTTTCTCGCACATCTTATTCTTATTCTTTCTTTATTTTACAATAAATATACAATTATTTAAGCTTATGTTATAACGGACAATATTAGAATATTAATATCTTTTCGTGCTTAATCATAAGCTGAACTTAAATTTTATTTTTTGTCTCTAATATTATTATTTAAATAATAAAAAATATTTAGATGATTAATCTTACCTAAAACATTTAATCACAAATAAAATAAAATATAAGCATTTAGGTTTTAATATTCTCTCAATCTAAAAAATCGAATAATAAATATATTATTTACTTAAATATTTATGAATAATATAATAATGAAAGTAATAATATTAATCTAATTACAAATTTAAAAGTGAAGCAAATTTCAATACTTAATAATAATAAAAAAGTATGTATGGCCAAAGCTCCACCGAGTAGCAAAGCTCAGATTCTCAACTACAGACAAATGCATATTTCTTTTGCCTACGAGAGTAATTTGGAAACCTGTCCTCCATGCATTGCATGGCTGCCACGTTTCCTTCCTTGGCCGTCAACATGATTGCAAACTTCCACGTCTAATTTCAATTAATCATACCCGATATCCGAGGATAGTAGCAGCAACATTCATCCTGTCATCGATCTTATATTAATCAATATATACATATATGAAGTTACTGAAAGAAGTGGAGGGGGGACAAATTTGGTGATGGAAACGACGAAAGGAAAGTCGCCGGCGCAGGTGGGAGAAGAAGGGGTTAAAGAGATGAGAGTAATGGTGGGTATAGACGAGAGTGACGAGAGTTTCCATGCACTCCAATGGACCCTGGACCACGTTTGTGGTAGCATCACTGCTGCAGCTAACCAGGATGGTTTGCGGCTCATGAAACTGAGTCTAGTTCATGTTCACCAGACTTTCCACCGTCTGTATGTTCCTGCAGGACCAGGAGGTACAGGTAACACCCTCCTCTTCTTAATCTAACATGGTGTATATATTTAATTAACTCTTGTGTTTTTCAAGTTTCAACAGCATATTACATACCAGCTTCCGTTGAGGAATCCATAAAGAAAGGTCAAGAACAGATTTCCAAAGCATTACTCTCCCGTGCATCCAATCTGTGCAAAGATAGAACGGTATTGAACTGCTCCATTTCTGATATTTCATTAATAAAAGTAAAATTGCACGCATGATATGTGTTTGTGTGTGTGTGTATATATATATATATTGGGTGCAGAATTTTGAAGTGGAGACTTTGATATTTGAAGGGGACCCTAAGGAAAAGATATGCCGAGCAACCCAAGATACGCATGTCGATCTTCTTGTGGTCGGCAACCGGAACCTCGGAAAGATTAAGAGGTGATTCATTTTGCCATTTTCTTTTGGTATAATCACTGGTGTCTCTGTGGTCAGAGAGTAATCATGATTAACGAATCTTTTTAAGTTATAACATCTTAAATGGCAAAATTGCCCTGATAATGTTGTGGGAAAAAAAATTCTCTATATAATGTTTCTCGCGAATTATTTTATGAAGTAGAATGATTGATATAATATCACGTGAAAGATGTCGGGAACTTCCGTCTTTCTGGAGAAGATGTATGGACCACAGTGCGTCTTCTTCATAATTGTGTAAAAATTTATTTTACAGATGTAATGGTTTAAATCTCGGACTTTTAGAAAGAAAAAAACTAACCGAAATCACTTAATATATTATGGAACGTGTAATTTGTATATAAATATTGAGCCTCTATTTAAGCGTACCGTTTTCATGTTTAGAAATGGAATCATGTAATTTGATTATGTGGTAATGGTGAGTTTGGTTGCAGGGCATTCTTAGGAAGCGTGAGTGACTATTGTGCACACCATGCCTTCTGCCCCGTCCTTATCGTAAAGTCGCCGAAAGAAGCGAGCAAGTGAAAATGCTAAAAAGCAGCGGTGAAGGACCAGTGGAGTTTTATTTTCAGTTGTGCCTATTACGCTTATTTCCTGTCGTTTCTTAGCCTCAAATTAATGATTGTACAGTAGAATTTTTCACGGTGAAGGGACCCAGTTGAGTTTTCTTCTTAGTTAGAAATGTGTTTTTTTTAACGAGGATAGAATTTCGTCTTGGAACCTTGTACGAGTACTAGGGTAGTTCTACTATGAGATTCTATATTTACCACCCATACAAGACCTTGAAAGGATAAATATCATAAAGTATATTAATTAAATTATTGATCTATTGTGAAATCTAATTAATTTTGAGATTAGACATGTGTTATGATTTTATTTTTATTTTAATAAGTTTAATTCCTATTCCCTTGTTAAAATATTTGTTTTCTTTTATTATTTGTCATTTATTATTTTTTCTTTTTATTGGTGTGTCGCTTACCTTTTATTCTTTTTATTGGTGTGGTGTGTCACTTATTCCTTTCCTTTTATTCTTTATTGATCGGTGATGATATTAATTGTGATTGTTGATTGTTGTTATTCTATATTTATTTTTTCTTTTCTTATATCATACTTTTATTTCTGCTTATATGGTACATTTTCATCTATTTTTATAGCCCGTCTTTTCTTGTATTTTGGCATGTTTTTTTGATCGTTTGGTCATTTTTTCAATTATCTTTTTTTAATCTGATTTGACATCGTCATGACTGATCAAGATGATACTTATCTAATATCTTGTTGCTTTTTTTTTGTTTTGGACACTCATATTGAAATTGGATATCCGATTTGAGTTCGTAGATAGGTTTTCACGTCGTTCGAATCTGATTTGTGATTTGTCGGTGGTCTTGATCTCTTTTTGTTTCATTTATCGATGTAATCAGTTCTGTTTGTATCTATATTTGTTTGAGTTCCTTAGTTAAGTTTTTAATCTTTCTTTGACTGAAGTTGTTAATTTTAGTTTCAATGATTATAGAAAATTGTTTTAATTATGTACTTAATTTATGATTATATATTTTTATTACAATTCAGAATATTTCTTATTTTGAAAAAGTTAGTGGCTTCTATTAAAAAAATCCTATTTTTCACTTATTAAGAAAATAACTATTTGTTTTGTTATGTATTAGTTTAAAATTAAGAAATACTTGTATTTAAACAACTAATTTTATTATTATTGTTTTCTCGGTTTCCAAAATCTTACTTCTTTATAGTAGTGTAGGATTGTTGGTAACACAATAAGCATATCTCATATTGATAAGATAATTGCTTTATGAAAGGATTTATGTACGACTCTTTTATTTTGGCTCTTTGCCTTTCTTATTTTCCAGCTCCCATATGATATTCCTTTTTTCTTAAGAAGAAAAAAAATACTCGCATGAATCTCAAGGATTTTGGTAGTAAAGTAATTATTTTTTTTTAGGTTTCGAATTCGAACACCAAAAATATTAGGAGCATAAATGTTCAATGTTAAAAAGATTGAGAGTTATCTTTAAACATATATTAATTTTAATTTGCACTTACCTCATACATATATATATTCTCTTATTCTTAAAAGATGGTTGATAGATTTATTCTGATAGATATAAAGAGTGAGACATATAAATGTAAAAAAGAAAATAAGAGTGTTGTTTGTTGATTTTTCTAATATGACATCTTAAATGAGATAATTTTAGAAATTAAAACGATTTTTTTAATTAACCACTGATATCCGATTTATTGATCGATTAATTTAAATCGAGAGGCGAGGACGATTTTCTCAAACTAATTTTCTCCACTTGCCAATATTATGATTCAAACTCCTGATTTCATTTAATGAATTACATTTATTTTTTAATTACACGATCAAGTGGTTCTTTAACAGTATAATAATGATTTTATTATTAATTTTGCTTGTCAGTGCTAACATTCTATTTTGCAATCATAATAATTCAAAATTATTTTTATGTGTTTTTAGTGTTATTTAGTGTTTTAATTGATTAAGAGACCATTTGAGATTTATTTATGTTTAGAATAGGGCATGAGACGAGAGATCGCGAGCTACTTAAGATCGACTCAATCAAATTCGATAAATACTCGGATCGAATGGATGAGCCAAACGAGCTACTCGATATTCGACTCGAAAAGCTCGTGAACAGCTCGAAAATATAATATATTAAGATTTATTTTTATTAAAAAAAAATTATAATAATATTATATATATTATTTTTTTTTAAAAAAAAATATTAATAATATTAATATTTATGTATTGATTTTTTTTAAAAATACAGTAAGATTTTATGTATTTAAGGTTTATGTTCTAGTTTGAGTTTAAGGCTTCAATCGAGTTAAGTTTAAGATTTTTTTTTCATTTCAAGCCTTTTCGAGCTGCTCACGAGTTTCAGTTCAGAATTTTGAGTTCGAGTCGAGCTTGAAAATTTTAAACTCGCGAGTTTTCGAGTTGAGTCAGCTTCATTTCAGAGTTTTCTAATCGAATCGAACTCAACAATACTCGAACTCGACTCGTTTACACCCCTAGTTTAGAAGTCCATCTTAAAGTGTAACAAAAATGAAAACCAAGCTAGGACGCGATGTCACATCATTACAATATCATTACACTAAGACAACTTAATGTGTCACAACATTTAATGTCGTGACATTGTGGGTAGGGATGAACATTTAATGTAGTGACATTGAAGGTAGGGATTGAACATTTGATCCAATCGAGACGAGTTAATTTTTTTAAATTATTCAAGTTGACGAGTCATATTTTATGATTCAAACTTAATTTAAAAAATTTTGAGTCGAGTTGAATTTTTCGAGTTTCCATACAAATTTAATTATAATTATTTATAGTATTATAGTACGAATTTATTCTATTTTTTGACTTTCTTTAATCATATAATATATATATATTTCTTCATATTCTTTTCACATTATAACGTTATTTAATATATCATAAACAATCTAAAATTATAAAATATATTTATAATATTATATTTTAAAGTAAGTATTTTGAGGATAAACGATTGATGAGATTATAAAGAAGTCAAAGAATTGATTTGAATAATGAATTTATAAATAATTGTAGTCAAAAGACTAAATTGAGTAAAATACAAAGTTAAAGAGCAAATTAAAAAAGAACATATAATTTTAGTAAAACAATAATAATAAAAGTTACATAAACATTCTATAGTTATAAGGGAACATGTGATTTAAATTTGATCAATAATGTACTTAAAATGAAGGATGAATTGAAAAAAAATAAAGAAATCATACAAAATTGAAGCATTAAATTAGAAAAACAAAAAAGTTGTTATCAAAAAGTAGAATTGAAAGTGCATATGTATTCTATAACGGTTTTAAGAATAGGTGATTCAGATTTGATTAAAAATTTGATTTAAAATGAAGGAGGAATTGATGGAACGGAAAATCAAGGGCTTTAAATTTTTTATTTTTGGAGTTACTCAAAATTTTATAATTTCAACTCAAACTCGAAAACAGAATTTATAATTCGAGTTGACTCGAATAATTCGAAATTGAAAAAGAGAATCGATTTTTTGAGTCGAGTCAAGTTTTGCTCACCCCTAATTGTGGGGGAGAAATGTTGAGATTGAACTCGTTTTCTAAATTTAGAGATGGACGCATGATTTTATGATAAAAGAGATGAATTTGTACTATTTTAGAAGGGGAAAACATAAAATTTTAGAGGGTAAAAATAGATTATCAATAAAAAATATAAAGAAAAAATTTTAAATTATATGATAATTTAAAATTTCTAGGAGCGACACGTAGTTATTCGAATCTGAAGCATCTAGAAAGAATAACACTCTTTTTACTACTGAAATTGCTTCATGGGTTAAAAAAGAGAGGATTAGATGTAGAAATTAGAGTCTTTTTACTTGTTTTTTTATCTTAAACTATTTTGTAAATTTTTGTTTTCTTAATTTTGTGTTTCAATTCTCATATTAAAGAGTTTATCACAATTGTATTTGGATGAGAACTCAACTCCAATGGACTTGATGCTAGGAGTGGAGATCGTTTCATGTTTAATGAGCATTTCTAAACTCTATCTTTATTTCCTTTGTACTTAATTGCTAATCATGATGTATAACATCTTGTCGTAACATATTGATAACGCACGTACATTCTGTAAACACAACTGCTTGAAGTTAAGACATATAAAGAAAATAACATTTTATTTTACCACATGATAGAGCACGATCTATAAACCTCAATAGCTCAAGTTTCTTTAAATAGGCCATTGACACCTTGTGTATGAAATGGGTTGAAAGGATTTCTCTCATATTAAATTTTTATAATATCCGACTGAATTAATTGAGTAATAGATCAAATACCTGCAATTATAAAAATAAAATCAAAATCAAATCTTCTGGATATCTTATTCATCTATTATTATATCATTTGGTGCCAAAGATTTATCTCAAAATGTTTTGGTAAAGAGCCTTTATTGTTGACTGATTACATAAAGTTACTTAGGTTTTCAAATTTTTTGATTATCTCTCTTCAAATAAATCACGAATAATATTTTTAATTATTATATATAATTTGATGTCATCCAATCATTATATAAAATTCTAAGAAGATTAAATTTATAAGTGACGGAAACACATTATTAATAGAATTTTAAATATATAAAAATTTAAAATTTTTAGAGAGACAATTTTCATGAGCACAATCTTTAAACTTCCGTAGCACGAGTTCCTTGACATCTTGTATACAAATTATTAAACATCTTATTCATTTAATCTTTATCTTATAGTAAGAATATATCATTTAGTGCTAAAGATTTATCTCAATGATTTGGGTCAAAGAGCCCTTATGGATTATTGATTAGGGAAAACACATCAAATTATTATGGTTTTCGAGTTTCATCGTTATGTATATTTTTTAATAGTTCAAAATGTTTATAAGCAGAGAAAGAGTCATAATTAAATATTGACAGGAGTTGAAATATTAGACTTTTTGAAAAAAAAATATAAAATTTTATTAGACATTTCAACTTAAAATTTAGCACGAACTAAAAGACCTTAGTGATTAAGGGATTGTTGTTATTCTTGAGGTCTCGAGTTCGAGCACTGCGCATGTATGAGTATGATCGTTCATTGTCAAATAGTTGAGAGTTTTTGTGTAGATATTATCTTATATTCACCTTACATTTATTTTTTAAAAACTCAAAATTCACAAGATAACACTTAATTTGTCTAATATTTAAACTTACAATAACATCAATTGTTATTAGACTAAAAATTTTGAGAACATAGAGTTATCTTTCTTTAGTTCGGTCATTGATTAAATATTTAATAAATTATTATATTTTTTAAATATAAATATTTATTTTTACATGTACCAAAACAATATTATACAAAAATTATATTGAATATACAAATTTTAACAGGGTCGGGACCCCATTGAGCCCTCACTAAGCTCTGTTCTTGATTATAAGATAATATATGTTCATAATTTTTTTTAATCATTGACAATACATACGTACTTTAGAGATACAACTACACAAATCTAGAACTTTTAAAAAAATATATTGTGCGTAACCACTAATATCACTCAATAAGAGTAGAGAATAAGAGTAGAGAAGCATAAATTCTCCCTCTAAATCCATTGATCCATTCTTTTCCATTTTAGACAAAAAAAAAAAAGAATTAAATTTGGCATGATCCGATGCTTTCACTTATTTTTGGTATGAATTAAATTCACTTTATTCTTCTTTTATTTTTGGTCAGTTTAATTCATGTACTTTTATTCTTCTTTCATTTTAGCCCTTAGTCGTTAATGTTAAAATTTTGGTATGATCCGATGCTTTCACATATTAAAACAATCGGAAATTTTAAAAATTCATAAAACCGTACAATTTTTAAAAAAGAATATGATTTTTTCAGATTTTTTAAATGTTAGGAATACATTTGTAATTTTAATAATTTTTGTTTTTAAAACAAAATTAAACATAATTATATAATGTTTAAAGAAAAGAATTTTGAATATGATGTTTTTTTTAGATTTTAATTATTTAGTTATTTTAATATGTATGACCTTTTAAGAGGTTAATAACAAAGGGTATAAATGTTAAATTGCAAAACAACAAAGAGCAAAACTGAAGTTTCCCCTCTAGTACAGAGGTTAAAATAAGTTTTAGGGTAAAGTGTACAAATGGTCCCCCAATTATAGAACGTTATTTTATTGAGTATCTTAACTATTAAAAATTATAAAATAATTATAAGACGTTATTTTATTAAATTTTCTAATTATTAAAAATAAAAAAAATAATCATTTGACTATTGATAGGTTCTAAATTCATTTTTTATTAAAATAATCAAAAAATTATTTTATAACCTCTCGTAATAAGAAAATTTAATAACGCAATGAATTATAGTCGGACTATTTTATTCTAAGTTTTAAGCCTTAGATTTGCCGGCACTTATCGGATACATCTAGATACTGCAACTGCAAGAGAAAACGGGAAGTTGAAAGGAAAGAGAAACATAAAAATATTACCAGTTATACAGCCATTTGTTTGCAGTTATCTTCAAGAAGTGAAAAAAACTCAACTCGGGAGACCAAATCTGACGAATATGAAATGATTTCATAAATTGAGAGGTATGGTGGAAGGAGAAGCCACGGTTAAAAGAAAACGAAGAAGAAGAAGATACAGAAAAAGAATGTACAACAACGAGTCCCAGTATCAAGCTCACCAGTCAGTTCCTGTAAGTAGGTTTGACTTCTTTTTCCATTTTTCTCTCCCTAAGCATAGAGATTTGTGCCTATTGATCTTTTAGAATTGGGTTTTCAAAAGAAAGAAAATTTATGGCAAGTGAAACTAGATTTTAGCTTGTTTTGTTTCTATTTGAATTTCTAGGTATTGTAATTGAAGCCGGGTTCTTCTTTCTTGTTTCCTTTTCTTTCCTCCTTTCCTTTTTAAGGATTGTTTGGCTTTCATTTCTCTGCATATGATGAACTTAGGTGGATTCTGGAAAGTCTGCAATTTACACAGGAAAAGATGAAGCTGTAAGAACAGTGGCAGTATTAAAATGGGATTTCAATGAATTTGTAGGTTTTGTAATTGAAGTCAGCTCTTCTTTCATTTTCCCCTACTTTTTATGTTTTTAAGATTGGAATGTAGAATTAAAGAATCTATTTATTCTCCGTGAAAGTATTCTTTGTTGACTAATCTGGGTTTTAGTTAAAACTTTGGTATATTGTGGGCTTCAGGTTGATACTGATGTTATGGAAAATAAGATGATAGAAACTGTACAAGCAGTAACATGTAGAACTGAGGGAAATGCTGATGAAGCTAGCTCTATGGAGGTCACCGATATTTGTTCCTCATCTTCAGTCGATGAAGGTTTGATCTCTAATATATGCTCTGGAACAAGCACTGGAGATATGGTGTCAGCAGTGGGTACAATAAGAGTAGATGGTGTGATGGTGAGAAGTGAGCTAAAATCTGTTTTAGCAGAAGAAACTGTAAGTAGATTAGCTTTTAAATCTTATTGTTGGGTCATAATATTACAGAATTCTAAATTCAGTTAGTTGCTTGCTTCAGCATGAAAGCATCAATCTCTTTTTATGGTTGAAAATAATAAAAACTTGGAGCTTTGTATTTATCAAGATGATATTTTTGGGATTTCTGTGCTTTTAGGTTGATGCTGGAATGAAGGAAATGCATGCAGAGAAAGATAAATGCGTAGAAATTGTAAAATCATCTGCAAAGAACACTGTTCTACGGAGCCATCTTGTGAGTTTATTATCTGTATACAAATACTGCTTTAAAACATTTAGTGTCATGAAACTGTAATAAAATGCATCTTTGAAAGATTTCTTTGTGATGATTAGTTCTTTGGTTGTATTGCTTTTCTACCAGAAACGAAGATATTTTGATCTTCCAAATGGAAACTGGGCTAGATGTCTCGATTACGGAGAATATCATCCAGCAGCAGCCAATTGTCTGTTGCAAAGGCGAGGGAAAGTATGCTTCCTAAGCAGAAATAATCAGCATATTGGAAAGCATTGCTCACAGGTTTAATAGCATTTACCTTAGAAATTCCCACATCGGTTGAATGAGATGTGCCATCTTTTCTGCAGTCTAGTCTTATGCCATCGCAAACCTCTATAAGAATTGATAATGCATAGAGGTCACAACTCTAAAATGACGAATTTATTAGACCTGATCAAACAACAGACAAATTTGATTAACTGGGTGTGATTTTAATTTCGAAATCCACTTTTCCCAAACTGGCATAATATGTTTTCTTTGATAAGATCTTTGGTTGATAAATTATCCTTGACACATTAATTGTTGGTTTCTGAGATAGAGGATCTTGGGTGACTGAAACAACACTATTGATATTATTACGTTAGTATATTAAAATACTTCTTTTCTTTTCTTTTTTCCCTCCGAACTTTTCCAATCTTGATAGAGATGCCCATTTTCTGTTGAACATGATGTTCATTTTTTGAGATTTCTTTACTTTTAATGGATTCAACCTTGATATTTCAGCAGGGCCAATATTGTTTTGTCTGCAGAGGAACATTCCGCCAAGCCCATGATTGTCCAAAGAAACAAGAAGAAAATCATATTATTTGTTTAAGATGTGGGGATTCCGGACATGATATGTTCTCTTGTATAAGTGATTATTCTGCTGATGATCTCAAGGTATTTTTCATTGTTTTTTATGCTTTTACGAATCACCTGTTTTTTATCTCTATGAATATTTATCCTAATATTTTGTTTTCATTTTTGATGGGGAAGGGGGATCTGAATCCGGCTTATTGAGAAGGCGGAGGATACATACTCTTCCTACATATCTTTGAGCCAAATGCTTTATTTTCTTCTACTTGGTTTTGTTTTATGAGACTAATGATTGCATAAACAATTAGAATTTACAATCAGAATGATTATTCTGTTGTAAACAGAAAATACGATGTTATGTTTGCGAAGATTTTGGTCATCTTAGCTGTGTCAAACTTCCATATACTAGTCCAACAGAAGCTTCCTGCTATAATTGCGGCCAGTCTGGCCATTTTGGATCTGTAAGTCAAATCTTCCCTCTCGTTTATGGTTTGGTTTATGCCTGTGTAAGAATCGTATTTATTGTATCTTATTGTGGCCATTCTACTAGGATTGCTCGAAGTGTCCCAAAGTTGTTCGGGGCTCAAAATCCCCCGCTTTATGCTACAGGTGCAGAGAAAAAGGCCATTTTGCCCGAACGTGCACTCTCCCCAGGAAGGTCTGTTTTGAAGAACCCTAAGTTTATTTCACCATGCGTGTGCCCCTTGCGTTGTTTGGTTAATCATTGCTGTAAAGAAACACTCGTGCAGAGAAATTGTTCATCATCATCAACTCATCGAATGATGAAACAAATTGTTCTCCTTGTGCAGCATGCTAGGAAAGTTCGTGCTGAAGTGCGATCACCAGGCTCTAGTTCTGCTCCTCCTAAGCTTGAACCTCAAAGTGATGCCAACAACTGCGAGGGCGAAACACAAGCACTAATCATCAATATCATTCAATAATGATGGGGGGTCATTATTAACCTTTCTCGAATCAACATCATAGAGAATCGAGTCAGAGTTCATGACAACTCCTGCAAGATGTGGATTTTGTCCATGGTCATCTGTTCCGGCATCATGGAAATCCAGGTTTAAAAGGTATGAAACCATAGGGGAGAGCTATTGTTTGGTTAGCGAAGCGGTGTATTTATTTAACATTCAAGTTTTCAACCCTACCATGGATTATAATTTTAGTTATTCACTTGTAAGTGTAAAAGGGATCAAATTACCTCACTTTTATAGCAGAAAGACTGATTTGCTCTTAAACCTGTAGTGTAGAGACTCAAGTAGTTTATTCCTTGTTTGTTCCATGAAAGTGAGATAAGTTATTTTGTAAGTAAGAATTAAAAAAAAAAATATGGCCATGTACATATTAAATTGGGGGGGGGGGGAATAATTAAGAATGTGAAGTATTAAGAAAGATAGTACGTAATAACCCCTAAAGAAGTTAGAGCAAGGCCTAATTGAAAATGAATCGAATTATTGATTGTCACGCTCGGGGGTCTGAAAGAGTGTGCTCTTCGGTGGGTGGCCAGCTTAATAACGTAAGGAAAATATTGTTTTGATTCGGTTTCAGCTAGTGTTGATCTAGTAAAGTGAATAAGAAGCATAAAATGGGTTTTCTTTTAGATAAATGAACATCCAGATTGTTATGTAATGAGAAAGTAAGTATTTAAATTATGTTTAAAGTTAATTTTAGGTGTTTTATGATTTTTTTGCTCAAATTAGGTGTTTAATGTTTTTTTCTGTTGCATTTTTAAATATATATGCCGTAACAACCGTTAAAAAAGACCGTTATCTAACATGTACGTTTATATTTTTTTTAAACTTATTTTTTAAATTATTTTTTTATTTCTTTAAAAATTATATTTTTTGAAAAAATTATATTTTCTAAAAATTAAAATTATTATTATTATTTTAAAAAACTTAAAATTCTTTAAAATCATAAAAACCCTCACAACTTTAAAATCCTTAATTTTAAATTCATCTCTAACACCACCTCTGTGGTTGAATAGCCACTTATCCTTCGTTATCCATTCCCTAATCGACCATCACCCTTATCGTTACTCAAAATCTCTAAGTATTTAAACCTTTAAATCTCTGATCTTAAATCTAAAATACCACATAAACGGTCAGTGGAGGATTTCTCACAATCCAATGCCTGCGCTCACACATGAAATATTACAAACGCGGGGAGAGGGGGGCTGGGTTCAAATCTAAAATGGTTCTTTTTTTGCCCAGGGGTTGTATGGAGGGGAGCGTTCATAGTGAATATTTTTTGTGGGTGTCGCCGCCACTTACTTTAGGGTATATTTTTCTTAAAAAAATAGTTTTTAAAAGTAATATATTTTAATTTTTAAAACTAAAAAATTCAAAAATAATATAAACGTGACACTTATCAAGTAACAATATTTTTAACACTTGTTATGATGTAAGTACTTAAATGTGTAATGGAGAAAACATTAAGCACCTACTTTTAAAGAGAAAATCTTTAGAATCTTAAATTTAACTAAGACTATAATTTAGATACTTTTTTTTGTATTAAACATGTTATAAAATATTACGCATAATAGTAAAATACTTCCTTATACTAGGTCTTTCCTAACTTTGTGAGAAGTTAACCCATCATTTGGATCTCTAAATCGAGGCCTCTATCATCGGGAATCACAAATCCTATCTCGTTAGAGTTATTTTTTTTCTTCCCTTTTATTTTCAAAAATGATTGCATCATTTTCTTGACTTCTTTACATGTTTCGAAATTGTTGCACAAAGAAGGTGTAGTTGCCACTACTATTGTCACTGTTGCTAAAACCACTACTCGTGTCCACTGCCATTACTGGAGAGGCTATCCGTTCATCTTCCTGATGCTACTACCATTCTTGGGGCTTGTTGATGAATTGGATCAAGGCTGGATGAGAGTTGGTCTAGGTCAAAGTTTGGGCTAGGCTCAAATTGGAACGTCTGTTTTGGTTGTGGAGTGTGATGGGGCTAGACCTTCAGTTTCGGTTTGAATCCTAAATCTGAGTTGAGCTTTAAGTGTAATACGAGTAGATTTAAGGGTCAGTTTGGTATTACTTTTGAAAATCGATTTAAAAAGTGTTGTTAAAAAGTACTTTAAAAAGTAATTTTGATAAGATAAAATGTCCATTTTAGACATTATGTTGTAAATTGAAAATATAGTATTTAGGGATAAAAATATAATTTCATCAAAAAGTGATTTTCTACAACAAAAGGTAGAAATTTGAGCTTTTGAGGTTAGGTTGAATGTAACGCCCCAAATCATGGGTTAGTAGTTCAAGCTAAACCGAGAGTGTTTAAATAAGTTTACTAGCCTTGTAGAAAGCTTTGGCCAAAGTTTGTTTTGGATTGGGCTTGGGTTTGAGCCCAATTTGGACACAAAAAAGGCTTGTTTAATCTTAGAGCAAAAGAAAAAGGACTATGAGAGTAATTATCCCATTGACTCTTGAAAGGCTAATTTTCTTTTAATTTTGGTGAAGTCACCCGACAGAGTCTCTCTTTTTCTTCACACTCATTGTCTTGTTCTTCCTCTTCTTCATTGAAAACGTTCATCATCTTCCTTAATAGCTTGAATAAAGGTGGAAACTTTATTGGTCTACACTTTTAAACCGATTGTGTAAAGGTAAGGGTGGTAATATTCACTTTGAAAGCTTCATTTTAAGTTCACGAAATCAAAGTTCGTCCATGGCGACCCCAAGTGATGAGGGGTTTTAGTGGGGGCTTAGAACCCATATGTTCCTTATTTCATTTTGGGTAGCTTCAAGCTTTAGAGAGTGTTCTTAAACTCCATTCTAAGTTCTTGGATGAGTTAGAAACTCATTTTCATTGTTGTGATTAATGAAAGAGGTTGGAGAAAGCTCTAAGACCAAAGGCAAGGAGAAGTTGGTTCTTGGTTGAGTAGAGACGTTGTCTGCAACTTAGAATCATGGTAACACATTTCTAATTCATTTATACCACTTGTGTGTCATTATGTGTACCTAGTTGGCTTGTATGAGTTCATGAGGTATGTATGTACATTGATGGTAAGTTATGGAATTTGATGTTATACACTATAAAAAATGACCCTTTATGATCCCTATCAGCTTACATAAGATTTAATTAACATTTAAGGGCCTTAGAAAGGCAAATGGATTAAGTTGAGTATTATTTTTCAAGAAAAAACATAGTGTTTTTGGGCATGAGTATCGGTACTAGATGAACAATACTGATATTGTTCTTCAGATAACCTAAAACAAGGAGTTTTGGTTGGGTAGTACTGATACCCTATTTAAAGGGTATCGATACTATTCGTCGGGTATAGATACCCAAGGGTGGGGTATTGATACCATCCATAATTCACCAATTCCATAATGCAAATTGGGTATCAATACCCTTGAAGGTATCGATATTATGTGAAGCTAAGGTACCGATACTCTAAGTAAGGGTATCGATATCAAATTATTATATCAAACATCAAACCAAATTTTGGTATCGATACCCAAGGAGGTATCAGTACCCTAGTAGAGAGGCATCGGTGCTCCAAGTAAGGGTATAGATACTACAAGGTCATACTAGATTATAGAATGCAAATTTGGTATCGATACCATGATAGGGTACCGATGCCGTAGGGGCGGTATTGAACTATAAGGATTAGTATCGGTACTATCATATAGTTTTGGGCAAGAAACCTAAATTATGGTTAAGGGCTCGAGAGGGGTTTAGAACCGCCAATGATAATATAATGAACTCACCAACGAAATCAATCAGCGAAATACATTAACAACACAAGAATCTCATAAAGTATTGTAACACCCCTTAACCCGTATCCGACCCGGATCCGAGTCTGAGGTGTCACATTAGCTTTTCAAAACTCTGTTCTTTACAATTCCATAAAATCTTAAATTCATCAGTTAAGAAAATGGGTACTTTACATTAATAATTACAATCAAATTGTTCTTTAAAACGATCAGAGCATATTCAATTCAAATCTTGTAACTACATGCCAACTAACTCTATAAACAAAATACATATGTTCAATATGTTTCTGATCTGATCCTCATAAGGAAGATACTGACCTATCTTGCTCCTCGCTACTTCCATTCTTGCTTCTCAAACCTACGTGTGAAACATTCACACGCTAAGTCTATGACTTAGTGAGGCATTAAACTTATAAGAGAAACTTTAACTTTTTAACCATGCATGAACATATCATACCATGCTATCACACAAAACAATATAACATTATGTATAATTAAATGTACACAGATACATATCACTCATCATCTACTTTATTAATCTTATTTCACTATCTAAATTATTAACATTTATATAAGTTAATCATATCTCCTTGTCCTAATCTTTTCCACCAACATATATGACTCATAAACCAAACAATACAAATATCATCATATATCACAAAAACATATTCTTCACATGTAATGTATTTATTGTTATATCTTTGTTTAGCCCATGAACATTTCTGAGAGCTAAAGATATGTGATTACATAGAGGTTGTGCACTATGATGTCACCACAGCTCGTAAAATTCCAACTAAGGGCGCGTAGAATTTTTTCCCGTAGGACCACTATATCCTGAAGGTCCACTGTGTCCCGAAGGACCACTATGTCCCGAAGGACCACTATGTCCCGAAGGACCACTGATAATCTCTCGACTCTTGGCATGCCAACTATATCTCTAGATCTCATAACATATAACATGGGCATTATCTTTATATCATTTCACATATTCTTATCACATAGACACATAACTTCTTATCACATTTCATATGATCACATATCCTTGTAATCACATAGCTTATTTTTCACGTAATTCATATCACTTTTCATAAGATTTCATATTCTTATATCACATAGAACTCATAACCTTTCTTGTGTAATCACTTATATCATACTATATCGCTTACCCTTGGGTTACCTTATGTTTACATATATTATATAATTCTTTAGCTCATAGCGTATGTCACCTGTTCATAACATTTCTTATGTCCTTATCATACCTCTTATTTCATATTATTAGATAATCATATAGATCATTTTCACTATCTCACATAACTTATCACACTAACATGTATTTACAAAAATCATGCAACATATACAATAACATGTCACCACATCGACTCATGCACACATATGAACCATAACAAATACATTTTTTATATAGGAATTCATGCATTTTACTGTTGGAAATAGACTTGTCGCAAGTCTTATTTCCCATTAAACATCATATACTAAATAATGTGCACTCACCTTGGCCTCACTAAGTTCCAATCCCATTTTATGATTCCTTTCTTTTGATCGAATCTTAACTTGATAGTCATCCCAAAACTTGTTCGTGCTCGATATCTATATAATCATACTTTGATACATATCAATATCCAATTGATATATTCTAATCTATCATTTCTTATACCAAAAGAAAGGTCTAATTCTATTTCTCCTTGAAGTGCATTGGTACATTCTATAGAGCATCGATGCATTCCTTAACATGTGCATCGATGCACTATCCATGCATCGGTACACAAATTACATTCGATGTTTTCATTTTAAGGGGGTGCATTGATGCACTCCTTATGCATCGATGCACTAATTGCATTCGATGTTTATTTATTTGAGAGTGCATCGATACACATTGAAGATGCATCGATGCACACAACCCAGAAATTCCATTTTATGCATAAAAATTCACTCTTTTCAGCTTAATTGCTTCATATATCATCACCTTTCTTATTCTTAACGTACATACTCATGCTTAAACTCATTTATCATATCTTTATCCTCAAAATCCTATCTTCCAAATGGAATTCAAGAATCATACCAAATTTTCTATATGTTCTAAATCCAATTCTATCACTCCAAATCTCTTAATTCAACTATTGACAAGTCAAATTTAACTTCAAATTCTACTTATCAACTCTTTTCCAAAATTTCATTTAAAAACTTCTAATCTTTAATCTCTCTTAACTCATTCATCTTATGGTTTTAAGACAAATTAAGCTTTCCTTCAACTTAATTTTCATCTAAAGAATTAATCCCAACTTCAAATTGAAAGGAAACAATCACTTGACATAATCTTACCTTACCAATGGAGCCACGGGAAGAAAGGAAGAAGAAAGCCAAGCATCTCCAGAGTCTTTTTATTTTTCTTCTCCTCTCCACGTGTCTACTTCTTTTATATAGAAAAATAAAATCTTTCTTTGTTAAATGACCATTATACCCCTTATTCCATCAGTTATTTACTGAACAATAAAAAAATATTTCAAATCTTTCAAAATCAGACTTCAAATTTTTAAAACTTCTATTTTAGTCACTTGCTCTAGTTTTGGGATGTTACAAGTATGGTATCATAAAACTAACCTTGTGTTAAGCTCGAGAAACGACCAGGAAACCCGAGTTGCTTTAACAAGTTCGACAACCGTTTGTTTTACTAGAATATCTAGATATATTTCAGCTAGTCCCACAACATTTCAATTGTTGGTCGGGCGTAGATGCCCCTGGTACTCATAAGGACTAGGCTAGCCGGGTGTTGTTTGTGATGCAGTAAATTTCAGATGTTGCCCTATATAAGATAGAGGGGTCTGAGTCTCCAGATGCAGTGAACCCTCATACCACACCATGACACCTATCTTAGCATATATAAATTGTATACTTGTATGCTCATATCCTTACTTGCTCGTATGGTCATATCATGAACGCATGTAGTATAATATAGTTATTGGTGTGGCGCTGAGCGTTTGAGCTCAGTTTTGAAATTTGTTTCCATGCGCAGGTTCTTAGGGGGATCATATGAGGATCTTATCGTACAACTTGTATTTGAAACAGATCGAAGAATCAGATATCTTGAGTCTCTTTAGAGGGCATGTACTATTTATAGACCTTCAGGTATTTGAGTTGTAACTCCATTTTGAAACACTTGATTTATATATTTTGGGATGTATTTGGGAGCTCCTCCTTTGTAAACCTAATTATTATGAGTTAAACCTATGTTTTTTTATGGATGATACTTTAATAGTTTTTTTTCATCATGTTTTAAAGGAAAAAAATTGGGTTAGCCAATTTGGTGGTTTAGTGTAATACTCTAGTCAATCGATCTTCAAGTCGGATCAGATTAAGGTGTTACATTTAGTAGTATCAAAGTGTCAGGTTCAGTCATTCCTAAGACTCGTGGTTTAAAGCTAGTAAGCGTCTAAGTGAGTACATGCCTCTAAAGTGTCAAGAGTACTTAAATGTCTGAAATGGTGATAACAATCCCTCTTTTCCTTTAAATTACAGAAAAACAGAACTCATAAATAATATTACTACTTCTATTCATGAGGGTAGGGATGAGAGTTGTGCCTCATTAGCATATGATACCGATGATGATTTCGTTCTAGATTTGAAGTACAAGATTCCGGGTGACGCAGGGGTCAATGAAGTGACCTTCTTTAGGGATCTAACGACATCACTTATACATGTCACTAGAACAATCTAGAGGGCACTAGTATGCAGCTTACCCCACCAGCATCGCTAGCCCTTCCAGTAGTAGCACTTTAGGAGTCCCTCGTCGAGAGACTTCGTAGATATAAAACCATAATTTCTTTGTTTTTAGGGATAACAATCCCATAGTGGTTGATTAGTGGCTTAAAGAGACCCTTCGTATGCTCTGTCAACTGCACCTTACCCTTGAGGGTAAGCTTAAGTGCATCACCGCCCTTCTGAAAGGTGACACTATAGATTGGTGGGAGACCATTGAGATGACCTTGGAGTCAAAACAACTGTCATGGGAATATTTCCAAGCTGAATTCCATCAGAAGTATATAGGAGAGGCTCACACTAATAACTTAAGGCACCAATTCTTACATTTGACACAGGGAGACCGGTCCATGCTTGAGTACGAGAAATAGTTCCTCCGTTTAAGCCAGTATGTATAGGAGTTAGTCGCGACTGAGGAAGAACGTTGCAGGAGGTTCAGGGAGGGTCTCTACCTTGACATCCTCACCCACCTAGCCGCTGACCCTCCAATGATCTTTGTCGAGTTGACTCGTCAGACGAAGGTGATAAAGAGAGTTCAGAGCATGAGAGCCAGATTGCATAACGGTTTGGTAGAGCAGAGTAGGAGAGCTTTTAAGCCAGTGATTCATTCTTATATGTCAACCAAGAGGGCCAGATATTTTCAAGGTTCGTGGAGGACCCCAACAGGCCAATCTAGGAGGCCAGGGCAAATTGCAGACCATGAGGGTATATCCTAGTCCCGTATGAGGCCCTTGTCATCCACTTCTGTGGCGAGACTAGTGGATCCATGAGAGCACCATCTGTGAGAGTTCATCATTGAAGTATTGTTGGGTTTCGCTCCAGTGTCAATTGCTCCCTACCGTATGGAACTGACAGAAATAAAAGAGTTGAAAGCCCAAATCCAAGAATTGTTAAAAAAAGTTTAAGCTGGCCAATATTTTCCCTTTGAGAGTGCCAGCTCTCTTTTTCAAGAAAAATGATGGGTTTATGAGGTTGTCTGTCATCTACCGATAGTTGAACAAGTTGACCATTAAGAGCAGTTATCACTTCCCTAGAATATATTACCTCTTTTATCAGCTTAAGGGAGCATATACATTCTTCAATATCGACTTAAGGTCGGGATACTATCAGTTGAAGGTTAAGGAAACCAACGTAGCAAAGCCAGATTTCAGAATGAGGTATGGTCACTATAAGTTCCTTGCAAATGCTTCGGGAATGAAAATTATTTACCAAGTTTAGGAAGTGTGAGTTTTGGTTGTCTGAGGTTTCTTTTTTGGGTCATGTCATAATAGCAGATACATCCTAATTAACCCCCAAAAGATACAAGCAGTGGTTGAGTGAGACCCCAAAATGATAGCTTCCCCATGACCAATTTACTTTAGAAATGAGTTCTATTCATGTGGGATAAAAAACGACGAAAGAGCTACGAACCATTGAAGACCATTTTAATTCAAGCCCCTATTTTGACTCAGCTAGAATCAGGTAAGGACTTCACTGTGTTCAGTAATGCATCGCTTAGTGGGTTAGGATGTGTTCTAATATAAGAAGGGGAAATGATGGCTTATACATCTTGACAACTCAAGCCACATGAGTATAACTACCCTACCCATGATCTAGAGCTCACCGTAGTAGTATTCGCACTAAAAATCTGGAGACTCTATTTATTTAGGGAAAAGTGTCATATTTTCATCGATCATAAGAGGCTTAAGTATCCCCTCACCCAAAATGAGTTAACCTTGAGACAACATAAGTTAGTCGAGTTATTGAAGGACTATGACTGTGTGATCAACTACCACCTAAGTAAGGCAAATATAGTTGCATATGCATTGAGTAGAAAATCAATGTTAGAATTGGGAGCTTTGTTGGAACGATTGAGTTTAACTAATGATGGTGGATTGTTAGCCAAACTGCAAGTAGAACCCGAGTTAGTATGTTGATTAATAGGTTGCAAAGTTCTAATGACCGTTTAAAGGCGTAGGTGGAACAGGTCTATCGAGATGTAGCACTAGGTTTTGAGCTACAAGATGGGGATGTATTATTCTTTAGGGGTCATTTGTGTGTACCTGCAGATCAACAATTGCGGAGCAAGATTCTCCACGAGGCACATACATTTCACCAGGCAGTAACAAGATGTATCAAGAACTCTGACAATCGTATTGGTGGTCAGGCATAAAAAGAGAAGTATATAAGTTTGTTTCTAAGTGTTTAGTGTGCCACCAAGTTAAAGCATAGCACCATGTCTCTTCCGGGTTGCTCCAATTGATTCAGATTCCTCAATGGAATTGGGATAGTGTGACCATGGATTTTGTGACCAAATTACCGATGACTAGGCAAAGACATGACATAGTTTGGGTAATAGTAGACCGGTTGACCAAGTCAACTGATTTTCTTCTAGTTCAGATGGATTATTCCTTAGAAAGATTAGCACAATTGTACATCTGAGAGAACGTGATATTGCATAAGGTTCTAACTTCAATTTTATCTGATAGTGACCCACGTTTCACTTCTTGGTTTTGGAAGGCTCTTCATGAATCCTTAGGAACCAAATTATATTTTAGGATTGTTTTTTCATCCTCAGACAAATGGTCAGTCTGAACGTGTTATTCAGATCTTAGAGGACATGCTTAGGTGCAACATTATAGACTTTAAGGTAGTTGCGAGGACCACTTGCCTCTAGTAGAGTTCTCCTAGAACAACAGTTACTAGTCAAGTATTCGTATGGCTATGTAGAAAGCTTTGTATGTGCGTAAGTTTATGGCTCTATTGTGTTGGATCAAACTCAGTGAAGGAAAGATAGTTAGTCCCGATCTAATCAAATAAACCAAAGAGAATTTTTGGGTGATCCAGGGTAGTTTGAGGGAAGCCTCTGACAAACAAAAATCTTATGCAAACTTAAAGCACAAGGATATCGAGTTTGTAGTAGAAGACAAGGTGTTCCTCAAGGTGTCCCCATGAAAAAAGGTACTTCGATTTGGACGCAAGAAAAAGTTGACCCCGTGATTCATAAGACCCTATAAGGTACTTAAGAGGGTTAGACTCGTTGCTTACCGGTTGACTTTACCCCCAGAGTTAGAGTGTATTCAAAATTTGTTCCATGTGTCCATGCTTAGGAGGAATCGTTTCGATCCTTCTCACATCATACCCTTAGAGCAGATCGAAGTGAGACAAGACATGACTTATGAAAATGAGTCGATAATGATCTTGGCGTGAGATGTGAAGAAGCTAAGGAATAAGAGGATTTCTCTAGTGAAGGTTCTATGGAGGAACCATGGCTCTGAGGAAGCAACTTGGGAAATTGAGGAGGATGTGCAGCTCCATTATCCGCACATTTTCTACCCAGGTAAATTTTGAGGATAAAATTTCTTTTAGGAGAGTAGAGTTGTAACGTCTTAAATTCTGGGATAGTAGTTCGAGCTAAACTGAGAGTGTTTAAATAAGTTTATTAACCTTGTAGAAAGCTTTGACCAAAGTTTGTTTTGGATTGGGTTTGAGTCCAATTTGGACACAATAAGGGCTTGTTTAATCTTAGAGCAAAATAAGGACTAGGAGAGTAATTATCCCATTGACTCTTGAAAGGTTGATATTTTTTATTTTGGTGAGGTCACACGACAGAGTCTCTCTCTTTTTTTCACACTCGTTATCTTCTTTTTCTTCATTCAAAACCTTCATTCTCTTTCTTAATAGCTTAATAAAATGTGGAAACTTTATTGGTCTACACATCTAATTCGGTTGTGTAAAGGTAAGAGTGATAATCTTCACTCTAAAAGCTTCATTTTAAATCCATGGAATAAAGGTTTGTCCGTGGCGACCCCAATTGGTGAGGGGTTTTAGTAGGGGCTTAGAACCTATATGTTACCAATTTTGTTTTCTGCAACTTCAAGCTTTAAGGAGTGTTCTTAAACTCCATTCTAAGTTATTGGATGAGTTTTTAACCCATTTTTATTATTGTGATTAGTGAAAGAGGTTGGAGAAAGCTCTAAGACCAAAGGCAATGAGAAATTGATTCTTGGTTTAGTAGGGACGTTGTTTCCAGCTTAGAATCAAGGTAACATATTTCTAACTCATGTATACCTCTTGTGTGTCATTGTGTGTACCTAGCTAGCTTGTATGAGTTCATGAGGTATGTATGTGCATCACTGGTAAGTTATGGCATTTGATGTTATACAATATGAAAAATGGCCCTTTATGATCCCTATCAGCTTATATAAGATTTAATTAACGTTTTAGAGTCTTAGGGTGGCAAATGGGTTAAGTTGGGTGTCATTTTTGGGCAAAAATATAATGTTTCTGAGCACAAGTATCAATACTAGATGAACAGTGATAGCCTAAAATAATGAGTTTTGGTTGGGTAGTACCAATACCCTATTTAAACGTGTTGATATTGTTTGTCGGGTATTGATACCCAAGGGTGGGTTATCGGTACCATCCATAAGTCACTAATTTCATAATGCAAATTGGGTATCGATACCCTTGGAGGTATCGATACTATGTGAAGATAAAGTATCGATACTCTAAGTAAGGGTATTAATACCGAATTATGATTTCAAACATTGAACCAAATTTTAGTATCGATACCTAGGGAGGTATTGGTACTCTAGTAGAGAAGTATCGATACTCCAAGTCGAGGTACTGATACTACAAAGTCATCCCAAATTCCAGAATGCAAGTTTGGTATTGGTACCACGGTAGGGAACCGATATTGTAGGGGCGGTATCGATAATGTAAAGATTAGTATTGGTACTATCATACAATTTTGGGCAAGAAACCTAAAATTTGGTTAAGGTCTCGGGAGGGGTTTAGAACCGCCAAGGATAATATAATAAACTCAACATCAAAATCAATCAAGGAAATATATTAACAACACAAGAATCTCATAGAGTATGGTATCATAAAACTAGACTTGTGTGATGCTCGGGAAACAACCAGGACACCCGAATTGCTTTATCAAGTTCGACGACTGTTTGTATAACTAGAATATCTGGATATAATTCAACTAGTGCTAAGGCACTTTAATTGCTGGTCAAGCACAGATGCCCCTACTACTCACAAGGAGTAGGCTAGCCGGGTGTTGTTTTCGATAAAGTAAATTCCAAATCTCACCCTATGTAGGATAGAGGGGTGTGAGTCTCGAGATGCATCGAACCCTTCGAGCACACCATGACGCCTACTCGTATTCTTACCTGCTCGTATGGTCATATCATGAATGCATGTAGTATAGTACAATTATTGGTGTGGCACTAAGCTTGTGAGCTCAGCATTCGAAATTTCTTTCCGTGTATAGATTCTTAGGAGGAGTGTCTGAGTAGCTTATCACACAGTTTGCATTCTAGACAGATTGGAGCAACATAATACGTCTTGAGTCTCTTTAAAAGGAATGCACTATTAATAGAACTTCACGTATTTGAGTCGTAACTCTATTTTTGAAATATTTGATTTATATATTTTGGGATGTATTGGAGAGCTCCCCATTTGTAAATCTGATTATTATAATTTAAACCTATGATTTCTATGGATGATAAATTAATAGGGATTTTCCATCGTGTTTTAAAGAAAAAATGGGTTAGCCACTTCAGTGATCACGTGTAATACTCTAGTCGATTGATCTTCTGGTCGGATCAGATGAGGGTGTTATATTAAAACTCATTTTGCTGATGAGTTTAAATCAATTTTGAGTATTTATAATTACTTATGGGTGAAAAATAACTTTCTTATTAACATAAGCATTCACAAACTGACATGGGTTTCAACCAGTGTTTTAGGTGAAGCTGCGTTCAACAAGAAAAATCCCTTATTTGTCACTCACACGAAACCCTAGAGGTGTGCAAAAAAATCTAATCCATTAATTAATTGATCTGATCTGAAAATTTGAATATCAGTTCCGTTTTTAATATTTGGATATCTAAAAAAATTGAATAATCGAATCGTTTGCGGATCAATTAAAATTAACTTTTGAATTATCCGAAAACCTGATAAAAATTGGAACCTTAGAAAAGTTTAACAAGGTAAGCCAACAATCCCAACCCACCCCAGCTTAGAAACAATTGATCTTCTGTTTTTAACAAAAATAGCCATGGAAATTGTAGCTTGGAAGCAATTCTCTTATGGGTCTTTTTCTTTTAGTTTGCCAACATCCTATTTAATGGGAAAGTTGCATGAAACAGTAGAGGGAAAATGCTTCAATATTGGGAAACAAATTTAGCATCATCAAAATATTAAAATTTGAAATATATCAATGAAACTATTTTTCTTATATCTTGAAAGAAATTAATGGTTATTTTTACTCAAAAAAACTGAAAATTGTATCATCAATATGCATTAAAATATTAAATTTAAAATTAAAATTTTTATCAAATTAAAGTTTTTATTCATATCTGTTGAATAATTTGGTAAAGAAAACGGAAAGAACACAAGAATTTTAACGAGGTTCAGCAATGTGCTTACGTCCTCGGTGCCCTAGGTTGTGTTATAATTTTATTCAATATCTCATAGGTTTTGGTTACATCTCCTTTTATAATAAATAAACCCTGGTACATATTTACAAAAATAACCCTGTACCGTACTGCGGGGGCATTACCAGTATATTTATGAGCCATAACTAACAAATCTCCATCTTGGCGAATATCCTGCCCCTTAGGAAACATTCAATGTGGGTTGGGTTACCTTACTTCTTTAACAACTCGAAATATTCAACAAGTCCAAGCAATGCATGAATTTGTCTGTCGTAACTGGCTTGGTGAACATATCAGTGGCATTCTCAACAGTATGTACCTTCTAAAACAAAATCTCTCCAGATGCAACCAACTTTCTGATCTTGTGAAACCTTACATCAATATGCTTAGTTCTAGCACGATATACCTGATTCTTAGCCTAGTGAATAATACTTTGATTGTTACAAAGCAACTGAACTCCACCTTGTTGAACACCCAACTCCTTCACTAAACCAGTAATCCATAAAGCTTCTTTTGCAGATTCAGACGCTGCCATATATTCAGCTTCAGTTATAGATAATGCCTCAACGTATTGAACAATAGACTTCCAACAAATAGGCCCTCCACCAAGAGTAAAGACATACCCTGTCGTAGATCTTCTATTATCCAAGTCACTCGCATAGTCTGAATCCACATATCCTACAACCAATGGATTATCCCGCTAACTACCAACAACAATTTCATGTCCCACAGTACCCTTTAAGTAACTAAAGATCCACTTGACTGCTTCCCAATGTTGCTTATCAGGTTTAGACATGTACTTACAAACTTGACTAACAGCATGAGCTAAATCAGGACGAGTACATATCATTGCATACATCAAGCAGCCAACAACATTAGAATACAGAACCTTTGCCATATCTTCAGCTTCCTTATCTATCTTAGGGCATTGTTCTGATGAGAGCTTAAAGTGATTCACCAATGAAGTGCTCACTGGTTTTGCGCTGTTCATCGCAAGCCTTTGTAGCATTTTCTTAACATAACCCCATTGAGATAGCCACAGTTTCCTTGAGTCTCTATCCATGCAAATTTCTATTCCAAGAATTTTTTTTTGCAGCACCTAAATCTTTCATATCAAATTCCTAACTCAATAAAGTTTTCAAACTGATAACATCATCCATGTTATTTGCAACAATTAACATATCATCAACATACAGTAACAAAAAAAAGAACCATCATCAAGGCTCTAAACATTGACACAACAATCATACTCACATCGCTTGTAGACAATCTTGATCATATAGGAGTTAAACCGTTTGTACCATTGTCTCAGACACTAAATGCTTGTTTCCAGGTTGAGTGAAACCTTCAGGCTACTGCATGTAGATCTGCTCCTCTAAATCACCATGCAAAAAAGCAGTTTTCATATCCATCCGCTCTAAATACAAATCCCAACTAGCCACCAATGCAAGTACTACTCGGATTGAAGTGTGCCTGACCACAGGAGAAAAAATTTCATCATAATCAACTCCTTTCTACTGTGAAAACCCTTTGCTACCAAACGAGCCTTGAACTTCTCCCCCCTTTTTTTCTGTTACTACGGGTTTCTTCTTATACACCTACTTACAACCAATAGGCTTCTTACCCTCAGGAAGGCGAACTAACTCCCATGTGTGATTGTGATTCAAAGACTCCATCTCCTCAACCATGGCAACCATCCACTTGTTGTTTTCCTGACTAGTAATAGCATCATAAAAAGTAATCGGATCATCACTACTAACAATAAGTGCAAAAGAGACCAAGTCTTCAAAACCCAATCTATTTGGAGGCTTTATATTCGTTCATCTCACCCTGTCTTTGGCGAGACTATAATCCTGTAAATCAACCGTAACAGAACCACTAGAAGTCGGTTGAGAAGTTTCTGTTTTCTTAAATGGAAACTGCTTGAAATCCACCACTTTCGTGCCTTTGTTCTGCAGCAACATGGGTTGTTCATCAAAAATAACATCTCTACTGATCACAATTTTCTTCGCAACTAGATCCCAGAACTTTAATTCTTTGACACATGTCTTACAACCCAGAAAAATGCACTCCTTCGATTTTGCATCAAGTTTGAATCTCTCATCAGCAGGTACATGCACATAAGAAGGACAACCAAAAATATGTAAGTGATCAAAAGTAAATGATGCCCTTGGCGATCTATTGATAAGATAACATGAAATGTTAACGGCCTCAGCCCAGAAGTGTTTGGGAAGCCCCGCATTCAACCTCAAACATTTATCTCTTTCATTCAACGACCTGTTCATCCATTCCGCAACATCATTCTATTGTGATGTCTTGCGCACTGTAAAATGTTTCTTAATCCCATGCTCCTTACTGAAGTTTAGAAACTGTGAATCTGTGTAGCCCGTACCCTTGTCATACCGAAAACACTTGATTTTTCGTCCTGTTTGGTTTTCTACCTCAGCTTTCCTCAGCTTGAACTTCTCAAAAACATCAGACTTCTGTTTCAAAAAATACACCCAAACTTTCTGTGAAAAATCGTCAATAAAAGTAACATAATACCTAGATCCACCCAAAGACGATGTCGTGGAAGGCCCCCATACATCAGAATGCACATAATCAAGAATCCCTTCAGTTGTGTGCTTCCCAGTCTTGAAACGAACTTTAGTCTATTTACTAAGAACACAATACTTGCAAAAATCGAGCTTACAACTTCTAACACAATGCAACAGATTTCTTTTATGTAACTCAGCCATACCACGTTCACTAAGATGAGCAAGACGCATATGCCACAGTTTGGTAGTATCATCACAGGGCTCAACAGAATGAACTCCACCTACAACTGTACTCCCTAACAATCTGTAAATATTCTATGCAGTCATCTTTCCTTTCATCACAGTCAAAGCTCCTTTAACAATCCAAATGGTTTCCCTGCCCTCATAAGCCTTAGGGATAAAACCATTCTTGTGCAAAGTGCCCAAAGAAATCAAATTCTTCTTAAAATCTGGGATATACCAAACACCACACAATGTCCTAAAAGAACCATCATACATCTGAATTCTGATATCACCAATACCAACAATATTGCAACATTGATCATCACCCAAATAAACAGAACCAGAATTAACCGACCTGTATGTCGAAAACCATTCTCTATTTGGCGTGATGTGATAAGAACATCCAGAATCAAGAATCCAAGTATCCGTCAATTGAGTCATTGAAATAGAGAGCATATCACCTTCACTGCAATCATAATTGTCATCCTCGACCACATTCACAGACTTGGATGAGTCATCATGCTTCTCATCAGTCTGCTTTTTCAACTTCACACAGTCTCGCTTCATATGTCCCGCCTTCTTGCACTTGTAACAGTGAATTGTCTTCTTATCCCTATATTTGGATCTAAAATTCCGCTTCCTAGACCCTTTCTTCTCTGGCTTCCATCCACGGTCTCGATTACCCTTGACATATAAGCTATCAGCTTGAGAACTTTCCGTTGCATTCTGCTTCCGCTGGTTGTGAGCCAACAAGGTCGCAGTAATCTCCTCAACTTTAATAGTCTTTTTCCCATATGTAATTGTAGTCACCATGTGTTCGTAAGAGGGAGGCAACGAACACAACATAATCATCCCTTACTCCTTCGAATTTGGCTCTTGACATCTGATACCAATTGTTGAATAATTGAATAAAGAAAACGGAAAGAACACAAGAATTTTAACGAGGTTCAGTAATGTGCTTACGTCCTCGGTGCCCTAGGCGGTGCTAGAATTTTATTCAATGTCTCATAAGTTTTGGTTACATCTCCTTTTATAATAAATAAACCCTGGTACATATTTACAAAAATAACCCTGTACCGTACCACGGGGGCGCTCCGCTCCATCCTCTGTCCTCTTTACCGGTATATTTATGAGTCATACCTAACAATATCGGATATCCGTATATTTAATATGAAAATTCGGGTATTCAATTTTTTCGAATCAGATACGAATCATAATATTAGTGATTCAAAATTTCAGATCGGATAATATACGTATCCGAAAATGTACACCCTTACTAAACCCAACCTTGATGGTTATTTCCTTTCTTTTTATCCATCCTTTCCCCCACCTAGTCAAAAAAAAATGGCTGACACATCACAATCTTCAATTTTCTGAATTGGTCTAGGAGTCTTCTTAACTGTTTTAATGTCACAAGCTAAGATCTTCTCGGCCTTTCACATTAGACATTAAGACCAATTTTCATCACCGTCATTCTAGAGGTCATCTAACCAAACCAATCAACTCAATACTTATGAGGAAAGGAACAAGAACATATTACCCTCCTTCATCCACTTCATAATGCAAAACTATTTTTCGCTCATCGATTTCATCTAACCAAACCAATCAACTCAATACTTACGAGGAAAGGAACAAGAACATATTACCTTCCTTCATCCACTTCATAATGCAAAACTATTTTTCACTCATCAAGTCAGATTTTCTCTAGGATTACTTGCCATTTTATTAAGTCTGGATCACATAGAGTCCCATTCTAACACCTTATACCCGACCACCACGAATGGCCCGAGTACTCTGAGTACACATTAGATTTTGAAGCGAACAAATCATAAATTATACGTACTAAGCGGAAGCTAATCAAATTAAACAACCATCAGACATATCACAGCAGTGGAAAAATAATCAAACATTATACTTCATGCAAACAACAATCATACTTTGTAAATTAATCAAACACTATACTTAATGCAAACAACAATCATACTTTGTAAATTAATCGAACAAGTTATAAGGATAAAATGATCATTTCACCTACATACTTAATTTCATTTAATATTTCTACAATTAACCTCATCATTGTTTATTGGGGTCTATGCTATAAAGATATGTTTTGCATGACAACAAGATGAGACAATTTTTTATAGAATTGAGCAGATTACAGTTAAATTTGTTACTAATTATTTGCATTAACATGTCAATCTACTTTTTAGGTTAATTAATATAAAATTTACAAATATGATGATAATGACTTAAGAGGAACTTTATTTGTCTAATCTTGAAGACAAACAAACCTATTATAAAAGGATAAACTATGTGTTTAGTACCTAAACTATCTGTTTTGGTTTATTTTAGTACCTAAACTTAATTTTTTTCAAAAGTATATATGACGTTTAATTTTTGTTTCATTTTAGTACCACGCCGTTAAAAATTTAATGTGTTTAGTACATAAACTATCAGTTTTGATCCGTTTTAGTACCTAAACTTTAAAAAAAATCAAAACTTAACATTAAGTTTTTAACGAGACACTAAAATGAAACAAAAACTAAATGTTAGGTATGGTGTTGAAAAAAGTACAAGTTTAGGTAGTAAAACGGACTAGAACTGATAGTTTAAGTACTAAACTCATAATTTACCCATTATAAAAACCCTTTCAATTTATCCTTTTATTTTCACCGTAAGATCTACGAGACAATGAGAAAAATGAATATGTAAAAGAAAAAAAAATCATAATATGCTCTTCTCTAACAATAACATGCCAGACTGAGTTTCATTTAAAACTCGCCTAGGCTACTGTTGTTCTCATCACTATCATTTGTTCTAGGTCCAAGGGGACTTTTAGATGATGTACATGCTGAAGTTGGCGTCACAACCGTTGGATTTTTCGTAGGAGATCCATTCACATTCCTTGATCTTGGAGACATGTTGGTTTGCTCTAAAACCCTGATCTGAAGCTCAGTAGGATAATCCCTCATGCAACTAATTCTTGCCCCTGCTCCTGTGCACCACTTGGAGGATAACTGTTGAGCTAGTTGATATGATTTTACCTTATGAGAGTCTATCCTTCTCAGTATCTTTTCCTTGGGTATAGATTTTCGATCTTCCTCATCGTTGTCTTGGCCAAGCAAGTTGATCTTAGTGAATGCAAGTTCCTCCTCAGATAGATATTCTTCAGCTGATGCATAACCATCTTGGGACTTTGGTGAAAAGTTTTGATGTTCGCGGCGGAAACTAGGCGATAACGTTTTCGTCTTCAAGATTTCGATGACATCATGAAGTTTCTGTACTTGGAGGTTACTTATCTTTGAGAACAATCTTGACATTGTTTTAGTAGAATTTTGGGCAGGGTCTTCATCTTCCTTTGGTAAGCCATTGTTCTCTTGAGCTGAGTTTTCATTACTTGTTGCCTCGGTTTGTTGCGAGTCTCCTAGGGTTGTTTCATTACTTGCTTTGCAAGAATTCTTTCTGATAAAAAATTCATCCTCTTCTGTAGGGCTTTTCTGTAAAAAAAACCATTAACTTTATGCATGCTTATCATGTGAAAAACAATGGTGGAATTGTTGTTGTTTACCTTTACATCTGTGAGGTCAACATCGTGTTCTTGAAGAAATGATAAGAACTCTTGGAAATTCTCTTCTGTTGGGAGATAATGTCCACTGTGTGGCCAAATCGCCTGTATAAAGTTGAATGAATCATTTTAATGCATGAAAAATCTTGCACATTGAGAGATGATCAATCCATTTTACCATCAAAACACCCTTCTCCGAGACCAATCTTCCGGCAGCCAAGGTCGCTCCACCAGCCAGAAAACTCGAATGCTGAAAATTGCCCTTGTTTTTCCGTCCAACATACAATTTCCTAGAAGCACTCAGAACAAAAATCCACTTCACCATCTCTGGTCCTCCTGTGGTATCAACAACTTCCCTACTTTGTTTGTACACTAGCTTTTTATCCCTTACTACTACTTCAAACTCATCCCTTTCAGTCTGTAAATCAAAAAGTACATATGTTTCGAATAAACATGATCGTTCTCGTATGAATAGTTTCTTAACCGAGTCGTAAATGAAATCGAAAAGGGAGGTTAAGCTCACTGGACCAAGGTACTTGATGCATTGTTGATGAAGCTTCGACCGAGGGCAACTTTCGAGATGGACTTCTCTACCTTCTCCTATATCAAGCCTACATGTTCATAGATGATAGATTGGTGTTATAAGATATTAAGACGCAAAATTCCTTCCACGATTGAATGAAATCTTACCAGTAAAAGAAGGGTTCTTTACTTTCACAGTGAAGCCATTTGGCATAATAAAATTGAAGATTATGGCCATAACGATGCCTAGGATCAATCTACAGGCAACAAGGAAACAAGATCAACAAGAGCTAACAGTTTACTGAGAGTTTTTCGTTCTCGAAATGGTCATTACCGCCTCGAGCCAGTGTTGCAAAGCAAGTTTTCGAGCCTTTTCGTCCTGAGATAAGCCTTTTCCAACCTTCAAAAACAAGACAACATTGCAGGAACATGAATTTAAAAGCTTACTTAATTACCTTATCCACGACTTATACCTTGGCAGCTCTTATTCTTGCTCTAAACCATCGTGAAACCGCACTCTCCGGTCTTTCGATCTCGAAGAACGATATAGAGCTTCGCTTGAGTTCGACGAAATCCAATAGCTTCCACCTACAATCAAAATGTGAAGAAGGAAACGTTTGGATTCTTTTTATATCCATCTGGTTATGCACTAGGAAAAAGAAGATAGAAACCATTTTTGCTCAACAACAACTGCACAGTCTGCTAACTGCCGCCTTGTTCGGAAACTTTTGTACACCTTTTGCAACTTCAATGCAGCCTGGTATTGCCGCCCTCCGACGTCCGACGAGCCTGAATGGGACTCTTTCTCAGGCATGCCATTTGGTGTTTGCAATGTGTCATTGTCACTATCATTCTCGCAGCTATCTGCTGTAACAGACGCTTCATTTTCGATATCGATATTGGAGATCATGGTCTATGCTTCCTTCTTGCTAAAGCTTAAAGATTTGTCAAGTTTCATCCTCCTTCAACCATATCATTCCACCTCATTTTTTCTAAAACACCACCATTGAAACCATCCGATGGCAACACTTTCTTAATAGCATCATCCTTGGAACTGATGGATTTCAAATGAAATTTTGGGAACAACAATCCAGGTCTCAAGACCTACAAATGTAAACAAAAGCAGCAAAATGATCAGATGCCACGTTGAGGAACCATATCTTCACATCATTTAGACACATTACACTCACAAAAAATCAGATTCTAATCTTAAGAACGTATTGTTAAGAGAAATAACCATGAACCCTGAACATAAACCATAAAGAAAACATTAAATATTGCATTGTTCATGAAAATAAAACCCAGAAATGATAGATATTTTTTTCCCACTACAACATTTAATGCATAGAGAAAAACCAGAAAAAAAAATAACAAAACCCAGATGAAGAGAGAATGTCTCTTTTTCATGTCTATATGTACATATCAAATGAAGAGTTCTTTAGCATATAACATGAAAACTAAAATGGTAGGGCAGAAAGAAAACGTTACCTCAAAATCAAAAGAAACAAAGACAAGAAATGAGTAAAAGAAGAAGAACAAAGGAAAGGAAACCAAATAGGGTGCCAAGAAAATGGGAACTTTGGGTAAGGTACCAAACGTGAGAGGAAGCGAGCAATGTGGAGATGCTACTCATTGGGTGGCCTTGGTGTGATGTTTTCCATCTCTTACATGTCTAAAAACTAGTGCTTTATAAGAAGAGTTAAATATAGGGCAGAAGGGGAGGGAAATATTGGAATAAAATGGAATTGCAATTGAATTTGTGTAAGGTTTGGATATCCACTAAAGTCACAAGGTTTGTTCTATATTAAGGGGTTAGACAAAACCATAATTATAGTGCTAAGATTATTGATTGCTAGACTCTATGTACCATTAAATTTGCAACTATATGGGTTAAATATTTACTCACACCAAATTTTACATATTTTTTAATTGTTGGTTGAGTAAAAATGAATAGTTGAGATTAAAATATTTAAATTAAAAATATGCAAATCACTTTTTTTCTTGTGAAATCTCTTCATTTCCTATTGTTAATCTCAACTAAATGTTTTCATTTATCCAACTATTCACATAAAAATATGTAAATTTTTTTAGTTTTACCTTGAGTAAACGAATTCTACCTCACATATATAAATAGCGTTGTATACTACTGCTAATTAAAACATGTGATTATTATATATTTTGATTGAATTGTGTTGATGGGAACAAGTGAGTTATGTCAGTCGTTGGTAGTTCATCCCTTCTTGTTTAGGTAGAGAGCTGTATCAGGAGGTGGAGCGACCATTGACCGATAATGGAAGTGATTAAAGAGTCTTAGAGAGGGAGAGTGGATTGGTCGAGAAGAGAGAGATAGAGAGACATTTCTTGAGTTGTGTAGAGATTTATATATTGACCTCCTATGATTGACCTATGATTGATGGTGTAAGACCTAGGATCATGATTGTTGTCTTTAAATTAATAAAATGAATAAATACAGTTGTCAATCAATAGATTGGATCTTTTCCAAAAATTTTAAATTTTATCAATTATCATGTCAAGAGGAGATGACAGGTCGGATGATGTTAGAGGGTTCAAATAATTCCATAAGTACAACCTTTGATTCCAGGCGTATTACACTTGTCTTCGGGCGTACAACACTTGTTCCCTTATAAGAAAATTTCATAAAGTGATTTGAACCGAGATTTGTGTGGAGGTTCTCTCTTTGCTAAGGGCTTCAACATCTTTGCATTTCCTACTGAGGGGTCTCAACATGTAACACCTTTTATTCAATATGGGGACCAAACTCGAGTAATATATGTCACATTACATAACTCGGAATCATGACTCACAATTTGAACTCAAATTTAAAACTTTTGAACGAAGATCAGTGACATTTAGTCACATTAAGAATAATTGAAAATAGTTCGAACATGTTAACATGACAACTTATCACATATTAAACCATAGAGGGAATGTAAGAATCAATTAAGGCACTATATTATTTTGAAGGAATTCGATCAAAAATCTATATAACAACCTATTTTGCACTGATGGTATTGATATTCGTACATGAGTATTGGTACTTACTTAACCTAGGATATTGATACTCATCTTGAGTACTGGTACCAGATTTAGCTTCGAAATGAATTTAATTCCCATAAATATTGTCAAAACGTCTTAAAAAATGGGAGGTTAATCCACTTTAAAAAATATGCATCAAAATAATATTAAAATTGTGGTTCAAGAGAGTTGTCACCAATATTTATTAGAGTGTGATTGGATAACACAAAGTTTGTTATTTTAATAAAATTAAAACAAAAAAGTACGGTCTACTTACTTAGAGAATAGATTCGAGAGTCGATTATATATGATGAAAGTTTAATACCACACAACGAATATTGGCATAAAAGAAGAGTTTTGTTGAAAAAGAAGACATCCTTTTAGTCTCCAGAAATAAAATTGCGTATTTTATTATTCGCTTTCTAAATTCTCCTTACTCTTTTTTATGATAATATTGTAGAAATATGAATTTATGGATCTCGAGTGAATTTTTTATATTTGTTTTACACTTGTCATTTTATATGAATTCTGATGCATAAAAATAAAAAAAAAAGTTTATTTCATAGTTATTAATAAGATGTTGAAATATGTAAAAAATAACGTCTTGATTATTGTAGCTAAGAGGAATTGTTTTATTCAGGATAATTTTGTCGTACGACAATCTATTTTAAGAATATGAAAAGGCACAATAAAAAATATTAAAAAAATTGATTGAGCGTATCTTAAAATGTTATTTTTTTAATATTTTACGTTTCAACCGAAAATGTTATAAAAAAGATAATATTTTCAGTTCTCAATACAAAATATTAATAAATAACATTTTAAGTTACACAAATATTAAAAAATTAAAATTTTAGGTTGCGTCGACAAAAATTTATTAAACTTTTTTTAACATTTTAAGTTGTGTTTTCCTTACCCTTAAATTAAGTCACCTTTTATTATACGTTTCCCTTTATTAATGAGTTGGGGAACTTTTTCAGACATAACATACCTACTATAATAATCATCCATTAGTTTTGCTCGTATATTTTGGCACCGTATTACTATTGTAATTTTAAAGGTTATTTTTAAATTATAAATGTCTCTTCATTTAATTGATTAACTAAAAAAATATTTAAACCAAATCAAATAAATTTTTGGATAAAATACACAAATAGTCTCCAATTGTAACCCTCTCAGACCGATGCGGATAACTCGATCCGATCTGGAGTGTCACATTAGGCCACCGGAGCGACTCACTGTAAAAATAGCGGAAAATTTAGAACTTTTATTAAAACATGTAACTTATAAAATGATTTATCAGTATGCATAAATAAAACTGATTTTCAGACTCATATATAAAACAAAATACAATTACATGTCCCCTGATCACATGTATCATACTCTGTAACAACACCGGAAGAACTCTCCTACTGAAGTCGATAATTGCACTGGTACAATTCTTTTAACCTGCAATGTTGAGTAATAGAGCGAGCTTCAGAAAGCTCAGTAATACAGAACTACCAGATGACGCTGAAGAACGTGCAGATACAGAAAAACATATATTTCCTTATTGGTTCAGATATCTACATATTTTTTCTGTGCGGAGATCCTACTGATATTTCAGGGGTAACGGACAATGAGCTTTCAGTTCAGAGAACTATTTCAGATGACTGAGTTCAGGAGATCAGAATAGGTTATCTAGTGTGTTCCCGCAAAACCAATGAAAAGATACAGATCTTTTAAAACATATTTATTATTATTTTTTTAATTCAAATGACCTAATAATCCCTCTAACCGCTACACATCATAATGTGTAGGTTTCCCAGAACCATACACCCAACCGCACATGCTAGTAAGGCCCTGAGCACAAAGCCGAGAAGCCTTCAGATATACTTCCTCCAACAATAAACTCCCCATATAAATATTTCTCCGTCAGTAAACGGATATATCAGGAATCAAAACATAATTCAAATCAGATATCATAACAGAATCCAGATCAGAAATCATAACAGAATTCAGGTCATGTATCAGAACTAGGACTGTAAATGAGATGAGACAGATCGCGAGCTACTCGAGATCGACTCGATTAAGGCTCGATAAATACTCGGATCGAATGGACGCGAGCTCGAGCTCGACTTGAGTTCTTAACGAGCCGAAACGAGCTACTCGGTATTCGACTCGAAAAGCTCATGAGCAGCTCAAAAAAATGTTATATTATAATTTTACATTTTTTAAAATTATATTATTAAAAATACACTATTGATAATTATAAAATTTTAAAAATATATTAAAAATTCTATAATACAACTACCCTCAATTTTTTTTAATTAACCAGTTCAAATCCAATTATTACATTATATATTACTCAAAGAAAAATAAAAGTCCATTTAATTAAGCACATGTTAGATTACACGTGTTTGGTTGATTTTTTTTCTTTTTTAACTTTTTACTGCACAAGTACTTGACAACGTAGAAAAATATTCTTATATTTATTTTAAATTAATAAAAAAAAATTCTAATGACAAATATTTAATATATTTCTAATGATAATATTTTTAATAACTAATTATTTAAATTGTTGTTATATTTTGAGGTTTGGGTTCGAATATCATAAATATCAAGAGTTTGAGACTTTGAGCATTTAATATCAAGATATTATATTGTACTTACCTCATAAATTGGTACGGTACCAGGTCGATTTATTAATGTATTTGCAATGAGCCCTTAACCTTAAACCCTAAATCATAAACCTAAAGTCTAAATATTAAACCCTAAACCTTACATCATAAATCATAAACCCTAAACCTAAACCTTACTCCTTGAACCCTAAATTCTAAACACTTAATTATTAAAAATCTCAATAATTTATTTGGCATTATCATGGTAAATCACATATGATTCAATAGTATAATTTAATATTAAAATAAAATTAATTTACGAAATTTATTTTTATGATTTAAACTTGATGAAGTTTTATTTATACCAAATTATGAGTATTAATATTATTTTGGAATTTAGATTTAGTAACAAGACGAATTATGATCGAACTGAATACATCTTTGTTCGTGTTTTCTCATTTATTAAACGAACATAAAACATTATATTCATACTCGTTTATTTAATTTAATAAATAAACATTATACAAAACATTTTAGCAAATACTTTATTTTTTTTTGATAAATTTATTGAATGTTTTATTTATTACGTCTCTATAGATAAATTGAACATTTGAAGACAAACAATCCAGTCATGAACCATAATTATAATTATAATTATAATTTATTTAAAATTTAGTATTTAAAACCAATATTTACATACAAATATTATTTTTCTATTTCCAAGAAAAGAGTTGTAAAATTTATTTGGTTTCTGATAAATAATTTGTTGAGATCATAGTAGTGGTACCTGACCTACCGAGCGGCGCCACTGCTGGTTCCCATAAGTTGCTTTGCTTCCCATCAGTGAATTCCAAATTGAAAAGAATCCCACATCGGTAACTTAAAAGGGAGAGAATGCTTGAGTCTATTAAAAAAGGCAGGGGTTCTAACCGAGGCGTATCAATTCTGGTTGAAAACTATTTTCAAATCGAGCTTAAATCGAGCTTCAATCGAGTTCGAGTCTCGAGCTTCAATTGAGCTCTTGAAATTTTTTGAGTTTGAGCCTTTTCGAGTTTGAGTCGAGTTTTAAAATTATATTTCAAGTTCAAGCTGAGTTTGATATTTTTAAGCTTGTGAGTTTTCGAGTCGAGTTGAGCGTGCTTCTAAAGTTTTCGAGTTCGAATTGAGCTTAGCAATACTTGAACTTGGCTCGTTTACACCCCTAATCAGAACAGAATTCAAGTCGGAAATCAGATAAAATATGCATATGATTAGGGAACACACAAGAGTTTACGGATATTATTTAAAGGTACTGGATAATCTTATCAGGCAGAGAAACACAGATCTTCAGTATGTCGATAGAATGTTGAAATTTAGAATCACTCTTGTAGGAGATCAATAAGGAATCATTAGTTATTCAAAATGAGACTTGAGCTGATAAGGAAGAAATGAAGGTTCATGACATTTACATTCTGTGTCGATTTATCGGATTATCGAAATAACCCAAGCTTAACAACTTCTAGAACTAATACATGTTGACCGGTCAATTCGTTGTCCTTCCAGGTATTCACTCTTTAATACCAACAATTATTGTTCATAAATCATATTTGAGACATCGCTGAATGAATCTTCCAATGGTTTTTATTTCATTTCATCTCGTCCACGATATCTTGAAATGTTGACGTACTTGATTTTTGGTTCATGACTCGAAGGAAAGTACATCATGTAAGTTTATTAGCAATCATATACTCATCCAAAACATTTATTTAGTTCTCAGTCATTGAGGTTACCTAGTTCATTTAGCAGTCAAATCCATTCCAGTTACTTCGGAGTTTTCCAGATTAATTTGGACGCCTCTGAATTTTGGGTACATATTGTACTTTCGTTCCATTCAGTTCGGTCTTCGTGGTTGATTTGTCGAAAAAATATCTAATCCTTAGTGCTGAATACGATCTAGAGTTTAGCTGAGCTGAATACTTCCAAATTATCATCTAGCCAAAACTTGAGTATACGAACACTCATTCAAGTGATATCTGTGCAGATCAGGTACTGACATATCATTAAGGTTGATCAACTCACTTAAATTGTTTTCCATAACTTTTAAGGGTAATACAACACCCAAATTTACTTGGATTCCTTAATTAATTCAAGACATTTTCTTAATCTAGTCCATAAGGGCATTTTTGTCATTTTGGTGCTCAATGTTTTTTCCATTCATTTCAAAGCTTGAGGATGTCCATTTATTCTTGGGCTTGGTGATATTCTTCAGTTATTTCCATTACAGAGGTATTTTGGTGATTCTACAGATCTAGTGTATTTCAATCATTTCATTCAATCCTATCTTATTATTTAATTCCTATTTATCATCTATTTTAGTCCATTCGAACAATTTTGATAAAAGAGCACCCTCCATAATTTATTCTTAACTCGGAGACTTTCAGGTTAATTGCCTTCTCAGAAGTTACAAACATGTTATCAGGAATTTTTTTGTACAAAGACGGATCTTAACATTTAAATCCATAATTTATCGAGTTAAGTACGAATCCTCAAAGTACTTCTTATTCAGGGTCAACTCAGACTATTTTTACCACTCAAGGCATTCTTGTAATTTCTTAACCAAATAATTTCGGTATTAACTCTTAACGAAAATAATTATAATTTAGAGATCATATGGTTAATTGCTTTCTCGGACATTCTTTGATCTTGAAATGATTCCTTAACAGACTTCTATTATCTTATACAAACCATCTTGGGGTTAAAAACCGGTTATCCATATTTTCTAAACAAACTAGCATTTCTTATGCACATCTGTAGTTTTATCAGATCAATAAATCTTTTCAGAGTTATTAATCACTTCCAGGGATAATTCTTGTCATTATACAATATAGGGGTATTTTTGTAATTTTACCTAATCAAAGTATTCTCATAATTTATCATCCAAATACCTTTAATGAGATAAATTATAATCTACATATCTATGGTTGATTCATTTATCACTTAATCTCATAACTTGTAATTTAATTCCAATTGTCCTCTTATTTCTTATAATAGTCATCTGAGTCACGTTCAGTTACCTACTTTCTACCTTATTCGTATCGAGTGTAAAAATTAATTAACTATTCAATAATCCAACATTTTCATTCACGCATTTATCAATACCAACATGTTTCATAAAGCATGAAAAGGTAGTAATGTATTACCTCGATTTTTGTGCCATACTGATCGACCATTAAATTCCATTCGATCTTCCTCGATCCTTAATTCAACTTCCAATAATTCCTCATATGCATATCAACAGAAATTACATCAAAAACAGAGCTTAATTACGAAAATCGGATCGAATCAGGTGATAAATCAGTCAAAAATAGCTTATCAGGTTCGAATTTGGCGAAATGAACCCCAAAAATATATTCAGAACATCAAAAAACATAAAATATGACTTTTCAAAAATTTTAACTTTTTCGGTCAAAGTCAACGGTCAACTGCGGTCAACAATCAACGATTTTACACAAATATCACCCAAACAGAAATTAATTATATATTAGGCACTATTCTAAAAATATATACAAAACTAGCACCCGAGCTTTTTACACAAATATCACCATGTGGCTAGGACTTCGCCACGCGCAGTGGCGGCGCGTGCGACACCGTGGAGGGTCCAAAAATTCCCAGAAAAAATTCTTAAAAATTATTTTAAGGCATTTTGAGACACTTACTAAGCTCGGTTCACAATTTTCAACGGTAGAGATCTCGATTCCGGAACATCGAAAACTTTGACTTCCTCACCCCTCCACGTGTCGATGACGACGGAGAAACGAAGAACACCGGTGGACTCGGAATGATGCAAGGAACTCAATGGTGTGGGAGGTGTCGAAAACGGATGGTTGGATCGACATGAATAGACGAAAAATCAACGGAAATCGAGTTAAAACCGACGATACTTCCAACTGAAATTAAAGATGAACGATATTCATGGCAAAAGGTTTGAGGGTTTTTGTTCATCGGTCGATAACAAACAAGATGGTGGTTTCGATTCATCGATCGGAGGTCGAAAGGCGAGTAGATCGGAGTTAAAAGGAATATCAAATGGGAGGGAAAACTGAGAATTTTCTACAGAAAAACATACGGGAATGGGGGTTTATAATTATCCCAAAATAAAAATGGTTAAACTATAAGTTTAGCCACTGAATTCCCTACACTTTTTAAAATTGTCTGGCAACTTTGAAATATTACAATTTAATCCTCAATTTCTTCCAAAATACTAATTAAAATCAATACTTTATAATTTCTAAAATTTAGCCCATAAATTGGGGTGTTACATTTCTCTACTCCTTAAAAGAATTTTGTCCTCGAAATTCATTCATGTAGTATAATTGCATAAATGAAACTTTCATCCGTTCTTTCATATCTTCAAGTAGCTTTTATAGAAGTACCGATACTCTATTAATCCTTAACCAGCTGAGTATATATTTTCTTGAGAACTTTCCCTCATTCCAATAAAATAATCAGAACATATTTATCCTTATGGAATCAATTCAACATTAGTTACGAGAATAGACTTATAGAGCGGTATCATATCCCAATTTCATTTCTGGAGTCGGATCAGAATTTCTCAGATGAGTAGCTCTCTCATGGCTCGTAAGATACTTTATAGAGTTTAGACAGACGTTATTAGTATTCCTTTTTGTAAAGTTAGAGCCTTAACAGATAGAAACTTCGGTTTGCTCGTTACAGATAGGGATTCAACCTTAGAGTTCCGGCTTAGAGAAGTATGACTGTAGTCTAAGGGCATGTACTGACCAGACATCTTTTGAAATTTGACCGGCCGGTCTATCTTGAAAATTTTGACTCAAACCTAAGCTCTGATACCACTAAATGTAACCCCTCAAACCGATGCAGGTAACCCGATCCGATCTGGAGTGTCACATTAGGCCACTGGAGCGACCTACTGTAAAATAGCGGAAAATTTAGAACTTTTATTAAAACGTGTAACTTATAAAATGATTTATCAGTATGCATAAATAAAACAGATTTTCAGACTCATATATAAAACAAAATACAATTACATGCCCCCTGATCACATGTATCATACTCTATAACAACACCGTAAGAACTCCCCTACTGAAGTCGATAGCTGCACTGGTACGATTCTTTTAACCTGCGATGTTGAGTAATAGAGTGAGCTTCGGAAAGCTCAGTAATAAAGAACTACCAGATGATGCTGAAGAACGTGCAGATACAAATAAACATATGTTTCCTTATTGGTTCAGATATCTACAGATTTTTAGGCTGAGCGGAGATCCTACTGATATTTCAGGGGTAACAGACAATGAGCTTTCAGTTCAGAGAAATATTTCGGATGACTGAGTTCAGGAGATCAGAATATGTTATCTAGTGTGTTCCCGCAAAACCAGTGAAAAAGATACATATCTTGTAAAACATATTTATTATTATTATTATTAATTCAAAAGTCCTAATAATCCCTCCAACCGCTACACATCATAATGTGTAGGTTCCCCAGAACCATACACCCAACCGCACATGCTAGTAAGGCCCTGAGCACAAAGCCGAGAAGCCTACATATATACTTCCTCCAACAATAAACCCCCAAATAAAACATTTCTCCGTCAGTAAACGGATATATCAGAAATCAGAATAGAATTCAAGTCGGAAATCGGATAAAATATTCATATGATTAGGGAACACACCAGAGTTTATGGAAATTATTTAGAGGTACTGGATAATCTTATCAGATAGAGAAACACAGATCTTCAGTATGTCGATAGAATGTTGGAATTTAGAATCACTATTGGAAGAGATCAATAACTGTTGGAATCATCAGTTATTCAGAATGAGATTTGAGCTGATAAGGAAGAAATGAAGGTTCATGACATTTACAGTCTGTGTCGATCTATCGGATTATCGAAATAACCCAAGCTTAACAACTTCTAGAACTAATACATGTTGATCGGTCTATTCGTTGTCCTTCCAGGAATTCACTCTTTAATACCAACAATTATTGTTCATAAATCATCTTTGAGTCATCGCTGAATGAATCTTCCAATGGTTTTTATTTCATTTCCTCTCTTCAACGATATCTTGAAATGCTGACGTACTTGATTTTTGGTTCATGACCCGAAGGAAAGTACATCATATAAGTTCATTAGCATTCCTATACTCATCCAAATCACTTATTTAGTTCTCAGTCATTGAGGTTACCAAAGTTCATTTAGCAGTCAAATCCATTCCAGTTACTTCGGAGTTTTCCAGATTAATTTGGACGCCTCTGAATTTTGGGTACATAATGTACTTCCATTCCGTTCAGTTCGATCTTGGTGCTTGATTTGTCGAACAAATATCAAATCCTTAGTGTTGAATACAATCTAGAGTTTAGCTGAGCTGAATACTTCTAAAATTATCATCGAGCCAAAACTTGAGTAAACGAACACTCATTCAAGTGATATCTATGCAGATCAGGTACTGACATATCATGAAGGTTGATCAACTCACTTAAATTGTTTTCTATAACTTTTAAGGGTAGTACAACACCCAAATTTACTTGGATTCCTTAATTAATTCAAGACATTTTCTTAATCTAATCCATAAGGGCATTTTGGTTATTTTGGTGCTCAATATTTTTTCCATTCATTTCAAAGCTTGAGGATATCCATTTATTCTTGGGCTTGGTGATATTTTTCAATTATTTCCATTACAAAGGTATTTTGGTGATTCTACAGATCTGGTGTATTTCAATCATTTCTTTCCATCTTGTCTTATTATTTAATTCTAATTTATCATCTATTTCAGTCACTTCGAATAATTCTGATAAAAGAGCACCCTCGATAATTTATTCTTAACTTGGAGACTTTCAGGTCAATTGCCTTCTCAGAAGTTACAAACAGGTTATCAGGAATTTTTCTGTACAAAGACGAATTTTAACATTTAAATCCATAATTTATCGAGTTAAGTACGAATCCTCAAAGTACTTTCTTATTCAGGGTCAACTCAGACTATTTTTACCACTAAAGTGCATTCTCGTAATTTCTTAACCAAATAATTTCAATATTATCGCTTAACGAAAATAATTATAATTTAGAGATCGTATGGTTAATTGCTTTCCCGAACATTCTTTGATCTTGAAATGATTTCTTAATAGACTTCTATTATCTTGCACAAACCCTCTTGGGGTTAAAAACCAGTTATCCCCGCATTTTCTAAACAAACTAGCATTTCTTATACACATCTGTAGTTTTATCAGATCAATAAATCTTTTCAGAGTTATTAATCACTTCCAGGGACAATTCTTGTCATTATACAACATAGGGGTATTTTCATAATTTTACCTAATCGAAGTATTCTCATAATTTATCATCCAAATACCTTTAATGAGATAAATTATAATCTACATATCCATGGCTGATTCCTTTATCACTTAATCCCATAACTTGTAATTTAATTCCAATTGTCCTCCTATTTCTTATAATAGTCATATGAGCCACATTTAGTTACATACTTTCTACCTTATTCGTATCGAGTGTAAAAATTAATTAACTATTCAATAATCCAACATTTACATTCATGCATTTATCAATACCAACATGTTTCATAAAGCATGAAAAGATAGTAATGTATTGCCTCGATTTTTGTATCATACTGATCGACCATTAAATTTCATTCGAACTTCCTCGATCCTTAATTCAACTTCCAATAATTCCTCAGATGCATATCAATAGAAATTACATCAAAATGGATTAATTCCGAAAAAAGGCTCGAGTCGGGTGATAAATCAGTCAAAAACAGCCTACCGAGTTTGAATTTGGCTAAACGAACCCTAAAAACAGATTTGAGACGTCAAAAAACATAAAATATGACTTTTAAAAAATTTTGACTTTTTCGGTCAAAGTCAACGACGATCAACGGTCAACGATTTTACACAAATATCACCCTAACAGAAATTAATTAAATATTATGTACCATTCTAAAAATATATACAAAACTAGCATTCGAGTTTTTTACACAAATATCACCCTGTGACTAGGACTTTGCCATGCGTAGTGGCGGCGCGTTCGACGCCGTATGGTCCAAAAATTCTCGGAAAAATTTATAAAAATTATTTTAATGCATTTTGAGACACTTGCTAAGCTCGGTTCACAATTTTGAACGACAGAGAGCTCGATTCCATAACATCAAAAACTTTGACTTCTTCACCCCTCCACGTGCCGGCGACGACGGAGAAACGGAGAACATCGGTGCACTCGGAACGATGCAAGGAACTCAATGGTATTGGAGGTGTCGAAAACGGATGGCCGGATAGACGTGAATCGATGAAAAACCAACGGAAATCGAGTTAAAATCGACAATACTTCCAATTGAAATTAACGACGAACGATGACGATTTACAACGAAAGGTTTGAAGTTTTTTGTTCATCAGTCGACAATGAACATGATGGTGGTTTCGATTCGTCAATCGGAGGTCGGACGACGAGTAGATCGGAATTGAAATGAGGGTCAAATGGGAGGGAAAACTGGAAATTTTCTACATAAAAGCATACGGGAATGGGGTTTTATAATCCTCCCAAACCAAAAATGGTTAAACTATAAGTTTAGTCATTAAATTCCTTACACTTTATAAAACGATCTGCAAACTTTGAAATATTACAATTTAATCCTCAATTTCTTTTAAAATATCAATTAAAATCAATACTTTATAATTTCTAAAATTTAGCCCTTAAATTGGGGTGTTACACCAACTATATGATACTCTTTATTAAGTCATAATTATTAAAAGTTAAAAATGACCCTCTAATTATTAATAGTCTCTGACTATTAAAAGTTATAAAATGATCACATGACTATTGATTATGTTCTAAACTTGTTATTTTTCATTAAAAAATTAACAGTTGTCTAAGATAGACGTTAATATTCTGACTGAGAAATCATAGTCTTTATCAAATCACGATCAGCATGTTAACGGATTGCAAATTTGATTTACGTTTTACATAATATCCTATATATTTTATGTAGTTATTAAGAAAAAGAAAGAATAAAAAAATGATCATAGTGGAATTTTAAGCCATAAAAAACTTAAAGTATAAAACCACTAAGCAAATATTGTATTTGAAAAATAGTTTGATAGATATTTTATATATATTAAACATTGGTTTATACAATATTAAAAGAAAATTAAATTTAAAGATTTATATATTTTTAAAATAAATTTAATATTTTATTTTTCACATTTATAGTTTAATAATTATATATAATCTTAAATTGAGTCTTTTTAATTTAATTCATTATTTTATTTTTTATTAAAAATAAAATGTGAATTATTTATATTTTAGTTAATTTTTATTAGATTATATAGTTTAAGTGTATATGTATATTAATTGTGTTAATTATAACATCAACACTTCTGTTAAATTTTAATGAAAAGTGACTTAATTGATATTTAAATAATTTAATAGTCTAATTAATAAATTTAAAATATAAATAATAAAAATAAAATAATTAAATTTATTAAATTAAATTTATGATCAAAATGATAGAATGTATAATTATATAAATTTTATTAACGGTCACGTTATTATTTCAATTAAATATTAACGTCAAGTGACTTGAATTATATAATTTAAATAATATGATGGTTTGCTTAATAAAATTAAAAGATCGATGATAAAAATAAAAATTTAAATAATTAAATTATAAATAATATAGGTTACCCTAATATAAATTTAAAATTTAATTAAAATAAAATAATATTTTATATCACTTTATCCAAATATATTTATAATAAATTTAAAGTTAATTTAGATTCTATTTGTTCTTGGAGAATATTATTTATGAATATTAGATAGATCCAAATACAAACAGGTTTGGAAATTGAAATGATCCAAATACAAACGTGAATTCATGGATAGAAACCTGGCAAATCATTTAGCGTGGTTGGAGTCGAGCTTAGCAGCTTCAAGATCAGCAGCTTTCTTCAGAAAACTTTGGTCATCATCTTCAAGAACCATCTGGATAGGGCAAGACCCCAACCCATCAGCAATAGCAAGCAAAATCTTCTTCATCTCAGATCTGAACTCCTGGGGGTCAACGGTGCCGCTGCCGTCACAATCGAACCCCTCGAAGATGGAATTGTAAAGCTGAGTGAGCTGCTCAGGAGGAGTGACCACGTCGACACCGAAGTGGGACTCGAGGAGGCGGAGGGACTCGAAGGCCTTGCGGAGCTCCGATCTGGAGAGGACGCCGTCGTTGTTGAGATCCAGAGCTGCGAAACTCTCATCCACGCTCTTCTTGAACTCTTCCTCGTCTGCCACGAATGCTCTCACCGTCGATCCGTCAATGATTACCACGCCCATGTCTTTTCCACTTTTTTTTTCTTTTTTTTTTTTTTTGTTTATGCGGCAACTGAGAGTCGTAACCGTGATATTGTGAAGATAAGAAACGAGAATACTTTAGTCTGTAGATTGTTGTGGTGGGAATAGTGGGTCGTTCTGCGGTGCGGCGCCTAAAAAACGGTTAATATACGGCGTGACCGGTTAAACAAGTGACCGGTTAAAATTTAGACCGGTTATGTTATATTATTTAACCGGAAATATTATAAAGTACAATAACATACTAGGTAGCGCTTATATAATGTAATAGGTAGCGCTTATATTTACCTATTTTAAGTAAACCAGTATATTTATACCGATAGCATTGCAAATTACCTATTACATATATTATATTGAAAGTGTCCATACTTTTATAAAAAGGATCGATACTTTAACAGTGTTTCATGTTTTCCACCTACAATATTGATTTAATAATTTCATTTGCACAAAAAATTATTTGATTGTTTTGATATTTTATAAAATATTATTTAGAATTTTTAATTTAATAATAATATATACCGTAACGTAAAAAATAAATCATTAGACGCCTATAATTACTAAATTAATATCTTAAAACTCACTCAAAAGATAACCTTAAATTAATGTTTTCCACAGTGAAAAAAGTATGGACACTTTTATAAAAAGGATAGACACTTACAATATAACCATTACCTATTACATTATATAACGATACCTATTACATTATATAAGGGCTACCTATTACATCATATGTTACCTATTATATTGAAAGTGTCCATACTTTTTATAAAAAGGATCGATACTTTTTTTAAAACTTATGTAATTTATGTTTCAATTTTTTTAACAGTGTACTGCGAATTTAAAATGATAATATACTTGTAGTTATTGTACATACCTAAATATGTACTGCGAATTTAATGTTGTACCCACCCTTTAACTACAGAAACATGTTCAAAATGAACCTTCGTTTACATATCCATCAACTCCTGGAGCACTGAACTTGCACAACAAAATTTTTGCCATGGATAATACTGATGTAGACAATGTTAAGCCAACCGAGGAATGCCATGAAGTACATAATGTTGATGAATCTGACAGATTGGTTGGTCAGCTCTTCTGTTCACGTGATCAAGCTTGGCACTTTTACAAGGGATTCGCACGGGAACATGGGTTTAGTGCACGTAAGGGAACAACACGGCTTGACGTGGAAGGGAATGTGAAGACACAAGAATTTTGTTGTTCCAAAGAAGGGTTTCGAGTATCAAAAGTCAATACTGTTGATCGTCAACGTGCTCATACGCCAGTCACAAGAACAGGATGTAAGGCTAGAGTCGTAGTTACAGCAACAAATACAAACGATCAGTGGGTTATAAGTAAGTCTGATCAGAAACATAATCATGCATTGTGCACATCTGCTATGACACCATTTATGCGTTCTAATCGAGCTGTAAGTAAGGCTGATATCGATGAGGCAACAACATTGAAAGAGGTCGGTGTTGGCACGTCACAAGTAATGACTATTTAACGCAGCAGGCAGGGGGCTATCATAATGTTGGATTTACACATAAAGACCTCTACAATGCACTTCAAAGAGGTAAAGCAAAGGAAATCGTCGATGGGGATGTGAATGCGCTTATTGCCTACTTTGATTATAAGAAACATGATGATCCCGGGTTTTTTATGACATACTCGGTAGACGAATCGGGGGCATTGTATAATCTTATTTGGTCGGATTCTACATCGAGATCGGATTACACATGCTTCGGTGATGTAATTGCGTTCGACAAAACGTACAAAGATAATTTGTATGGTCGACCAATTATGCCTATTGTTGGTGTCAATCATCACCATAACACAATTGTGTTTGCCATGCCATAATCGCTGACGAAACGTTCAATCTTTCGAGTGGGTGCTACAGAATTTTTAGAAGCCATGATGAATAAATCACCTATTTCTGTTGTAACCGATGGGGATAGGGCAATGCAGAGGGCTATCAAATCTGTTATCCCTTATGCTAAGCACAGATTATGTTCTTGGCATCTTTCTCGCAATGCACAAGCTAACATTGGTGACCCAAAGTTTACAGCAGCATTCTCAAAATGCATGGCTTCCTGGTGGACAACCAAGGAATTTGATATTCAATGGCGTTCGATTGTTTCAGAATCAACGTCCAAAAGCATCCATGGGTGATTGAGAAGGGAAATACACGACACTTATGGGCACAAGCATATCTAACCGGTCATTTCTTTGCCAATATTCGCTCAACACAAAGGTGCGAGTCTATGAATGCTTCACTAGCTATTGCACTGAAACACAAGAAGACATATTTAGATGTTGTTCGTGCAATTGAAGATGGAATTAGTAGAATGCGTATGAACGAGTTGAAAGCGGATTACTTAAGTTCCCATACGAAGCCCTTCCAGATCACAAAACTGGTCGACCTTGAAAGCCATGCCGCTGCGATTTTTTACCCGCGAATCTTTTCGTGTGTTCCAAGATGAACTTACACGGGAGACATTGTACCGGATTGAGGCAGAGATTAAGTCCTTATCAGATGAATGTCAACATTATATTTTGTCAAAGTACGCAGAAAAAAATAGGAAATTTGAAATTAGTTTGATTCTCGTACGAAAACTCTAATTTGCTCCTGCAAAAAATTCGAGACGTTGGACTTCCGTGTCGCCATCAACTTCACATTTTGAAGCAATTGGACTACACATATTTGCCCGGACTTTGATTCAAAGTAGGGACTAATGATGCGAAGGCTTCTGCACCAGCTATGTTGATTTGAATGTGTCTCCAGAAGTGATGCAAATGGCAAGGTTCGTTGCTCTACGTTCAACGTCAAGTAGGTTATGCTACATTGCATCAAAGACAGACGAGTCTTTCAAAACCGCAAGAGATGAGATGAAAAAAACTAATAGAAGAATTAGAAAACTCGTTTGGTTTGAATCATTCAGTCAACCAGAGCATTGTAGTAAACAATGTTCGTGACCCTCAACGAAAACAACGCAAGCGAAAAGAAGTGCCGAAGAACAAGGTCGAGAAGCAAATTAGGCGATGTGGGTACTGCAACGGTGAGGGGCATAACAAACTAACATGTCCTCAAGTCAAGCTTAGTTTGAGTACAAGCACACAGCCTACATCAACTGATTTTTTTCGAAGACGGAATGGAATGACAACGATCTCATATAATATATCGTAAGTATCAACATCACTCTATTGTATGTACATATAAATATTTTGAATGAAGGAAGAAAAACCGCGTACTTCAAATTACCGACACTTTTTTAAATGGTATGGACATAAAGTACCGACACAATATTAAAAAGTGTCGATACCGGTTGTAGACCTATTCGCTCATAAAAACCGGTATATTTATACCGGTTATATTACAAATTATCTATTACATTATAATATGGGTTCCGATGTGTAAAATGTCGACACTTTTTTAAATTGTATCGACACATTTTTCTTCCAATATGGACATAAAGTACCGACACAATATTAAAAAGTGTCGATATAGGTTGTAGACCTATTCGCGCATAAGACCGGTATATTTATACCGGTTATATTACAAAATTATCTATTACATTATAATATGGGTTCCGATGTGTAAAATGTCGACACTTTTTTAAATATATCGACACAATTTTCTTCCAATATGGACATAAAGTAGACACAATATTAAAAAGTGTCGATATAGGTTGTAGACCTATTCGCGCATAAGACCGGTATATTTATACCGGTTATATTACAAAATTATCTATTTTATTATAATATGTTGAAAGTGTCCATACTTTTTATAAAAAGGATCGAACTTTTTTTAAAGATATGTAATTTATGTTTCAATATTTTTTAAGTATGTTTCATGTTTTCCACCTACAATATTAATTTAATAATTTCATTTGCACAAAAAATAGTTGATTGTGTTGATATTTTTATAAAATAATATTAAGAATTTTTAATTAACAATAATATATACCGTAACGTAAAAAATTAATCATTAGACGACTAAATTAATAATTACTAAATTAATCACTTAAAAACTCACTCAAATGTATATGTACACATAGAAGCAAATATGGAATAATTAATGAAAATATACATACAATATAATCACACCAAAATTTAAATACACAAGAATGTTCAAATAATGTACCGACAAACAAAATTAATCCGATGAAAAAGGGTTGTTTCTAACGAAGTCCGGAACATTAGAGGCCTTCAACAAATTTTCCAAATACTCTCGTATGTTTCCGCCTTTTTCTGAGGACATACATAAATAATTTCAATTATCAAACTAATGAGGTGCAATTTACTAACAATAAATTAAATTCGCATAAGCATGAATAAATTTGTGTATACCTAGAGCTTTGTCGTTCGAATGGGAGCAGCGTCAAAGGTATGTGGACATATGTAATTGTATTTCTATATAAACACATAAGTTGTTAAAATAATCAATGTCTGAACACCTGTTCAACTGATCAGAAACATATTGCATAAATGCAACCTACGGATTATAAATCATTTTTCCGCTGAATCATCGACCAAAAGTGTATTTAGCTCGTTAAAATCTGGACACGCGTTCCAAAACATCATTGAGATCTTTACAATAGGTAACAGAATCGTATGTTTTGCATTTTTTTTGATCCTGTTCACAAACAGTCGAACATAAATATGTAGGAATCATAGACAAGGAAAAGTCAGCAAACTGTAATGACATTCATCTTACCCACACGAATAGAAAATGCTCGGAAATACAGGTAGTTTCTCAAGTACACGGTCGACGTTATGCCTGAGATTGTAATCAAGATGAATGTTAACATTCAAATGTATATTAACGATTTTGACTACAGTAATTCAATTGCCTCAAACATGTAACCATCTTTGAAGACCAAAGGGCAACAACAAAATTGTCGACACAAAATTGATAAATTCAAATAATCCTCTTCTGAGGACAACATCTACAACATGAAGAAATGAGATTAAAGTTCTACGCTTATATGTTAAAATAATGGATACAAAAGAATAGAATTAAAACCTGCCGGCAGTCTTGGGATGTAGGCAAGGACAATTGAGATCAAAAATTAAAAGTTTTCTTGAAGGCGGCGTTGCAGACACGATACTTGTTTGGATCATCATCTTCATCATCATCGTCATCATCATCATCATCGTCATCTTCATCGTCAGCTTCATCTTCTGGCGATTGGTTGTCCACATCTGTTAAAAGAAAATAAATAAAGTTCAGAACGTGTAAATGTTAAGAAACATAGATAATGAATACTAACTCGTTGATGTCGTTGACGTAATTCGTTACGCAACATGGAGACTTCACGTTGCAATGATGAAATATCGGATCGCATTCCACTACAAGGGAATCAATATGCTCCCGAAAATTGACCATGTATTCCATCACGGTCTTAATTGTGACATCCTCTGAACTGTGCTTCTTCCATCATTGGTCTCCACTTGGTTGCTCTTCATGGCCAACGGGGTCCATTTCCTCCTCTCTTGATCTAATCGACCTCCTTGACACGCTTCCAACGAGTTTTTCAACAAAATCATATCCCGCTTTTAATAAATACATGTCAATCTTGGGGTTAATCGAACAGGGGCGTCATGCGAAAAATCAAATTCCTTCTTCTTCAAAAGGGTGATGACACATCATATGGTAGTGTAGTTGAAATTGTTGCTCCCTTTGTGACCATATATACAATTGTATTAAATATGAGTTTTGCAATGTTTGGAGCCGTTTTGGATTTACTTTGCTATCCACCAATAATCGCTGTCTCGAAGCGTTGAATGTTTTCCCCCACTAGGCGGATATACCATGTGAGCATTTTGTGAAACACTCTCGACTCTACATCGAGGTGAATGGGCTATTTCTAGTAACACCGGTTAATTGTAGACCAATCTACACCCATTTTCATCTGAATCCCCTGTATTCGCTACACCTAAACCCTCGCAATAGTTTTCTGGAGATATATAATCTCCTTCCCCATGACATGTGTATTAATTCCTATTATTAGTCTTATTAGGCTCGTGCTGTAAGGAAGCATTGTGTAGAAGACTAACTAGGTTGGGATAATATCTTGGTTCTACACCAAGGAATTCAAGCCAACCCCAAGATGTAAATGTGGATTTAAAACTTCTACACAAGGAATTCAAGCCAACCCCAAGATGTAAATGTGGATTTAAAACTAAATGCATATTTATCATCAAACAAGAAACCAGGTCAATGACACGTTCGGGACGAATCTTCCTTACTTTAAAACTCGTCTGCCATCTTTGTTTCTCCATGTCGGATCTAAAGTTCAGAGTTTCGAAGGACCTGATTTCCTCAGAAGAATCGTTTGTTACAGAAGGAGGTGGTTGAGAAGAACTGGGTTGAGAAGAACTTTGAGAAAGACCTCGCTTCTAACGCTGACGTTTTGGAGCCATTTTGGTTGGATGCTACCCCTATTACAATGGAACCAAACACATTCAGATAAAAACTCCAATATAGAAATCAATCAAACCCATAAATATCGATAAATTTACCTGAATATCTGATCGTCACTTATGATAACGGTAGAAGGAAGAGAGGAAGATCTGCCTGCTTGCATTTATGTTTAGGGTTTCTCGATTAAGAGTACTATATAAACGGTGGAAAACACTTGATATTTAAATTTGTATCGACACAAAATATATTAGTGTCGACACATTATTTAGACATATTCTCTCATAAAACCGGTATAATTGTACCGGTTAGATTGAAAAATTACATATTACTTTATACGTTTGGGTTCGATGATTTTGGGGATCGACACTTTTTATATATGGATCGACACTTTATGGGTGCACCTTGTTTTTAATTCATTCTGGGAAAAAATATCGACACAAACTATATTAGTGTCGACACATTATTTAGACTTATTCTCTCATAAAACCGGTATAATTGTACGGTTAGATTGAAAAATTACAGATTACATTATACTTTTGGGTTCGATGATTTTGGGATCGACACTTTTTTATATATGGATCGACACTTTATGGGTGCACCTTGTTTTTAATTCATTCTGGAAAAAAAATATCGACACAAACTATATTAGTGTCGACACATTATTTAGACTTATTCTCTCATAAAACCGGTATAATTGTACCGGTTAGATTGAAAAATTACAGATTACATTATACTTTGGGTTCGATGATTTTGGGATCGACACTTTTTATATGGATCGACACTTTATTGATGCACCTTGTTTTTAATTCATTCTGGAAAAAAAAATATCGACACAAACTATATTAGTGTCGACACATTATTTAGACTTATTCTCTCATAAAACCGGTATAATTGTACCGGTTAGATTGAAAAATTACAGATTACATTATACTTTTGGGTTTCGATGATTTTGGGATCGACACTTTTTATATATGGATCGACACTTTATTGATGCACCTTGTTTTAATTCATTCTGGGAAAAAAATATCGACACAAACTATATTAGTGTCGACACATTATTTAGACTTATTCTCTCATAAAACCGGTATAATTGTACCGGTTAGATTGAAAAACAGATTACATTATACTTTTGGGTTCGATGATTTTGGGATCGACACTTTTTATATATGGATCGACACTTTATGGGTGCACCTTGTTTTTAATTCATTCTGGAAAAAAAAATATCGACACAAACTATATTAGTGTCGACACATTATTTAGACTTATTCTCTCATAAAACCGTATAATTGTACCGGTTAGATTGAAAATTACAGATTACATTATACTTTTGGGTTCGATGATTTTGGGATCGACTTTTTATATATGGATCGACACTTTATTGATGCACCTTGTTTTTAATTCATTCTGGAAAAAAAATATCGACACAAACTATATTAGTGTCGACACATTATTTAGACTTATTCTCTCATAAAACCGGTATAATTGTACCGGTTAGATTAAAAAATTACATATTACATTATACTTTTGGGTTCGATGATTTTGGGATCGACACTTTTTTATATATGGATCGACACTTTATGGGTGCACCTTGTTTTTAATTCATTCTGGAAAAAAAATATCGACACAAACTATATTAGTATCGACATGACCCTTAATGTGTATAAGAAACATGTACAACAACATACTGCTAACTTTTCTCATCTCATTCATAATTATATTCACATAAAAAAATATAAATCGTATACAAAATTATAATCTTATACAAATTAACTCGACATTTACATCATTGCATCCTTTTGTTATTCCTATGTAATATTGCAGCTTTTGTTATCTCCTGTCTTCGTTCATTTTGATTGTGGCTTACGAGATCGTTTAATACTCGCGATCGATCCCAGTCTCCAACAACCTATATTCAAATTGTCAGAACGTTAAGTATTGTCAACTACAGCATTCAATCTACGACTTTTAACAATTTTACCACAAACAATTTTTTCTATCCACTTACAAAATCACCAGTTCCCCTGTAGAACCGATCGATTCCATCCACATCATCACATACATGCCGCAATCATATCTGTTACAAAATTTGAAATCATATCTGTTACAAATTTGAAAACCACACATGTCAATATGATGAATACTGCATAAATTAAGCTTTCTATTTGTATAACTCTCATACCCATTCAATTGCTTATTCTTCTTATGCTCCAAAATTTGAAATTTTTCAAGGATACTTTCCTAGAGATCCACATGACTCAACCCAAATGCGTTCTTATTAATAAATCTAATATTTTAATCTGCATTAAAATATAAGAAGTTATGCACCAAAAATTATGCATTATAATTTACATAATGTCCTTTCATACATACATACATACCAATCTCTTAGCATCCTTCACTCTCTGTTTAGCTGCTTCAGTTGTAAACATACTATCATATATTGTTACAACATGATCTACCATATCCAACACCACAGATACCAATGTGAATTATGGTGTTTATTGTGATCATTATCTGCAACAAATTTCACACCCAATTTGACAAAATTCAACATTCTATATCCGAAAACATCATTTGCAATTGGTATGGTGTCTTACCTTCTCACAGTCGGTGATTTCACATAGTTATCCAATATGACACCCCAGAAGGTAGAAATACCCTCAACACTTTCTTTGTTGTTGCCTTCCAACGCCTGTTGCTGTAATTACGCAACAAACATTATTAATTTACCGTCTATAACACTACTTTTCAATATTTATTAATTTAACTCACCACTAAGAGGTATGGAAGGTAGCCAATCCTCCGTGTGACTTTTGAGAATCGTAGCATATGTCCAGGCGAGCAAATCGATAACCTAACAATTACACAATCAGAACATATTCAATAAGTTTTTATTTATTTTCTACTTTCTACTTACCACAACCGCCAACCCATTCCGTAGGCTTCAACGTTCAACGTCGTATACAGTAGCGAATTGATTTCCCATTGATATTACAGAATATCTGTATGAATCATTAGGATTAATATCTTGTCATGAAATATTTAAATATCACTCACAAAACAATATATTCACTTACCCGATTCTAACTCGCTATTCCATAAATAATCCAAATTGCAGCTTCGATGTCATCAATTCCGGTTGGAATGTCCGCTTTTTTCAACCTACAATTTTGCATACAAATTTTTGTCACAACAACATAATAAAAATCAAATTAAGTATTCTTTTATTAAACTTACCTTCTGCTTCTTCTTCTGGGTGCAGGACATTCCGATCCAAAACTGCTGCTATAACACTCTCCGGTGTATAAATGACATCGACTTCCTTCCTCCTCATTTCTTCCATCTCTTCTTCTTCCTCCTCCCTCTTTTCTTCTTCATATTTTTTCAGTTCATCGTACTTTTTTCTACATAGCTCTTCATATCTTTTATTTCACCCTTCAATTGAGCTCCTTCATCCGAGTATTTATCAACCCACCCCCTTCACCCCCCGAAGTTCACTCCTCAAATCAACAACCTCCTTCACCACTCCCTCAAATTTTTCTCCCGTCACCATCTTAATACACCCCTTAACACCGAAACTTCTTTCCCACTTCACCCCTCAACACCTCTACTTCTTTCACCACTCCATCTATTTTTCCTTCCACTACCCCCTTATGCCTCTCGAGTTTCTCTACGACTTGATCAAGTTTCTCTTCGACTCTTGATTGTCTTTGCATGATTTCAAATTGGATTTTTTTTGATCAGCCATTCAGACATCAAAATGTCGAAGTTACTCTGTTTGCTTCACCGTCGTCCCACTCACCTTCATCCCCCAATACAAACCATCCCTCCTTTCTTCTCCCTGCCTCCACTGCCTCCTCTACATCCTTGCCAATAACCTTCAAAAAATTAAATTACAATATTAAGACATTGATTATATTCTAATATTATTTAATTACATAACCATCCCTCCTTTCTTCTCCTCTGCCTCCACTGCCTCCTCTACATCCTTGCCAATAACCTTCAAAAAATTAAATTACAATATTAAGACATTGATTATATTCTTAATATTATTTAATTACATTTATTACCATTTCTTGCTTCTTCCCCTCTATCCAACTTCAACTTCACCATCACTCTAACCACCTCTCCTTCCCCATGCACGGATGCGTGCCACTCCGGTTCTTTCATAGCCGGCACTGCCTCACAGCCCGACAAAATCGAACAGTGCAACCTGCATTTATAATAAAATTAGAATTTTTATATAAAAACACAAAAAGTGATTCAACCATTTACCTCTAAGATTGCTATGCACCCTTTGAGGTATCTCTGGCTGCCCTTTTTAAAGGTGATAATTGATTCAATCAATCTCGAATGGATATATTCAGCCCAATTGAATTCACCCTTCAAGCCTTCATCGCAAATGAGCTTCATATATCCTTGTTCGTTGACGTATCACCCGTTTGGACAAAGAATATACGACAAGGTACAATAGAACTCGGGCCTTCAGCTCATCCCCAGTAATATCCACTTTTGATATCCCTCTTCAACTTCATATATGTCACCTTATGATTCAAACCATATTTGGAGGCAAGTTGCTTTCCAGTTCTTACTCCTACAGACTTCTATAACACTTTTGCCTTTGTTTTGTACCCCCAATACGGCTGCAGCAGTCGATACCCCCAGAGGGAATGAATAATCACCATACTTAGCCATACTTGTGACGTCAAATTGTGCCATCAAGGATCGCACAATTCCCTCCGAATAGGTCGATCCCTTACTCCGATCAACGATCCAAAACCTATTTCTCCCAGCACATTCAACTGACCCTTCTCCTTAAGGGTTTAATTAATAAATTCACCCTTTTAATGCTGCATCTTGTCGACACTTCCTACATTTTTTAACAATATATAATGTTATAGTTCTTATATATTTTGTATCAACGTATTTACAAGTTTAATGAATACCTTATTTTCATGTGCTTTCCTCCGTTCTTTGTATTCTTTACTCATCCTTGACTGTGATGTAAGGTTCCTTTTCAGCATCACTCATTGAATTCCATTTGGACCTCACATCTTTTTTCACCTAATATTAAACATAAACGTTTCTTAATCAATACATTAACACTAATACTAATACTACTCAATGTCAATTTCATTTTACATACCGAACCGCTCTGTGTGTCATCTCCCTTCATCCTTTTGCATTCGGCCATACTGTTAACATTTAAAATTTGTAATCAATTTAAAGTTTATCGATACTTTAATCCAATTACCATTTCAACAATAATAACAAAAAGACATTGATACTTACTAGAAGTACATATATCCACCCTTTGGTTGCTTTCGAGTCTCGGCCTCAATTTCAAAGTCATCTGCTGCACCAACAATTTTCCAACCCATTGACTCCATTTTTCCTTCATATATCAGTTTACGCAAATCAAATTATTTTGTTACATACACTTTTCAATATACAAATATAGATAACTACTCTTGTGGTAAAACGGTTTTCTTCAAAAGAATTGAATGGCCACACCAAATGTGTCGGCACATTTATACAACCTATAATATCATTTTCTACCTATAATATTAATAAAAGTATCGACATTTAATTTTTCCTTGAATATCTATTTCTACCTGCAATCGGTCCCCCAAATGCTTCCTTACTCCAAAACCCCAAACAACACATAAAAAACCCTATCGCGATTACTGTAATAATAAAAAATTAGGGTTTCGACAACATACTTTTCGATTCGACTGCAGCAACAAACAAACAAACTTCGCTTTAGAAACGCCTTCTGAAATGCAGGCAATTACTCTTCGATTTCAAAAACTCGTCCGTTCTATCTATTTTCAGAGGATATTTAGCTTATATTTTCATCGGATATGTTATTTATATTTAATCGATACAAATACAAAAGTGTCGATACTTTTATGTCAGGTGTCGATACTTTCGAAGGATAATTACCTATTTCTTTGAAAGTGTCGATAATTTATTACACGTACTTACGAAAGTATCGACACTTTCAATATATCCGGTATCATTTTACCGTTTTTATCATTTTGATACCGTTTTATCATATTTTTAACCTGTTATAATCGTGTGGATCGATATTTTTTTTAAAGTATCGACCACATTATAGGCGCTATAACTGCTTCTCTTTAAATTCACAAAGTGTCGATCCTTATATAACGTATCGACACTTTTAAATTTACCGGTTTTATCATTTTGTTACCGTTTTATCATATTTTTACCTGGTATATCGTTTTGGATCGATATATTTTTTAAAAGTATCGACACTTTTTAGGATTTAAAACTGCTTTTAAAGTTATGTAATTTATGTTTCAATTTATTTAATAGTGTTTCAGTTTTCCACCTACAATTAATTTAATAATTTAATTTACACAAAATTTTATTTGATTGTTTGATATTTTATAAAATATTATTTAGCATTTAAATTTAACAATATTAACCAAATATAATATAATATGTTTTCAACAGTGAAATAAGTATGGACACTTTTATAAAAATGATATATACTTTTTTGAAAGTTATGTAATTTATGTTTCAAATTTTTTAATATGTTTCATGTTTTCCACCTACAATATTAATTTAATAATTTCATTTACACAAAAAATTATTTGATTGTTTTGATATTTTATAAAATATTATTTAGATTTAATTTAACAATATTAACTAAAGATAATAATATATTTTCACAGTGAAATAAGTATGGACACTTTATAAAAGGATAGATAATTTACAATATAACAAGTAAAAATATGACAAAACCAGATTCATTATGACAAAACCGGTAAAATTACTTGATATGTTAAACGTATGGACACTTTTATAAAAAGGATAGATACTTACCGATAACCCAAAGTTTACCGGTTACCAAATTTTTTAATAGTTTTTCATATTTCTACCTAAAACATTATTAGTTGTCAACATAATAGGTACCGCTAAACCGAATTTATTAAATACATTTTAATGTATCCGGTAATGCTGTATATTAACCGTATATTAACCCGCCTTTCCTGAGACATCCCCGCACATGGGGCATGGGAATTGGACAATTGGTCAGATATAATGGATTGGTGGGTACAAAAATCGTTTCTTTTAAAGGGGTCTACATTTGAAAAAAAAAATGCTTTAGTTTATTATTACTACACGTTTGCACGAGGTGCGGTGCGTTCTTCTTAGGCTACATTATTTTACACAAATTACATCAAACACTTGTATATTGCAGAATAATAAAATAATATATATTTGTTGCTTTTTATATATATTTTATACACGGTTAATTAGTTAAAAGTTTAAAACGATAACCATCAATATAAAATCTTTGAATTTATCAACATCAACTATAAGGCCTTTATCCCTTATGAATACCATAATAAAAAGGGTAAAGTTTAGGTATAGTAAGCAAGCAGCATGGCACCTCAAAAGGTTCACATTTCAATATATAAGCTGTTTTCAAGAGATTGCAATGCTGTGTTCAAAATTGAATAAATTTAAAAAGTTTCCTACTTACCCTTTGTTTTCTGATTATTAGTTATAATTCTCACACACATCATTTACTTGTTCAATGTATCAAAATCAACAAATCTTTCTTTAAAGATTACGTACATCTCTAATACGAGTTGGGAACTTGTTAGTACAAATTTGGATTTGTATTTTCTTGATATTATGCTACAAAATTATGGGCATAATTTATCTATTATCCAATGCGGGGAAAAAAAACATTTGGGCCATTTAATTGCTTCATCAACAGCAGACACTTTCCCCTTTTATAATATCCTCGTCTCTCCCAAGCTCTCACTCGCCCCAATTCCAAAGCTTCTATTTTTCTCATCACCAAGCTCTCTACTCTGAAACCAAGACTTTTTTCCCCCTCAGATTTGAATTGTTAGTTTACCGGGAAAGTCGGCCGGAATTGTAAAAGTAGCAAAATCCGCTGCATTGTGAGGCTCAGGCAATGCTGCGGGGTGGAGGAACAAGGCTCGGATGTCGGCCACCGGCATCCCATCCGATGTGCCGTCGGGGCACGTGGCGGTCTGCGTGGGGACGAGTTGCAGGAGATTCGTGGTGCGCGTGTCGTACCTCAACCACCCCGTGTTTAAGAAATTCCTTATCCAAGCCGAGGAAGAGTACGGGTTAAGTAACCAAGGCCTGTTGACCATCCCCTGCGACGAGTCCGTTTTCGAAGAAGTCATCCGGTTCATCTCCAGTTCGGAGTCGGGTCACTCCGGTGGGTTCGTGGGGACTTTAAAGAGAAGTGCCACTCTGGAATCAAGAGTAAATTGACTTGTGGATGGAATCTCGGCCGTTACTTCATGGTTTAAGGAGAGAACTTCTGATAATTATAAAAGAGACTCGGGGGGTTTTCAACTCAGTTCCGAGTTACCTCAAACGAACAATTGATTATTGAACACTGTTTAAAACTTGAAACCAACGAGTTCGACCGTGTTGAGGAGCTGGTTAGTAAAAATCTAGAGTTCCGAGTTTTCACTTGCCTTACTGACAAGGTAAGTTGGCGGGGTTATAATTTTTTGTCCTTTCTTTCTCAACATATTTGTAATTGGTTGAATTCTTAGCTGAGTCAATGTCCAATGCCTGAGTTGGTGATGGTTGATGGAGATGACAGGGAAGGTGATTATATTGTTAACCGAGTCATCATCCCAAGTTAATTTATATACCCACTGCTGTGTAAATTCTGTAATATATTGAACAATGAAGGAAATATTTTAGGGAATATCGGAGTCTAGAATATGAAGTAATTCAGTTAATTTAAGTGGTTATTTTAAAAACATAATATAATTAAAAAGAAAAGAAAAATCCACAGAAGACATTGAGGTTGATTTATCGACAGAATCTTACCTGATGGTCAAAATCCTAACTACATCCGGAAAGAAGAAGAAAAATCAGAGTAGATTGCAGGATTTTGGGGTGATGAAAGGCTCTAGTGCCTACCAGTTATCATGGTCCATATCGACCCACCGCCTACAAGTCGATCTTTGTTGAGAAAGACAAGCTTAGAGAACATATTAAGGAAGAAAAGACTTGTGCTTCTCCAACCAAACGGATGTCCCAATAATTAAAAGGTGGACCCAAGGAACCGTATGTAATAGGAACCCAAGAGGAATTGTACAAGAACCAAAAGCAGGGAGCATATCATTATCACCTACTTTTCGGGCTTGGAAGACAAAAGTTCATTGCAGAATTGCCTGAAGACTGTAATCTCTTTCACAAATCACAATGGCATCAATGCCAAGTTTGGCTAAATTTGGTTTGCTTTACATTTAGGGATGAATTAGGAGGTGGGTGGGTCCTAAAAATTAAAATTTGTATATCTTAAATCCCTTTTATATATTTCTTTTGTTAATATATTTTTGTTTCTAAAATTTTATAAATTTATTCCTCTTTAAAATTTTATAAATTATTACGGCATAAACCATACGTCATTTCTATTTAGATTCTATTCTTGAGTGTAATAACTCGGTTTATGTTATATCTTAGAATATGTTACCATTGTTTTAGTTGTTCAAAAAGTATAGGTAAGGATCAAAGATAACCTAAAAATTTTATATTTGAAAGAGTAACATTTTAAATAAATAAACTTAATTCTAATAAACATAAAATAAAAATTTTAATATAAAAACAAACAAAATATTCAAATATATAAAAAAATTAATACAGTTCCTACCTGCCCTTCTAGGTCCCTAAGGATGAATGAATGGCTTTAGGCAGCCCGAAGCGATTTCTACTACTAGGTGCTTTTCGGCCCAAATATACGAGTTATGTTTGTATGTGTTTATTATCTAAAATATGGTTCTGTTTTATTTTAAATTAATTTTGACATAATAGCATAAAAGCCTTTAATGTTTGACGTTTTTCATTATCCTTCAGTTTTACTTTTTAGAAAAGTAAATCTTAACGTTCCATTTGTTCAAAGACGCCTTTTTGTTGAAAATTTGTATAATTTTAAATAATTATTTTATTTCTTATATTTTAAATCTCACATCGTGTTAAGTGTAATACGAGAACAGTAGAAAAATTAACTTTCATTTCTAACACTCTAATTACAATCTGTTTACACATATATATAACCTTTCAATCTAACTGCCTAACTACTTAAAACTACTTGTAACAACTATTAACAGAAAACTGATTACAAACTCAACACTCCCCCTCAAATTGGATGTTGAAAAATTTTCAACTCCTAACTTGGATAGCAGATAACCATGCTGCTAACTTCCCAAGGCCTTGGTCATGATATCTGCAAGTTGCTCATGTTGAAACATGTTCTGTTTGAATCATCCCTTCTTGTATCTTTTCTCTCACAAAATGGCAATCAATTTAATGCTTTGTCCTTTCACGATACACTGGATTAGCTGCTATTTGAAGTGCAGCTCTGTTGTCACAGTGAAATTTTATAGGCTTCAGACCCTTTATGCTAAGCTCTGCAAGCAAACCTTGTAACCAAACCAGCTCAGAAGTGACCACTGCCATAGCTCTATATTCTGCTTATGTCGAAGACCTTGCTACAAATTTTATTTCTTTGATTTCCACGAAACCAATGAATCACCAATCTTAATGCAAAAACCTATCACATATTTTCTTGTCATTGGACATGATCCCCAATCTGAATCACAATAGGCTAAAAGTTGACAAATCGAAGAGGATTTTAACAATATTCCCTGTCTTGGTTCCTTCTTGACATATTTAACTACTCTAAAGCTGCCTCCATATGAGACCTCTTAGGTTGCTGCAAATTGACTAAGAAGATTCACTGTATATGTAATACAGGCCTTTTATGTCAAGTAAATCAGCCTCCCAAAGTCTTTGATAAACTGACTTTTCAACTAGAAGTGTTCATCTTCATTATCCTGCTGCATAATCTTATCATAGTCCAGGGTAGTCAACTTCAGATCTGCTCCAGAGGAGTAATAACAGGCTTTGCTTCCTCCAAACCAGTATCTTTGATTAGCTGGAGGCATACTCATTTGATTCAAAAGTATGCCTTCTTTTGACCTCAATACCTCAATTCCTAAGAAATATTTAACTCCCCCAAATCCTTCATCTTAAAATGGCTATTCAACATTTCTTCAATTCATCAATCAATTCACTTCTATCACATGTGATTACCAATCAACATAGACTAATAACAAGGCCATTTTACCTTGAGTCTCTTGATGAACAATGAGTCATACTTGCTTTGAACATAACCAGTTGAGACCAATGCTTCTGTTAATTTCATATTCCACTGCCTGGAAGCTTGCTTGAGATACAATGATTTTTGCAGTCTACACACAATCCTCTCCCCCTGATTGCAAATACCCTCAGGTAGTTGCATATACTTCCTTATAAAGATCTCCTTGCAAAAAAGCATTGAATACATCCATTTGCAATAATGGCCAATGAAAAATATAAGCAAGTGAGAATGGTTCGAATAGTAACCATTTTAACCACAGGAGAAAATGTGTCAACAAAATCAATTGACTCTTGTTGATTATAGCATTTAGCAACCAATCGAGCTTTATATCTCTCAACCTCACCTGATGCTTTGTACTTAACTCTATAAATCCACTTACATCCAATAGGAACTTTTCCTAGTTGTAATGAACAAGGGACCAAGTTCTATTAGACTCCAATGCATGTATTTCTTCTTTCATAGCTTGAACCCAAAGTGGATCTTGAACAGCCTCAGAATAAGATTGAGGCTCAGAAATTTGAGAGATGGAAGACAAGAACACTTGAGTATGAAGTGGTAATGATAATAAGAAAGAGAACTGAAATTTGAAGAAGAGATTGACAAGAGCAGACACAATTAACCAAGTAGGAGGCTTGGATACTCTAGAGGACTTCCTAGAAGGAACATGTGCACTTATTGAAGCAGAAGACTGAACTGAAATTTGAGAGGTGTGTTCATCATTAGTGGTACTCAACTCAGTAGGATTATTATGAAGGGACTAGAATGTTGAGGACATGGAGTATTTAAAACCAAGAAATCATCATCTTGAATAAGGGTAGTAGATGGGAATAATGTTGGAGAATTATAAAAAGAATTTCATGAACTTAACATCCCTACTGATGAATAGTTTTTTAGAGTCAAGATTAAACAACAAATAAACTTTTTGGGTTGAAGAGTATCCCAAAAAGACAGAAGCAAATGCTCGAGCATCAAACTTATCATGAGGTGTAAGATTTATTGCAAAACAGAGACACCCAAACACTTTAAAATTCATAAGAAGGAGGTTTATGGTACAGTAATTCAAAAGGAGTTTTCCAAGATAGGACTGAAGAATGCAACCTATTGATAATATAGCAAGCATCTAACACACATTCTCCCCAGAATTTAAAAGGGACTCGATACTGAAAACGAAGAGCCGAGAAACTTCTAAAAGATGCCTATGTTTACGTTCTGCAACCCCATTCTGTTGAGGAGTGCGTACACAAGTACTTTGATGGATAATTCCTATAGATGCAAACAAGGGAGAACACTCAGAGTTAAAAAATTCACGGTCATTATCACTATGAACAATTTTAACTGAGACAAAAAATTGATTCTAAACCATTAAGATAAAGGTTCAAGACAGGAAATCATCATTCTTAAGCCTCAATAAGTACACCAGGACATCCTAGTGTAGTCATCTACAATGGTTAAGAAAAAGGTTGACCAGCATGAGTAGAGATTCGATAAGCCCCCCACAAATCAATATGAATCAATGTGAAGGGAGTAGTGGTCCTGGAATTGCTAACTGAAAATAGAAGCCTAGATTGTCTAGCTAAAGGACAGATATAACAATTTTGAACAGATTCATGATGCAAATTCTCATTATGAAACATAGGCAATTTTTTTAGTTGAGAAGCTGAAACATGTCCTAAACGAGCATGCCAAGATTGTTTTATTTGCATCAACGGATTTATAAGTATTGAGAAAAGTTTAGAAGTAATAAAAGGTGTACATGCATCAACAGAATGTTCTAAGGCAGAAACAGAAAAAACAGAATTTGATGCAAACCTGAGCATGTATAGACCTCTATATCTTTACCAATCACCCTCATCATGCCATTGCAATATCCTGCAATATGCAAAGCTCAGGATAGAACAAACAAACAGTTTAACTCATGAGCCAGTTTTGAAACAGAAATAAGATTATGAGTAAAGTGAGGCACATGAAGAACATTTGATAATTAAAGACCATTTGGGAGCCTAACATAACCTATATGTTTGACAACAAAAGATTTACCAGTAGGCAGCTGAATAAATTTAGGTGTGGATTACAGGGCACAGGATCGAGCATGCATTTTAAGTCTGATAAATATGGTCAATTGCTCCAGAACCAGAATCCATTCAATTGAATTATAAGTAAGAGAATAGAAGGTACATGCCAGATTCACAGAGGAATCTGGACTGGAACTTTGAGCTGAAGATCGATCAGAGGGAGTCACCATAGTAGCTTGGGAACCCTTCTTCTTGTTGAATTTAAAGTCAGGAGGGAAACCAATAAGGCGATATCAATTCTCCTTTTTATTGCCCTTCACTTTACAGTGATCACATATGCCAGTAAATCGTTGATGGTTGCCAGAAGCATTGGAGCACAGTGCTGTAGAGTCCACGAGAGGGACAACACCGGACAACTGAAGGCGATGAAATTCCTCTTGACTTTTCATGGAATAGGCGTTGTTGACTGAAGGTAAGGGATGCATCAACAGGAATTGACTTCGAATGGCAGTGTACGAGTCATTCAGCCCCATGAGAAACTGGAACAACCTCTGTTGAGAAACATGTGTGAACTAGATTAAGCGTTTCACAAGTGCAGCTCGAGTAAGGTACCAGTGCATCATACTCGTCCCACAGAGAGCTTCAAACGTGAGAATACGCATAAATGGAGAGCTCGCCTTGGACCATCGTGGTAATCTCACGATGAAGGAAAAATATTCGAGAATCGTCGACCTTGTCAAAGCGTTCATTGAGATCGGTCCAAACGAACGCTGCGCTGGAGGCAAAAACAATTCCAGCAGACAAATCCTTGCTCACGGAATTGATGAGCCATGACAGCACAAGGACGTTGTATATGTCCCATTGTGCTTGAAGTGAGGACTAAATCATCGCGGCAGTAATCTCCATCGACGAACCTTAATTTATTTTTGGCGAGAAGTGCGATTCGTATGAGCGACTCCAGACGGTGTAGTTTTTGTCCATGCAAACTGATGCGAGATCAAAACCGTGCCCGGAGTATTCAAGGGATGGAGATACAACGGGTGATTGAAATCGAGAAGCGTTGATTCGGTCATCGGGGCTATTGTGGGTGGCATCGTGACAGATGCGACGGTGAAGAAAGGTAATCTGTTTCAGGAAGGAGGAAATAATGAAGCAAGAGCAGGCCCGAGAACGAAGAAAGGCCCAGTGAAATTGGGTTAGCCTGTACCTTGTTAAAGTGTAAAGGTCATACCAATCAATAAAACAGTTATAAAGTGTCACACCATGTCATAAAAGGGTTGGTCGTTAGTTTGTCTGTAAAAAAAAGGCTTATTGGGAAAAATGAAACGTTAAGTTTCATTCTGTTAAGAAAATTTAAGGACTCAATTGAAAAACTATAAATATTGAAGGTTTTATGACATTATACCTTATTGTTTACGAACATTAGGTTAATTGTTTAAAAGTTTTTAAAATGAATATTTTATAGGATAAACTATATATTTACGATTCAATTATAACACTTTTACTTTTACAATCAATCTTTCAATTTTGTTAATCAAACTATTTAACTATTTACTAGACATTAACAATTGACGAAATTATTAACGTGATAGTTAAAAAATTTAGCATAATTATACATTTAGTCTTAATATATTTATATCATATTATTGATTATAATTTAAATTTAATTCAAAAAATAATCTTTCAATCAAGTGGTGACACATGTCATCATTTAATTGGAAGATATTTTATTAATTTTCATATATTTAATTAAATAATTTTATTAAATCAAGTGTTGATTACCACCTTATTAAGTGGAAAACTAATGAGAGAGCATAAAATGGGGATATAGAGAGTTGAACCTATGCCCAGCGAATAGATGGTCATGTCTCAACCACTGCACTAATAGTTTTATATACGTCAAGTTTTACATCATTATATAGAGTGGCGGATCTAGAAATTAGGAAATAAGGTCTAAATTTTAATATTTTATTTTCTAAGAAAAATGAGTATACAATTTTCTCTATTTTTATTTCTCTGATATATTAAACAAATTATTTTTTTAAAATAATGAGTATGCAATTGAACAGGGGCAGAGTTAGAAAATTTGATTTGGGGTGTCAAATTTAGAAAGGTAAATGTAGGATTAACCACTTTCATTTAAGTTTTGTATATTTTTTTCTCATTGAAAAACATAATATTTTGATATTTCATTTTTATTAGGTAAGACGTGGTCACTAAGAATTAACTATCGGTAGACCTTTAACGAATTGTTGACATGACATAGTAAATTTATAAAAATATAAAGATAAATTACACAAATATCACTAATGTTGAGCAAGTTTTTTTCTCACTAAAGTTTCAAAAGTAACAAATTGATCAGTAAAACATTAAACATGTCCTTGAACAATTATTTTATATCTACTTTACCCCAAAAGTTTCTAATTTTCCATTTCCCCAAATATTTATATATTTTAAAATTTAAAAATAAACTTAAATATTCATTTTTGGACATGAAGCAATCAAATATTTTTTTAATTATAAAATATAGAAAGATTTGGAATAACTTAGATATAAATCATTGGTCAAGGACCTATTGATATTTACTGACCAATTTATTATTTTTGAAACTTAATGAAGAAAATGAGAACTTACTCAAACATTATGACTATTTGTGTAGTTCACCCAATTATTTTATAAATTCATTGTGCCATATCAGCAATTCATAAAGGTTTAACTACAATTAACTCTCAAGTCTCAGTGACTACATTAATTAAATAAAAAGAAAGTGATCAAATCTTTTAAATAAAAAGAAAGTGATCAAATATAAGTTTTATGAATTCATTGAGAAAAAGTGTACAAAACTTAAACGAAAGTGATCGATCATGTAGTTTGCCCGTTTAGAAATTATATGAAGAATTTTTTAAAATGAGAAAATTAAATTTTAAAATTTTATATTACATTTATTTAAATCATATAGTTTATCCTATTTTATATATAATAACACTACATTTTTTTAATATCAATTAGAAAATGGTTTTTATTTCCGAGCCTAATGTTTAAAATAACATTTTTATTTTTCACAAGAATACTCAAAAAATTAAAAAAAAATCACACATTCTCACAATATTTTTCTAAACCATTTTTTTTTTGCTGTTCAAATCCAGAACATATCTTGTTTGTTTAATAACTATTAACATAAGTGAAAAAATTAATAATCACATGTATTTTAAGATAATTTATCACACCATGGAAAATAAATAATATAAATGAAACTTTAAATTAAAAATAGGAGTAAAAGAACCTCTTTAAAATAATAAAAAATTTATTTGTGTTTTTTGTCTAAATAAGCCGTGAAAGTGACTAAATTACTAAATGAGATTTGTTTATTCTTAATTTATACATTAAACATAAGAGTAAAAATAATACTCCGTGACATTAGATTTTGTATTTTTATGGTGTAATTGTCAGTATCGATCTATTAATCAACTAATTCGGATCAGATACTACAGAGGCAAAGGCGACCCTCCCAACCTAATTTGCTCAATTCACAGTCATCAGGATCTAAAACCCTTGACCTTACTTAAGGGATCTAGTGTCTCTTCCTATAGACCAACTAGTTGTTGGATTTTTGTAAATTATTGTATGTTTAAAGAAAAGGTTTTAACTTTTTTGAATCGTGAACCAATCAAGTAGTATAATGTTAAATGGTTATTATTTTTTTTAAGGTCTTAGATTAGAACAGACATATATTTATCGATGATTTGAAAAATCTAAATATATATTATCTTATAATAATTCTAGATTATTTAAAAAAATTAAGCCGTGGTCCAATATAAGAAGCCCGAAGTAAAAAAAAACGTCAACCAGTACATGGAATGAAACAGCAACCTAAGCTACTTTGCAGCGAGGCCCAAAAGAGCACAGATTAAGTTTGTGGAGTGTCGAGATGAAGTGGGGAAATTCAAAGGAAGCATGTGACGATGAGCCGTAAATGAACATGCGTTTAAAGGTGTGTAGGTTGCAGAGCCTGAGCTTTGCATGACGAGAACCCTGTAACTTCCACCTTACAAAACAACAAACGAAATGGTTGCATGATTATGATGTTTGCCATTTCTCTTTCAAGGTTTTAATGTGAATTGGCCGAGCTTGGGTTCTGTTCTGCCTTCTACTGTTTTGGAAATATAACAGTATGTGCAGACTGGACCACTTCTTGCCCCATATGATATGTGTCATTTTATAATTTTTCGACACGTAGTAGTATGTTACATCATCACTTTTTACACGAGACATATACCACATCATCACTTTTGGCATGTTACATATGTCACAACATTACTTTTAAATGTGGCATATACCATATCATAATTTTCAACCTATGATATATATAATATCATTACTTTTAATACGTGACATGTGTCTCATTATCACTTTGAATATGAGATAATCTCACATTTGTGACATGTGACGATTGTTAGGTGGTGTTTGTTTTTGCAAAGATAAAAGGTCTGCGGACCACATCTGCAAGCATCTGCAGCAGAAGAGGTGGACCAAAAGTGTACAGTCTACAATAAGATTGTTTTAACGTCTGCATACTGCTAAATGAACTGAAATATAAATAAACTGATTTTTTAAAATTAAAAGAGTTTTGCAATACGAGATTTAAATAATTTTAGTTTTACAATACTAAAATTAATAATTAAATAAACTACAATAATAAATTATTTTAAAATAAATCAATCCATATTTTAAAATAAATCATCCATACTAATAAATTATTTAAAATAAATCAATTCATACAACTACAATAATAAATCAATCCATATTTAAAATAAATCAATTCATACTAATAAATTATTTAAATAATCAATCCATACTAATAATTATTTAAAATAAATCAATCTATACAAATACAATAATAAAACAATCCATATTTTAAAATAAATCAATCCATAGTAATAAATTATTTAAAATAAATCAATTCATACTAATAAATTATTTAAAATAAATCAATCCATATTTTAAAATAAATCAATCTATACAACTACAATAATAATCAATCGATATTTTAAAATAAATCAATCGATACTAATAATTATTAAAATAAATCAATTCATACAAACTACAATAATAAATCAATCCATATTTTAAATAAATCAATCCATACTAATAAATTATTTAAAATAAATCAATTCATACAACTACAATAATAAATCAATCCATATTTTAAAATAAATCAATTCATACTAATAAATTATTTAAAATAAATCAATTAATATTTTAAAATAAATCAATCCATACTAATAATTATTTAAAATAAATCAATCCATATTTTAAAATAAATCAATCTATACTAATAAATATTTAAATAAATCAATCCATATTTTAAAATAAATCAATCCACACTAATAAATTATTTAAAATAAATCAATCCATATTTAAAATAAATCAATCCATACTAATAAATTATTTAAAATAAATCAATCGATATTTTAAATAAATCAATCCATACTAATAAATTATTTAAAATAAATCAATACATACAACTACAATAATAAATCAATTCATATTTAAATAAATCAATCCATACTAATAAATTATTTAAAATAAATCAATCCATACAACTACAATAATAAATCAATCCATTTTAAAATAAATCAATTTATACTAATAAATTATTTAAAATGAATCAATCAATATTTTAAAAAATCAATCCATACTAATAAATTATTAAAATAAATCAATCCATATTTTAAAATAAATCAATCTATACTAATAATTATTTAAAATAATTATTTCAAATAAATCAATCCATATTTTATAATAAATTATTTTAAAATAAATTTTTTTGTAATAAATTATTTATAATAAATTATTTTAAAATAATAACCTTATTAAATTATTTAAAATTATTTTAATAAATAACCATATTTATAATTGTTCTTGAAGAGGTTTGAAGACCTTTGAAGACATAAAAATATGTCTGCACCAAGAAGAACTCGCGCAGAAGTTACAAGAGCTTCTGTCTTCTAAAAAAACAAACGGTTTGCGAAGCCTAATATCTGTGCGTGGTCTGCGCAGCACAGACATAGAGGTTTGAAGAGGTTACACAGTAAAACAAACTAAACCTTAGTGAACTGATAACTTATAACCAATTAGAAGATATTTTATCTTAAAATAAAACGTTCAAAGTGAAATTCCTTATGATAAGCATGATATTTTAATATTATATTTTTACTGGTGATGATCCTTATGATTTTAGTATGATATTTTAATTTAATAATTATGTCTAAAGTAAAAGAGGGCGACAAATTATGATAAACATGTTTTTATATGATTTCTGACTTTTAAAATTGATTTAATATTCAAAATACTTCTTTATTTCAAAATATTCGTATTTAGATTATTTTATATTTTTTTTAATTAATTTTGTTTTTCAACTTCATTTTATTTATATTATTTTTCTTTTTTTTTTCATATTTCTTTTGAGAAATTGGCATGAGCTAATCAATTTTCATCATGAATTTTTTAATAGTACAAGTATGGATTAGGGTGGTGAGGTACAATCGTATTTTTAGAAAGTTAATTTTTTTATATATTTTGTGTATTTTTTTTATTTTTATTGATAATCTAATTCCGTACTTCCTGTAATCTTATAATTCTGCACGTCTTAAATTTCTAACACAAGTAAGGATGGACTTAAAGGGATCAAGTGGGGATAGCCGCCCCATGTAATTTTAAAAGAGAAAATAACCTCAGTGAGCGAAAATGTCTTATAATATACGATTTTAACCATTTTTTTTGGATTTGCCAAAATGACCAACAAATTCGCAACGCGAACTCCAATTTCGCAACCCAGTTTCCAGTTTCGCAACGCGAATATGTAAATCGCATTGCGATTTTCCAAATTCGCAACCTCAAATCTATAAATCGCAACACAAAAGTCAAATTCGCAACGCGATAGTCAAATTCGCAACGCGATAGTCAAATTCGCAACACAAAAGTCAAATTCGCAACACGGGATTTCAAATTCGCAACTGAATTTCAAATTCGCAACACGAATTTAATTTCACAACAGGTTTTAGTTTCGCAAGACAAATGTTTTGGGTATATAACAACGCAACGGCATCAACTCATAACATAAATCCCTAAATTGCAACTCATTCTATCTCCATCTATCACTCTCTCCGGCGACATCCGTTTCTATATCCAATGACATCATTCCCTATCTCTAATTTTTTTTTTACATAAATTTATTTCTATATAATTTTTCAATGATTTCTCTCCCAAATTATCAACTATCAACTTAATAAAGGTATGTTTTCACAAGTTAGTGATGATATCTAGTTATAGCTCGTTTGATTAGTAAATTAATTTACAATTTGTAGAATGAAATCATCTAATGTTGATCATGTTTGGATAGATTTGTGTTTTAGAGGGTCATGGGAGAATGTTCATGGTGTTTTACAATATGTGCCTTTACCCATGAATCTTCAACTAAAACTGTCATTAAAAAAGTTAACTTATGAAACTCTAATGTTACGTATTACAAAGAAATTGAATTTAGAGCCTCTAAGTGGATTTAGGCTATCTTATCAGAGAAAAGGTAAAGTTTATTGTTAACCGACAATGAAGACGTTGACGATTCATTGCTTACATTAGTGTTTCGCAAGAAGATGATTTACATTGTATGTTGTTGACCCTAGAAGTAGTGAAGTTGGGTCAGTAGCGGGTAGTAATCAACTAAGTTCTTCAACCCCAGTTTATGGTACTCACAATGTACAACGTTATTATCAACCTCAAAATTCAATGGTTTCACCACAATTTCATCACCAAGAAAATTTTGTTTCACCACATTTCCAATACCAAACACAATATCAAAACAATCTCAAAACCCACAACCTTTTCCTAATCCAAATCCCAATCAACTTCAGCACCAAAATTTCGGTTTTCGTATTGACCAGTTAGACGATTATGAGCCAACAGAAAAAATTGTGAGTACTAGTCAGTATTCGAAATTTGATCTTGGTCAATACCCGGATTTTGATCTTGGTCAATACTCGGATTTTGATGATGTGATGGAAGATACCCTGCATGTAATGATTTTGATATTGGTCATACCGAATTTTGATGATGAAACAGCCACTACGAGGAAGATGTTGTTGATGATAATGAGGAGGAAGTTACGACTGTGAATGAACAGTTGAACATCTATTCTTTAATTCATATAACCCTGAAGAAGAAAAAAAAGAAGAAGTCCTCGAAGAAAGAAAAAGAAGAAAATGCCACGGGAGTATAACTGGGAATATGCCAGAATTACTTCAGATACCAGAATAAGAGTTGGTAAAGATAGCAGTTTGATTGTTACACAAAAGTTATTTGTATCAAGATAGATGATTGTTTTGATACAAAGGAAGACTTGAAGATAGCTTTGTATACGAAATGTGTGGAAGATGGCTATCAACTAAAGTTAACAAATCAAGCAAAGATCGTTTCGAAACAAGGTGTATGATTGACAAAAACTGTACGTGGCATATGATTGCAAAGAGGATAAAAGATTGCGAAATATTTCAAGTTAGGACTTTTATTGATAAACATACATGTTCAAGAACCCAAGTTTTTCCTCACCATAGACAGGCAACAAAAAGGTGTTGGGTGGTTTTCTGGCTGAGTTAATGTTTTTGAATGGAAGGGTATATCGGGGAAATGAAATTATGACTGACATGAATGCTCGGTTCAAGATTAGTATCTCATATTCTCAAGCTTGGAGAGCCAAATGTTATGTCTTGGAATTGTTGAGGGGGTCGCCAGAAGCATCGTTTGCCCAACTGTCGGCTTATTGTCACAATTTAAAGCTGAAAAATCCTGGGTCGGTAACTCATATCAAAACAAATAGAGATGGATGCTTTGAGTTGCTGTTTATCGCCATTGGTGCTACGGTTAGTAAATAATTATAATTTTGTTGACTCATTTTTGTTAGTTGCATGCATTTCACATTTAAATGATTATATTTCTTGTGTATATAATTTTTTAGATTCGTTCGTTTATTACTTGCATGCGCCCAGTTATTATAGTTGACGAAGCACATTTGAAAGGTCGATACCTTGGAGTAAACTTATTAGCAGTAGATATGGATGCTAACAATGAGATACTGCCAATAGCTTACGGGGTTGGAAAATCTGAAACCTCTGATTCATGGACATGGTTTATGGGCTATCTTAGGGATTGCATAGGTCCTATTAGCAAACTGAAAATCATATTCGATAGGGCAAACTCAATTGACAACGTTGTTAGAATGTGTTTCCCATATGTTTTTCATGGATTTTGTGCTGTTCATTTGTACAGAAATCTAAAATCAAGGTATGCTGGTATAAAAATCACAATAACATACTGGAAGGCTGTAAAAGCTTATCGGGAAGTGGATTTTAATAAGCATATAAATTGTTTAAGACGTGTTTGCCTTAATGTGCTCAAACACTAGAAGATGTCGGATTTGAAAGATGGTCAAGAGTACATCTTGGAGCAAGATATGGTTCATGACGTCTAAGTGCATAATCAATCACGTTCTAAGTCGTCATTCCCGAAAATTACCCATTACTATGTTAATGGAGTTTTTTCAAGCCTCTATTCAACAATGGTACTACAATAAAAGAAACCATACAGGTATTATTTCTTTAAATTCGTAACTTATCATATATTTTACTAATGATTATTTATTTAAATTTACAGGAACATTGGAACGTCATGTTACCTCATGGACTGAAAAAAATATAACGAAACGTGTTGTGAAGTCAACTTCATGGAGAGTTGAACCATGTTCAAAAATTTTGTTTGAAGTATTGGATAATAACTTAAATGGGTTTGTCGATCTAAATGCAAAGACGTGTAGTTGTAAGAAATGGCAAATATCTAGTTATCCGTGTGGCCATGTTATAAAAGTTGCTCTTCATCTAAACCAAGATGATTCAAGCGCATACGCTATGGATTACTACACTATAGAAGTATATCGACAGACTTATGCCGAGATTGTCTACCCATGTCCACATCCTTCTGAGTGGGACATACCAGATGACTTACAAACAGTTTTGCCACCAGTCATGGACAGCAGGCTACCTGGTCGACCAAAAAATCACGATTGTATACCGTCTAAGGGTGAAGAGAAGAGGATATCGACATGTAGTCGGTGCAAGGAAAGTGGTCATACAAGGTTGACCTGTGGATCACCAGTTCCATCACAATCATCTTTTCCTCTACCAAAAAAAAAGATCCTCATCAAAATCCAAAACTCATATGGTGCCAAGCAAAAGGAAATCAAAATCGCAATCAAAATCAAAATCCCAATCACAACCGGCTTCGCCTTTTGGGACTTATTAACTAGGTGATTTTTAAATGAAAATGTTGTATTATGTATTTTATGTGTGAATGCATACATTTTTAGTTAGACATTCATTAGTAACTTGAGTTTGAACATTGCTATGATTGTTCAGTTGTTGTCATGTTGGGATTTTCTCTTGTGTTTGATTGTTTGGATAGTTGTTCTCTTGCTTCTTCAAGTGTCCTTAGCTTGTATTTATAGCTTGGAATGTGTTTGATGTTGTATATAACTTGATGTTGTATGTTGCGATCAACGCGAAAGTCAAATTCGCAACGTGAAAGTAAAATTCGCATCGCGAAATAAGCGTTGTGAAAGTCAAATTACAAAGCGAAATCGCAACGCGAATTTGACTTTCGCGTTGCGAATTTGACTATCACAACGCTTATTTCGCGTTGCGAATTTGACTATCGCAACGCTTATTTTCGCGTTGCGAATTTTACTTTCGCGTTGCGAAAGTTTACCTTCAACAGGTCTTTTTTTTACCTTCAACATAATGCAGATTGAAAATTAAACAACAAATCAATTAAACATTGTTGTGGGTACATTATTTGAACATTGTTATGGGTATATTTGGAAAATAATGTTCCGGACTTCGTTAGAAATAACCCTTTTTCATCGGATTAATTTTTTTGTGGGTACATTATTTGAACATTGTTATGTATAAATTTGTTGTGTATATATGTTTTGATTTGATTATATTGTGTATATTTTCATTCAGATGAGATGGGTTGTGCATAACAAAACAATCTATCTCTTCCATGTGAGTACTTTATTCCAACTATGTGACAACCCCATCAACTCACAACTGCTTTGAACTAATCAATATTGTCTTTTAGCTTGATGGTTCATAAAGCATGTTACTTGAACAGTATGAATCAATTATGCAATTTCCATGTTCAATTTAACACTACATTTCAAATTCATTTCATATGTAATTGGAGTTTGAATTTCAATATAAATTTCGGTTCCACTATAAATATTAGCCCAAGGCTTTGTTCCATCCAAACAACAACTTACTCAATGGAATAACTAGCCAATATACATGTTATCATTGATTATTCCTAATTTCCATTGTTTTTTTTCAACTTTAAACGCGAGGGAAATCCCGACCATCGTAATTTTTGGTTGACAAGCAGGAAGATTGGATATCCGAAGAATGTCTTTCGGATATTATCCATTTCAGTCAGCTCACTGAGGTAGTTTAACCCTAAACCAAAACTATCTTAGCTAAACATTCTTGATGTAGAAGCATCTGCAGATTTAAAATCTCAATGGTGATGCATTTGGTTCTCAAACAGTTAAAGTGTCAGAAACGTTTCGGGCGTATGATCTGGGTGGTATACGAGAATATAACAAATGACAACTAAAAATCCCGATAATTGAGGGCTACAACTTGTAATAATAACAAAAAAAATAATAAGTCTGAAATGCTTCTGAGTACCACCCAAATCATAAGTCTGAAATGCTTCTGATGCTTTTAATGTTTGAGAACCAAATAGATCACCTTCGAGATTTTAAATATGCAGCTGCTTCTACATCAGCTATGTTTCTCTCAGACTGTTTCGGTTAACGGTTATCCTATCTTCATGAGCTGGATGAAATGGATAATATTCGGAAGGCATTTTTATTTACATAATTTTATTTCTATAATTTTTAATGATTTCTCTCCCAAATTATCAACTATCAACTTAATAAAGGTATGTTCTTCTCTAAGTTAGACATTCATTAGTAACTTGAGTTTGAACATTGCTATCTGTTCAGTTGTTATCATGTTGGGATTTTCTCTTGTGTTGATTGCTTGGATAGTTTGTTCTCTTGCTTTTTCAAGTGTCCTTAGCTTGTATTTATAACTTGGAATGTGTTTGATGTTGTATATAACTTGATGTTGTATGTTGCGATCAACGCGAAAGTCAAATTCGCAACGCGAAATAAGCGTTGCGATAGTCAAATTCGCAACGCAAAATCGCAAACCAAAAAACGCAACGCGAATTTGACTATCGCAACGCTTATTTCGCGTTGCGAATTTACCTTCAACAGGTCTTTTTTACCTTCAACATAATACAGATTGAATTTAAAATAACAAATCAACTTTTACAAATCAATTAAACAAGCAAAAAAATAATTCTTATTTACACATCAAATTAAACAAATCAACTTTTACAAATCAATTAAACAAGTAAAAAATAATTCTTATTTCCTCGTCAATTAAACAAATCAACTTTCAATGTAAATTCAATTAACAAGCAAAAAGTGTACCCCAGACTGTTGTTTATGCACAAATACATCAATTTCACATAGCTCACGTCAGGAATACCTGCAGAAACCAACATTTGCTCAAACAACACTTATACACATCTAAAACCAACACTTTCTACGCATCTAAAACCAACAAACAACAAAATTATGAATTCTAGGTACTTAACCAAACATTGTCAAACCAACAAAGAGTATATATGTTAACAACACTTGCTCAAACTTACCAATTGTTTATGCAAACTTTCAGCACGCGGCTGCAGGTAGGCAACATCTCGCATATATCGTTCGAGCCTAAAATGCCGAAACCATAAGCCTACTGCACATCTATCTCTATCTGTGGGAGGTAGAAGGTGTTTACTTCCTATCGTCAAACGCTCCAAGCACATGCATACAAGAGGACCACAATCCCCTCTGGCTCCCTCCGTTTATTGTGGCGCGGTATCGTCTCTGATCATTTTAACTTTGAACTTTTTGGCTTCTTGTTTCAAGAATTAGTCCAATAATCAATCGCGTCCAAGTATTTCGCCAAATGAGCGCTCTATCCCTTACAAATAATATCTCTCAAATCAGACAATGGTATGTAATTCAACATGCTGTCATATACCATTGTCTTCAGGGATGGGAGCTGAAGCTTGACGAGAAGCCAATGACGACGTTCCAAAACAGGGATAAACACCTGTAATCATAAATAATTGCGCACATCAAATAAAATTTATGAAAACCTTTAAAATATTCAAAAAATAAATACTAACCTTATCGACCACCCACCACGCAGGATAAAGTTTAGCTTTTCCATTACCCAACGTATATGAAGCATCTCGCGGATTCTTCAAGTGAGCTACGTGAAAAGATGTCGGCATAATATTCATCAAGTATTTCTTATTTTTCTCAATTTCCTTATTATTAGAAGGCGTGAGACCCATGCATCAATATGCTGTTTTATAAAAATACATATATTAATGAATTTATTAATAATTAAAAAAAATTTAATCAAAATGCAATATAAGAAGAATATAAGACTTACCACCCCTTCGAGATAGCCATTATCTTCAAACCCTAATAAAATACCCCCACAAAGACCGATCAAGAAACAAATGAATAACATCGTCGAGTTGGCATAGGTCAGAATAACACCCCTTGCTCCGCTCATGTAGATAAAAATCAACTGCGGTCTTAGCCCAAAGGGTATATCCGTAATTGTGTCTGGTAGTGTTTCCTTCTCCTGCTGAGGAATGGTACTGGTCGGTAACACATACGAAAGCCAACTTGCATCCATCATATCGGACATAGGAGGGGGTTTATCAATATGTCAACATATGACGCCATGTGAATCGGGTTCTTGAACGGCAGACGGGACCTCTTGAACGATGACAGGGGCCTCTTGAACAGTGGGAGGGGCTTCTTCGATGATGAGAGGGGCCTCTTGAATGATAGGAGGCGCCTCTTGAATGATGATAGGTGCGTCGGGCTTCTTCTTATGGAGTCTTGGCACTAGTGGGGTGAACGGAGACATAATGGCAAGTGTACGACGTCTGATGCGTGAACTCCGCCGTGCAAGAAAAACTCGACATAAAGCATCTACCTTATCGGGCCGCTGAAAATAAATTAATACATAAATCAGTAAATAAATAAATAATAATCCTAAAAAAGGTTATTTGCATTTTTAGTATAATATTAAACAAATTTACCTCATTGCGTAGAGTATTAACCTCATTCTGCAACGATAAAACAATCTCGCGTAGAGCGGCAACCTCATCACGTAAAGTATATACCTCACCACATAGCGCACTATTGTCATCGCGTAAAAATCTACTTCACCACGTAAAGATCGAACCTCATCACGCCATGCATAATTATTTTCACATAAAGTACCGACCTCATGACGCAAAACACCGACCTCATCACGTAACTCCCCTAACTCATCCCGTGGAGGTGAAGAACAGGGAGATAAATGCCGTGGCCTCTTTTTCGGTCGTCTATCATGAGGTGATAGTGGAGAAGAGACTCGATGATGTGATGGAATAGGTGATGGTGGAGGTGGAGAAGAGGCTCGATCAGGCGATGGCTCCGGGTGTCGAGCTGTAGAATCAGCCCAATCAGGTGATGGCTCTCAAAGTGGGGGGTGCTCATCATCCGTCCCATCAAAAAACCGCTTACTAGCTTGCCACCAATCAGTGGCAAGCTCAGCCTCTGTGGGTGTCAGCCTCTGTAATTGATAGTTGGCCTCCTAACAATATAAAAGCTCAAACAAAGTTAAACTTGTACTAGTAATAACTTGTTTATATATGGTATTATTTGTGTGTTAACTTACATCATTCATCGTCGTATATGAGAGTAACTCTTCCCAATCCAACATGCGGATCATCTTCCAGGTAATAGCCCTAGGAATATCATTTGATCTTTTTATCGCATATGTCCGCATGCTGGGGAAAGCCTTAAATATCCAAATCTACAAAACAATATAATACAAACATTAGTAATGTTAAATAATTAATTATAAATTTGGAAACATTATATAGAAATTCTTACCTTAAAGGCCCAAGTAAAGCCTGTCAAAGTGTATTTAGAACCATCACCCCGTAAACTTTTTCGGTCCTTAAAGGCAGACGACAACTTCTTCCAGGTAGCTTTCCATAGATATGAACCCCATGGAAACAGATTTCATGCATTTAGGTCCTCTACCATTAATATTAGGTCCTCAGAGATAGCTTGTCTGCCCTCTTTGCCTAAAAAACCGGCATGCAAAAGTAATAAATGGCATACTCGGACAACATCAAGGTCATCCATCCGAGTAAAACCATATTTAACAAATAATCTCTTCAAGTCGTCGACGTGTAAACTCGACTTCGACTTTGCCAGCTCAGGAAAAACCTGAGATAACCATGATGGGCGGGAGATATGACTAGTGTATCGGGTTACTTCATCGTGTCCGAAGCATAGACCAATGATTAAGCAAAACTCCTCATGCCCAACAACTATACGCCGGTACCGAAGGAAAATGAAATCATACTCTTTATCACCACGTTGTATCCTCTCGGGTAGATCGTTAGTCATGGTCTGAAGAAACAAATGTGCCAACATAGCATCTCCACCCGTATGTTGTACTTTCAGCCATGGCCCAAAGCAAGTATCCTCAAATAATTTTCTTTGTAGAGGTGTAAGCGTCGACGCAATTTTAGAGGTTATGCTTAATTATTCCTTAAGGTCAATGCAGCTGAAAAAAATTTCTATAAAAATAATAACATACCAAGTTAGATATACCAAAAACTACAAATTACACTATAAACAACAAGATATTAAACAGTGAAAACAAAGCCAAATATGTTTCAAACTAGCACGGTATTCACATGCTGTCATTATTCCATCATAGTTCACAAATGCATCAAATGACATTCCAGAAGTACACTTATATAAACATTAAAAGGACAACATATAGGTTTAGTGCAGGTTCAAGGACAACATAAAGAGTAGTAGTTTATTCTTGAAACTTAAATTAGCAACACTGTGAAGTTAGTATTTGTCTTTGTTTTGTCTATTTGTTGAAGTAATGTAATTCATTCAGTTTCAATTTGCAGAATAAGTAGTTTCTAAAACTTAAATTCGCAACGCGAAAATGAAAATCGCAACGCGGAACTAAATCGCGTTGCGATTTTCATTTTCGAGTTGCGATTTTGGTATTGCGATTTTCATTTTCGTGTTGTGAATTTAAGTTTTAAAAACTATTCTTCTGCAAATTGAAACTTGAATGAATTGCATTTCTTCAACAAAAGACAAAAAAAAAAGACAAATACTAACTTCACAAGGTTAAAGACTAAACAATTTAGCAGTATTGACAGCAACCGAAATGAAATTTACTAAGCAACTTAGTGAAATGGTTATTCTTTATATATATTGAAATTACCAGCAAATTTATCATCAATATAAGAAAAATCTAATAATAATACAAAAATTTCAAAATAAAAATAAGAGATTAAAAAACTAACCCTCGGTGGTTGATTTTCCATTTCTGACCGTGAATGGTTATAAGGGTTGCTCTGAGAGATGGAGATAGACGGATTTCGCCGGAGATGGGGACGGATGTCGCTGTAGAGAGTGAGAGATAGAGATAGGACTGAGTTATGATTTAGGGTTTTAGGTTATGATTTGCGATAATACTGTTTACATTTGTGTTGCGAAATTAATATTGTGTTTCGCGTTGCGAATTTGACTATCGCGTTGCAAATTTGACTTTTGTGTTGTGAATTTGACTTTTGTGTTGCGAAATTGACTATCGCGTTGCGAAATTGACTATCGCGTTGCGAATTTGACTATCGCGTTGCGAATTTGACTATCGCGTTGCGAATTTGACTTTTGTGTTGCGAATTTGACTATCGCGTTGCGAATTTGATTTATATGTTGCGATTTTGGAAAATCGCAACGCGAATTTGGAAAAATCGCAATGCGATTTACATATTCGCGTTGCAAAATTGGAAACTGGGTTGCGAAATTGAAGTCCGCGTTGCGAATTTGTTGGTCATTTTGGAAAATCCAAAAAAAGTTTGTTAAAATCGTATATTATAAGACATTTTCGGTCACTGAAATTATTTTCTCATTTTAAAATTCTACAGCATCTTTGTTTTCTCTTTGTAATTTATATTGATATTATGTTTTCGTTCTCTTAATTTTTTATAAGTTCGTTCTCTTTTAAAATTTTATAAGTTCGTTATCTTTTAAAATTTTATAAGTTCGTCCCTAACAAAAAACCATGTGTGATGTGTCCATCCCTGATCATAAGTTCAGACCTCATAGCATAAGATCATACGCCTGTCTTTGGTCTAGGGTGTTTATAATGCAATATCTATTCAAAAAATAATTCCTATGACAATATACACACCACATATCCAATATAAGAACAACATTCCCCTTTTTTATTACTGGAGCCAAACAATAGTTTTTTGCTATGAAAATTGTAAATATTCTAAAGCGTTATAAATTCATAAAAATCTTAAAATATAACATAAGATAAATAAATTTTAAAAGAAATTGTAATTTTGTACATTTTATTTTACTTTTTTAATGTTTTGTGAATTTTATTTTTTAAATGACTCCGTATTATACTTTTTTTAGAATGTAAAACGAGAAACATAAATGATATTTCTTTTGGTAATTTATCTGGTTTTTATATTTTTATTTACATTTTAAAAATTGGAAAATTCTAAAAGAAAATAGTTTAAAACTGTTAAAAAAATCCAAATTCGACAAGAAAGACTTGGAAAATTCTCTTTTTTTTAGTTTTTTTTTAATATTTTACCATTTTTATGAATTTTATTTTTTTTTAAAAAAATGAGTGGATAATAACATGAAAAAAAACACTGTTGATTTGTTGGTGAAATCAAATCCAAAGGGAAAATGGAATCCAAAGATATCGGGAGACATGGGCTAAAGGTGTCCAAATGTGCAATGCCATGCGTTCCCTAGTGTAAGGTACCTCCAATTTAAGGAGAGGGGCCACGTACATTGAATGGATACTATTTCTTAAAAATAAATACATAAATTGTTTGAATTCCGAACTCATATGATGTTATTTCAATCCTACAATATTCTCACATGTATAGGGTTGAAAAATTCCCACCAAGGAAAGGAAAAATAAATACTAGTTGAATGGATGTTCCATCTTTGGCAATCATTAGTATTTAGCGTCCACGTTCCATTGTGTGTAGGTGCAAATAACATCGCTATCCATTTATATCATCATATCTCCCAGCATGGGCATGTCTTTGCTTGCAATACCATTTCTCATCATTCTCAAACGCTTTCTCTTTTTCATATGCCAATATGCTCAATCATAATAAATATGTAATCACGTGAGATTAATTTTTTAGAGGTTATGGGTTCGAACAACTGCGTATACATCATGGTTTTAAGAATCGGACTGGTTAGCGAACCGGTCATATTACCGGTTCACTGGTTCAACCGATCGAACCGGTCCGACCGGTCGGAAGAACCGGACGACGTCATAATTATTTAAAAAATTAAATAAAAAATACTAAAAATATTTAATAAAAAATAATTTTTTATATCACAAGTCATATTCAAAGCAAGTCATAACATATATAAGTTAAAAACCATAAAATCAAGTGAAACAAAATGATTCAATTAACTACAACATAATATTAAGGTAAAACATATTAAATAATAAATATAATTATATAACTATAATTAAAATATAAATTTGGGGTTAAAAAAATCATGATAAAATGATATTGTTTGGTTTAATTTTTTTTAAAAACAATCTCACATGGCTAAGAAACATAGAAGAGCATCCCAAAAGTCTAAAAGAGTAAAAATATGAGAACAAAACAATCTCACATTGCTAAGAAACATAAAAGCCATCACAACTAACTTCTATAAATAATAGAGGTAATTTGACATTCAAAATCATGGAGCCTTTTGGTGAGCATTGAGTGAACTATTCTTTCACTTCAATCAAGCTCGAATTTCAGGCTTCAATCGAGCTTCTAATTCGCGTTGCATTTCGCGTTGCGATAGTTAGAAATCGCGTTGCGATGGTATACAATGTCGTTGCGATTTTCCCAATTCGCAATGCGAATAAGTAAATCACAATGCGAATAAGTAATCGAAACGCGAATTGGGAAATCGCAATGCGATACTGACTATCGCAATGCGATACTTACTATCGCAATGCGATAATACAAAATCGCAACGAGATACTGACTTTCGCAATGCGATTCTGACTTTCGCAACGCGATTTACATAGCGCCATTCGTATTAACGCGTATTTTTTTTTCAAATTCCAAACAAGAATTTTTTCTTAATAAATCGGAAACTGAACCGTCCACAGTAATCGCAACTCATAACCTCAAACCCAAAAACACAACACTCAGTCCCATCTCCATCTCTCACTCTCTACGGTGAATCCGTCCCCATCTCCGAAGATTTCGTCCCCATCGCCGGGGAAATCCCTCACAACCATTCACCAGTCAAAATCCCTCACAATCATTCAGAAATGGAAAATCAACCTCCGAGGGTTAGTTTTTTTTATTTTATTTTGAAATTTTTGCATTATTTTAGGTTTTTCATATTGAGATTGATGATAAGTTTACTGGTAATTTCAATAATAGATTAACCATTTCACTTAGATTTCTTATTAAATTCATTCGATTGCTGCCAATACTGCTAAACTGTTTAGCCTGTGAAGTTAGTATTTGTCTTTGCTTTGTCTTTTGGTTGAAGTAATGCAGAAGAAGAATAGTTTCGAGAATAAAAATCGCAACGCGGAAATAACTATCGCCACGAGATAATCGCAACGCGAAATAAAAAACGCAACGCGAAACAAAAATCGCATTGCGATTTTTATTTCGCGGTTGCGATTTTCATTTCGCGTTGCGATTGTCTGGTCGCGATAGTCATTCGCGTTGCGATTATCTCGTTGCGATAGTCATTTCCGCGTTGCGATTCTCATTATCGTTGCGATTTTCATTTCAACCAAAAGACAAAAACATGTGCAAATTTTAGTTTCAAGAATAAACTACTATTTATGTTTATTGTTTTGTTTTTGGTATATTTGACATTGTAATTTTTGGTATATCTAACTTGGTATGTTTATTGTTTTTTTGTAGAATTTTTTTTCGCTTCATTGACATTAAGGAATAAAGTTAGCCTAGCCACTACAATTGCTTCGAAGCTTTCACCTGCACAAAGAAAATTGTTTGAAGAAACCTGCTTCGGGCCATGGATGAGAGTACAACATCCGGTGGAGATGCTAGTTTGACCCATTTGTGGCTTCAGACCATGACTAGCGATCTACCCGACAGTATACAACGTGGTGAGGAAGAGATATGGTTTCATTTTCCACCGCGTATACTTGTTTTGGGCAGAAGGAGTTCTGCTTAATCACTGGTCTACGATTCGGACACGATGATGTAGGTCGGTACACTCGTCATATCACCCGCCCATCATGGTTATCCAGTTTTTTCCTGATGAGTCAATAGAGAAGCCGAACTTACCGTCGACGACATGAAGAAATTGTTTAATAAGAAATGGTTTTACTCGGATGAATGACGTCGATGTTGTCCGAGTATGCCTTCTACTACTTTTGTATGCCGGCTTTTTAGGCAGAGAGGCCAGACAACCTATTCCTCAGGAGCTATAGTATTGGTAGATGACCTAAATGCATGGAATCTGTTTCCGTGGGGTTCGTATATATGGAAAGCTACCTGGACTAAGTTGTCGTCTGCCTTTGATGACCGCAAAAGTTTGCGGGGCGATGGGTCGAAATACACTTTGTCAGGCTTTGTTTGGGCCTTTAAGGTAAGAATTTCTATAATGTTTTCAAAATTATATTAATTATTTAACAATTACTAATGTTTGTTATTATATTGTTGTAGATTGGATATTCGAGGCCTTTCCTGCCATGAAGACATATGCATAAAAACTTCAAATGATATTCCAGGGCTATTTCCTGGAAGAGGAAACGTCTGTGTGGATTGGGAAGACTTAATACCATATGCGACAATAATAATGTAAGTTAACACAAATACTATCATATAACAAGTTATTAATATTAGACGTTTAACTTTGTTTGAGTTTTTATATTTTTAGGAGGCCAACATTCCATTAATGAGACTGACACCCACGGAGGCTGAGCTGCCACTGATTGGTGGCAAGCTAGTCGCGTTTTCTTGATGGCATGAATGATGAGCAGCCTCCACTTCCTCCACTCGAGAGCCATCACCTCACCTAGAGCCATCACCTGATCGACCCGACTATACACCTCTAAACGAGAGCCATCACCTATCCCGTCACATCATCGAGCCTCTTCTCCAACATCACCTCATGATAGGCGACCGGCAAAGATGCCACGACTTCTATCTCCCTATTCTCCACTCCACGGGATGAGTCAAGGGAGTTACGTGATGAGGTCAATGCCTTGCGTGAGGAGATCGGTACTCTACTTGATAACGATGGTGCATGGCGTGTGGAGGTGTCTACTTTACGTGGTGAGGTTTGCCGCTCTACGTGAGATGGTAGTATCGTTGCAGAATGAGGCTCATACTCTACGCAACGAGGTAAGTTTAAGATTTTCCATATTTAACTTGATGATAAATTTACTCGTAATTCACTTAAATTAATCATTTCACTTAGATTGCTTAGTAAATTTATTCGGTTGCTGCCAAAACTGCTAAACTTTACTTTAACACTGTGAAGTTAGTATTTGTCTTTGTTTTGTCTTTTGGTTGAAAGTTTGAAATATATTATCTTTGTTTTCACTGTTTAAATATCATGTATGTTTATTTACTGATATTTGTATTTTTATTTAGCGGACCGATAAGGTGGATGCTTTACGTCGGGTTTTTTCTTGCACGACAGAGTTCACGCATCAGACGGCGTGCACGTGCTATTAAGTCTCCGTATACCCCAATAGTGCGAAGACCCGGAAGAAGAAGCCCGACTCGCCTATCATCCCTCAAGGTGGATGCTTTACGTCGGGTTTTCTTGCACGACAGAGTTCACGCATCAGACGGCGTGCACGTGCTATTAAGTCTCCGTATACCCCAATAGTGCGAAGACACCGGAAGAAGAAGCCCGACTCGCCTATCATCCCTCAAGAGTCCACTCCTATCGTTGAATAGGCCCCTATCATTCCTTGAGAGTCCCCTCCCACCGTTCAAGAGGCCACTGTCATCGTTGAAGAGGTCCCTCCCATTCAAGAGCCCGATTCACATGGCGTCCATATGTAGGATTCTTGATAAACCTCTGACGTGCCGGACATGATGGATTCAAGTTGGCTCTCGTATGAGTTACCGGCCAGTACCATACCGGTATCTGAAGAGGAGAGGAAACAACTACGGACACAATTCTGGATAACACCCTTTGGGCTAAGACCGCAGTTGATTTTTATCTACATGAGCGAAGCCAGGGGTGTTTCACTGACATATGCAAGCTCAATGATGATATCTATTTGTTGCTTGATCGGTCTTGGTGGGGCGTATTATTAGGGGTCGAAGACAATGGCTATTTCGATGGAGGGGTAAGTCTTATATTTTCTTATATTTTCATTGATTATTTTTTTGTAAATTTATGTAAGTTACTAAATATGTCTTTTTTTGTAAAACAGCATATCGATGGGGTGTCACGTCTTCTAATAATAGGAAACTTAAGGAAATAAAGAAATACACGTATATAATTATGCCGACGTCTTTTAACGCCGTTCACTTGAAGAATCAACGAGATGAATCATTTGCGTTGGGCAATGGACAAGCTAAACTTTATCCTGCATGGTGGGAGGTCGATAAGGTTAGTGTTTATTTTAGATTGAGTTTAAAGGTATTCATAATAAGTGCGCAAATGAATGAATATTACTTATGATTGCAGGTGTTTATCCCTGTTTTGGAACGTAACCATTGGCTTCTCGTCGAGCTTCAGATCCCATCCCTTAAGGCAATAGTATATGACAGCGTGATAAATTACATATCATTGGCTGATTTAAGAGATATTATTAAGGGATGGAGCTCTTATTTGGCTAAATACTTGGATGCGATAAATTATTGGACTCGTTCTGGAAACAGAAGCCAAAGAAGCTCAATATTACAGTTAGCAGAGACGAGACCGCACCACACAACGAAAGGACCCAGAGGGGATTGTGGTCCTCTCGTATGCTTGGCGTTGGACCGTTTGATCACAGGAAGTATAAAGTATCTACCTCTCACCGATATAGATAGAGCTGCAGTAGGCTTGTGGTTTCGACATTATATGGCTAGATCGATATATACGAGACGCTGCCTACTTGCATCCGCGTTATAAAATGTCCATAAACAATTGGTATGTTTATAGGCTTTGTTTGAAAATGTTTGGTTAAGTACCTAGAATTTAATAATTTGTTGTTTGTAGGTTTTAGATGTGTAGAAAGTGTTGTTTGAGCAAATGTTTGGTTTATGCAGGTTAATCTCAGAAGTGAGCTGTGTGAAAATGATGTATGGCTGCAAAAGTTGATTCAATAGTAGAAGTGTTATTTTCTCTAATAATTATTGCTTATTTTTGATTGTTTAATTGATTTGTAAAAGGTGATTTGTAAAAGTTGATTTGTTTTTGATGTTAACATAATTCTTTTGTGCTTGTTTAATTGATTGAAAGTAATGGTTGATTTTGTTGATTTCAATCTGCATTATGTTGAAGGCAAAAAGTACTATCGCAATGCGAAATGAAAATCGCAACGAGGGAATCGCAACGCGAAAATGAAAATCGCAACGCGAAATTAAATTCGCGTTGCGATTTTCATTTCGCATTGTGATTCCCTCGTTGTGATTTTCATTTCGCATTGCGAAATTAGCGTTGCGATTTTCATTTCGCATTACGATTCTCTCGTTGCGATTTTCATTTCGCATTGCGATAGTAATTTCCGCGTTGCGATAGACATTAAGATGATTGCCTATTAAGTGATAACAACTGGAACAAATCATAGCAATTTTCAAACTCAAGTTACTAATACATGCCTAACTGAAAATGTTAAAAGTTCACACATAAAATCTACATAATACAACGTTTGCATTTAAAAATCACCTAAGTTAACAGTCCCAAAAGGTGAAGCCAGTTGTGATTGGGATTTTAAAGATGATTGCGATTTTGATTGCCTTCTTCTTGACACCATATGAGCTTTGGATTTTGATGATGATCCATATTTTGGTAGAGGAAAAGATGATTGTGATGGCACTGGTGATCCACATGTCAACCTTGTATGACCACTTTCCTTGCACCAACTACATGTCGATCTCTTCTTCTCTTCACCCTTAGACGATATACGATCGTGACTTTTTGGTCGGCCAGGTAGCCTTCTGTCCATGGCTGGTGGCAAAACTGTTTGTAAGTCATCTGGTATGTCCCACTCAGAAGGATGTGAAATATGGTAGACAATCTCGACATAAGTCTGTCGATATACTTCTGTAGTGTAGTAATCCATAGCGTATGTGCTTGAATCATCTTGGTTTAGATGAAGAGCAACTTTTATAACATGGCCACATGGATAACCAGATGTTTGCCATTTCATACAACTACACGTCCTTGCATTTAGATCGACAAACCATTTAAGTTATTATCCAGTACTTCAACAAAGTGTTTGAACATGGTTCAACTCTCCATGACGTTGACTTCACAACACGTTTCGTTATCTTTTTTCAGTCCATGGTGTAACACGATGTTCCAATGTTCCTGTAAATTTAAATAAATAATACTTAGTAAAATATATGATAAGTTACGAATTCAAAGAAATAATACCTGCATGGTTTCTTTTCTTGTAGTACCACTGTTGAATAGAGGCTCGAAAAAACTCCATTAACATAGTAATGGGTAATTTTCGGGAATGACGACTTAGAGCGTTAATTGATTCTGCACTATTAGACGTCATGAAACCATATCTTGCTCCAAGTTGATGTACTCTTGACCATCTTTCAAACCCGACATCTTCTAGTGTTTGAGCACACTGAGGCAAAACACGTCTTAAACAGTTTATATGCTTATTGAAATCCACTTCCCGATAAGCCTTTACACCGTCCATGTCCATTTGTGCTTTTTTATACCAGCAGACCTTGATTTTAGATTTCTATACAAATGAACACCACAAAGTCCATGAAAAGCATCTGGGAAACACCTTCTAACAGCGTTGTCAATTGAGTTTGCCCTATCGGATATGATTGTCAGATTGCTAATAGGACCTATGCAATCCCTAAGATGCCCCATAAACCATGTCCATGAATCAGAGGTTTCAGATTTGCCAACCCCGTAAGCTATTGGCAATATCCCATTGTTAGCATCAATGGCTACTGCTAATAAGTTTACTCCAAGGTATCGACCTTTCAAATGTGCTCCGTCAACTATAATAACTGGGCGCATGCAAGTAATAAACGAACGAATCTACAAAATAATACACAAGAAATATAATAATTTAAATGTGAATGCATGTAACTAACAGAAATGATCAACAGAATTATTGATTTACTAACCGCAGCACCAATGGCGATAAACAGCAACTCAAAGCGTCCATCTCTATCTGTTTTGATATGAGTTACCGACCCAGGATTTTTCAGCTATAAATTGTGACAATAAGCCGGCAGTTGGGCAAACGATGCTTCTGGCGACCCCCTCACAATTCCAAGGCATAACATTTGGCTCTCCAAGCTTGAGAATATGATATACTAATCTTGAACCGAGCATTCATGTCAGTCATAATTTCATGTCCCCGATACACCCTGCCATTCAAAACATTAACTCAGCCAGAAACCACCCAACACCTTTTTGTTTGCCTGTCTATGGTGAGGAAAAACTTGGGTTCTTTAACATGTATGTTTATCAATAAAAGTCCTAACTTGAAACATTGCGCAATCTTTTATCCTCTTTGCAATCATACGCCACGTACAGTTTTTGTCAATCGTACACCTTGTTTCGAAACGATCTTTGCTTGATTTGTTAACTTTTAGTTGATAGCCATCTTCCACACATTTCGTATACAAAGCTATCTTCAAGTCTTCCTTTGTATCAAACAATCATTTCTTGATACGAATAACTTTTGTGTAACAATCAACTGCTTTCTTTGCCAACTCTTCTTCCGGTAACTGAAGTAATTCTGGCATATTCCAGTTATACTCCCGTGGCATTTTCTTTTATTCGGAGACTTTTTCTTCTTCTTTTTCTTCTTCAGGATTATATGAATTACAGAATGGATGTTTAACATGTTCATTCACAGTCGTAACTTCCTCCTCATTATCATCAACAACATCTTCCTCGGCAACGGGTGTTTCATCATCAAAATTCGGGTATTGACCAATATCAAAATCATTACACGCAGGGTCTGTTTCTTCTTCTGAAACATCATCAAAATCCATGTATTGACCAATATCAAAGTCCGGGTATTGACCAAGATCAAATTTCGAATAGTGACTAGTACTCACAATTTTTTCTCTTGGCTCATCATCGTCTAATTGGTCAATACGAAAACCGGAATTTGGTGCTAAAAGTTGATTTGGATTTGGATTAGAGAAAGGCTGTGGGTTTTGAGACCCACTTAGTTGATTACTACCCGCTACTGACCCAACAATACTACTTCTAGGTTCAACAACATACAATGTAACATCATCACTTGAAACATTAATGTAAGCAATGAATCGTTCAACATCTTCATTGTCGGTTAACAAATAAACTTTACCATTTCTCTGATAAGATAGCCTAAATCCACTTAGGGGCTCTAAATTCAATTTCTTTGAAACACGTAACATTAGGGTTTCATAAGTTAACTTCTTTAATGACAGTTTTAGTTGAAGATTCATGGGTAAAGCTATATTGTAAAACACCATGAACATTCTCCCATGACCCTCCAAAACACAAATCTATCCAAACATGATCAACATTAGATGATTTCATGGTTGTAACTAAACAAACGAGATGCGAAACTAAGACCTGTTGTCGGATGGGGAAGGATGTCGTTGGATATTGGAACGGATGTCTCCGGAGAGAGTGATAGATGGAGATGGAATGAGTTGCGATTTAGGGATTTAGGTTATGAGTTGTTGCTGCTGCGTATATATATACACAAAAAATTTAGCTTGCGAAACTAAAACCTGTTGCAAACTTTGAAACTCGCATTGCGATTCTGTATTATCTCGTTGCGAAAGTCAAAATCGCGTTGCGAAAGGCAATCATTTGACCATCGCAATACGAAATGCAAATCGCAACGATAGAATCGCAATGCGAAATGAAAAAGGCAACGAGGATTAACATGCATAAACTTTTAACAATTATTGAATTCTAGGTACTTAACCAAACATTTTCAAACCAAAAGGAGTATATATGTTAACAAAACTTGCATTTGACTTACCAATTAACAATGGACACTTTCATAACGCGGATGCAGGTAGGTAGCGTCTCGAATATATTGCTCTAGCCATATAATGCCGAAACCACAAGCCTACTGCAGCTCTATCTCTATCGGTGGGAGGTAAAAACTATGTGCTTCCCGTCGTCAAACGCGCCAAGCAAAGGCATACGAGAGGACCACAATCCCCTCTGGCTTCCGGCGATTGCTGTGGCGCGGTCTCGTCTCTGACAACTGTGACATTGAACTTCTTTGGCTTCTTATGTCCAGAATGACTCCAATACTTAATCCCATCCAAGAATTTAGCCAAATGAGAGCTCCATCCCTTGAAAATATCTCTCAAATCAGACAGTGATATGTATTGATCATGCTGTCATACACTATTATCTTCAGGGATGGGAGCTGAAGTTGGACGAGAAGCCAGTGACGACGTTCCAAAACAGGGATAAACACCTGCGATCATAAGTAATAATTCATTTATTTGCGCACTTATTTATGAACACCTTTAAAAAATTAAAAAAAAATAAACACTAACCTTATCGACCTCCCACCATGCAGGATAAAGTTTAGCTTGTCCATTGCCCAACAAAAATGATTCATCTCGTTGATTCTTCAAGTGAACTGCGTGAAAAGCCGTCGGCATTATTGTATATATCGAATTTTTTTTTATTTTTCCTAAGCTTCCTTATTATTAGTAGACGTGACACCCACGCATCGATATGCTGTTTTACAAAAAAAATACATATATTAGTGAATTACATTAATTTTAAACAATTAATCAAAATCATATATAAGAAAATATAAGACTTACCTCCCCATCCAAATAGCCACTATCTTCAACCCCTAATAGCACACCCCACCAAGACCGATCAAGCAACAAAAACATTTCATCGTTGAGTTTGCTGATGTCAGTGTAACACCCTTGGCTCCACTCATGTAGATAAAAATCAACTGCGATCTTAGCCCAAAGGGTATTATCCACAATTGTTTCCGGTAGTTGTCTCCTCTCCACTTCAGATACCGGAAGGTTACTAGCCGGTAACTCATACGAGAGCAAACTCTCATCCATCATGTCCGGAACCGGTGGGGGTTTCTCAATACTTCGATATATTACCCCATGTGAATCGGGCTCTGGAATGGTGGGAGGAACCTCTTCAACGATGACAGTGGCCTCTTGAACGGTGGGGGGAATCTTGAGGGAGAATAGGGGCCTCTTGAACGATTGGAGGGGACTCTTGAGGGATGACCGGTGAGTCGGGCTTCTTCTTGCGGAGTCTTCGCACCATTGGGGTGAACGGAGACGTAATAGCATGTCCACACCGTCTGATGCGTGAACTCCGTCGTGCAAGGAAAACCCGACGTAAAGCATCCACCTTATCGGGCCGCTAAAAAAAATTAATACATAAATCAGTAAATATACAGACATGATATTAAACAAAGACAAATATGTTTCAAACTAGCATTGTATTCACCCAAATCATTATTCTATCATAGTTCACAAAATGCTCAGATAACATTCCAGAAGTAAGCACTTATATAAACATTTAAAAGGACAACATATATAAACATTCCAGAAGAAGAATAGTTTACTTTCGCAACACGAAACTTAAAATCGCAACGCGAAATGACTATCGCAACGCGGAAATGGCTATCGCAATGCGAAATGAAATCGCAACGACAAAATCGCAACGTGAAATGAAATCGCAACGCGAAACACAAATCACATTGCGATTTTCATTTCGCGTTGCGATTTTGTCGTTGCGATTTCATTTCGCATTGCGATTTTGTCGTTGCGATTTTCATTTCGCATTGCGATAGCCATTTCCGCGTTGCGATAGTCATTTTCGTGTTGCGAAAGTAAACTATTCTTCTTCTGCAAATTGAAACTTGAATGGATTGCATTACTTCAACCAAAGACAAAAACAAAACCAAAAACAAATACTAACAAAAACAGTTTAGCAGTATTGGCAGCAACCGAATGAATTACGAGTATGAAAAATCTTAAACTTACCTCGTTGCGTAGAGTATGAACCTCATTCTGCAACGATGCTACCATCTCACGTAGAGCGGCTACCTCACCGCGTAATGTAGACACCTCAACACGCCATGCACCATCGTCTTTGCGTAAAGTACCGACCTCCTCACGCAAGGCATTGACCTCATCACGTAACTCCCCTAACTCATCCCGTTGAGGTGGAGGTGGAGAACAGGGAGATAAACGTCGTGGCATCTTTGCCGGTCGCCTATCTTGCGGTGATGGTGGAGAAGAGGCTCGATGATGTGACAGAATAGGTGATGGCTGTCGTTGTGGAGGTGTATAGCCGAGTCGATCAGATGATGGCTCTGGGTGAGGTGATAGCTATGGGCGAGGTGATGGCTCCCGAAGTGGATGCTGCTCATCAACCGTTCCATCAAAAAAACGCTTACTAGCTTGCCACCAATCAGTGGCAAGCTCAGCTTCCGTGGGTGTCAGCCTCTGTAGAGGAGTGTTGGCCTCCTAACAATATAAAAGCTCAAACAAAGTTAAACGTGTACTAGTAATAACTTGTTATAAACATATGGTAGTATTTATGTTAACTTACATTATTTATTGTCGTATACCGTAGTAAATCTTCCCATTGCAAGGTCCGTTTCCTCTTCCAGGAAATAGCCCTGGGAATATCATTTGAAGTTTTTATTGCATATGTCTTCATGGCGGGAAAGGCCTCAAATATCCAAATCTACAAACAATATAATAACAAACATTAGTAATTGTTAAATAATTACTTATAATTTTGGAAACATCATATAAAAATTCTTACCTTAAAGGCCCAAATAAAGCCTGTCAAAGTGTATTTGGAACCATCGCCATGCAAACTTTTTCGATCATCCAAGGCAGACGATAACTTATTCCATGTAGCTTTCCATAAATACGAGCCCCACGGAAACAGGTTCCACGCATTTAGGTCTTCTACCAATTTGATTAGATCATTTGGAATAGGTTGTCTGGCCTCTCTGCCTAAAAAGTCGGCATGCAAAAGAATTAGAAGGCATACTCGGACAACGTCGACGTCATCCATTCGAGTAAAACCATCTTTATTATTCAAAAATCTTGTCAGGTCTTCTACGTGTAGACTCGGCCTCTCCATCTCAGGAAAAACCCGGGATAGCCATGATGGGCGGGTAATGTGTCTAGTGTACCGACCTACATCATCGTGTCCGAAGCGTAGACCGGTGATTAAGCAAAACTCCTCCCGCCCAAAACACGTATACACCGGTGGAAAATCAAACCATATCTCTTCATCACGACGTTTTATAGTCTCTGGTAGATCGCTAGTCATGGTTTGAAGAAACAGGTGTGTCAACATCGCATCTCCACCGGGATGTTGTACTTTCAGCCATGGCCCGAAGCATGTATCCTCAAACATTTTTCTTTGTGCAGGTGAAAGCTTCGACGCAATTGTTTTGGCCAGGCTGACTTTATTTCTCAAGGTCAATTGAGCCGAATAAAAGTTCTACAAAAACAATAAACATACTAAATTAGATATACCAAAAACTACACTGTGAAGATATACCAAAAACAATAATAAACATAAATAGTAGTAGTTTATTCTTCAAACTTAAATAGCAACACTGTGAATTTCGTATTGTCTTTGTTTTTTGGTGAAGTAATGCAATTCATTCAAGTTTCAATTTGCAGAAGAAGAATAGTTTCTGAAAATGAAAATCGCAACACGAAAATGAAAATCGCAACGCGAATTCGACTATCGCAACGAGAGAATCGCAACGCGAAACTAAATCGCGTTGCGATTTGCATTTCGCGTTGCGATTCTCGGTTGATTTAATAAGCAATCTAAGTGAAATGGTTAATCTATTATTGAAATTACCAGTAAACTTATCATCAATTTCAATATGAAAAACCTAATAATAATGCAAAAATTTCAAAAAGAAATAATTAAAAAAACTAACCCTCGTTGGTTGATTTGGTTGATTTTCCATTTCTGATTGTGAGGGTGGCTCTGAGAGATGGAGATAGACGGATTTCGCCGGAGATGGGGACGGATTTCGTCAGAGATGGGTGAGAGAGTGAGAGATGGAGATGGGACTGAGTTGTGATTTTAGGTTTTAGGTTATGAGTTGCGATTACGGGATATACTGTGGACAGTTCAGTGTTCCAATATATAATATTCGTGTTGGAATTAAAAATAAAATACTTGGCCAGGATACTAATGGCGCTTTGAAAATCGCATTGCGATTATGTATTATCGCGTTGCGAAAGTCAGTATCGCGTTGCGAAAGTAAGTATCTCGTTGCGATTTTTTATTATCGCATTGCGATAGTCAGTATCGCATTGCGATTTTCCCAATTCGCGTTGCGATTTACTTATTCGCATTGCGATTTTCCCAATTCGCGTTGCGATTTACTTATTCGCATTGCGAATTGGGAAAATCGCAACGATACTGTAGACCATCGCAACACGATTTTCAACTATCGCATTGCGAAAATGCAACGCAAATTTGCGATAATGGAGATCGCGTTGCGAATTAGCGATCGCATTGCGATTTTGTTGGTCATTTTGGCAAATCCGGAAAAAGTTGGTTAAAATCGTATATTATATGGGATTTTTGGTCACCGAGGTTATTTTCTCTTGTTTTTATTTGTATTTGTAACACGTTTTATTTATTTTTATCTTTTTAGTATATTTTCGTTCGTTTGATTTTTTTTTCTATTTAATTTTCTCAAAATTAAATTTGATTAGGTGTTCACTATTCAATTTTAACCGAATTAATCCAGTCAATTTGATCGGCCACCGAATTAATTCGATCAGAAAATAATTAATTTTTTTCAATATTCAGTTCACGGTTAATTAACAGATTTAACTAAAATATTAAATATTTAATATAATATATATTACATCTATATTTTAAGTTCAAACCCATTAAGAATTAAGATTCAATTATTTTTTAGTCACACTAAATTCATTAAATTATCAATGCCTAATTAAATTTCAACCAAAATAAAAATATCTCTATTATAATCAAATTAATCTAATTAAAAAATTATAAATGTTTCAGTTAATTTAATTAATCGACCTAAATAACCGAACTTTGTTCAGTTTGATCAATATTTTCAAAAGAAAAATCAGTTCAATTAATGGTTAAAGAAAAAAATCGGTTAATAGTAATTTAGTTTAGTCGGTGGTTGAATTAACCGTTTGAACACCCCTAAGTTTGACGACGCCTCGACTGATCAAGATTACACATAATTTTTATTTTTTTATCTCCCAGTTTTGGACTATCGAATTAGATTTGGATATGCAATTTGTGATCGAATATAGTTTTCTTATAACGTTCGACTTTGATTTACAATTGTCAATGGTCTTTCAATAGTTTAATCTTATGTTATGATTCATTTGTCGATATAATTAGATTTGTTCGTATTTATCTTTTGTTTAAACTTTTAAATGATTTTTTAATATTTTCTTTATACGATCCTTGTAATGATTTCAATAGACTAGTTTTTTAAGTCGGTGGTTGTAAAAATATAATTATGTTCATCGTAGGTTGAATATTATCTTTTTTGGAAACAAGAGAGCACTGCCAAAGCAGTGAGAATCTATAGGTTAACTGATACTGATCGCATTCAAGAGCTTCCAAATAGCACCCGGTGGGTAGGGAAGCATCTCGAGCTCCATCCTACCGTTCCATCCCATATGTGCAAGGGCAATAGCGATCTTGTTCACACACAGTGGAGGCTAAAATTCCAACGTTGGTGGATCATCCTGCGAATCCTTCAAATGATTGTTGCCTCGTACAGGCGGGGACAATCTGGTCCCAAACCTTCTAATCCGTTGGACAATTACGAAGAACATGAGTTATCGTTTCTTCACCACTATTACAAATCGGACAGGTGGACTCAAAGGTTAAATCACGTCTTACTCTTTTGGAATTAGTCATCATGCGGCCTCGGATTACCAACCAAAGGAACTGTTTCACCCTTCGGGGGCGATCATGGTCCCATGCCAGATTCCAAATTTTACCGTGGGTCTGCCATTCATAGCTTTGCAAGGCATGGAATGCAGACTTCACACATTCACCATTATCGGTCCAGCTCCACGTAGGCTGGTCATCTCCCATGCCATCGCTCGGGGAAAGAATGAAGGCATGCTACAGACTCGTAAACAAACGGCGCCGTATCCACTAATTTAATTACAGCTCAACATCTCATATTCTCATTTATATATTATTTCTACTTTTTTTTTTCATTTATCTCATATTCCCATTTAAATAATCAATCACTTAAAATTTATTAAATGAATTCGATGATTAAAAAGAATATTGTTTTTTAAAATTTTTGATTTGAACATTTATATTTACATAATATATGTGTTATAAAAATTTTAAAAAAGATTATAAACATATTACTTTATAATTACTTTTTATTCAGTTCGACTTTATTTCTATTAATGTCTGCATTTTTTTAAAATTTAAATTTTATTTTAATATAATACATTGTGTTTTGTATTTCTACAATATTATCCGTAAATTCAAATTAAAAATCAACATTAATAGTTGAAAACGATGAAACTTTACCTTGTTCAACGTAAATCTAAATTCTTACAGTTTGTCTGCCATAATGTCTTCCAATCAATCACGTAATATAAGTCTAGATTTTGTTATATCGGTGAAAGAATATTTTATATAAATGTATTTAAAAAATTATTATTATTATTTTATCTCATTAAAAAAAATTATTGATTTTTTTAAAAGTTAATATTTTTAAATTTTGACCATAATTATTTTAAAAATTTTAAAAAATTAAATTTTATTGAATATATATTTTAGAACTACTTTAATCAAATATTTTTAAAAATAGTAAATTTTAAATAATAAAGAGTTAAAACTAGAAAAATTAACCAAATTTTTTTAATAAAGAACCATTTAAATAAGACAGATAAATTTTGTTCAGAAAAATATAAATAATTTACTGCAGGTAGGTGGACTATTTAAGTGTTCGTGTAACTTTATAATTAAATATGAATAGATTTTAGATGTTTAATTTTTTATTATATCATTTAAAATACAGTAATGTATGAAAATAAAAATGTTAATAAATAATATTTATCATCATTTAAAAATAAACATTTAGATTTATTAACTAAATTGATAATAAATGGACTTATAATATCAATTCAGTGTAAAATATTATGTAGAATACAAACACTGAACTTTGCTTTTCTGTCATCTAAAAAAATTAAATTTAAGATAAACAGACCTGAACTTAAATTACACGTCTGAAAATGAAAGAGATTCCGAAAACTGGAGTTCCAAAGAAAGAACGGTGAGGATGTGGAGACACATGGCAGCTGCATGCAGCTTTGGAGCATAGTAACAGCGAGTTATTAGAACATACTGAGCTGTAGTGAGAAGTGACGGTGGTCCAAAACACATAAACAGAACTTTACAAACTTCGAATACAGCTCAGCCGTTTGATCCTCCAAGTAAAAAACACACAACAACAATAATAAAATAAATTTTTTATTCCTTCTTGAAATATAACTAAATATTCTCAAAATTTGTTGTTTTTATGCTTTTTATTTTATCTTTAAAAAGTATTAATAAAAAATAAATATAATAAAAAGAATGGTGAGCGATTTCGGAACTTATGCAGACACGTCTTGGCTTTTAAGCGAAGCCTTCAGTCCACAATATTTCTTACCTTACCCAACTCCACCACCTCCCCCCCCTCCCCACCATTTTCCTTCCCTCCTCCGCCGTTTCATCCACCGTATAGCCTCCATTTCTCTTCTCTTTCTCAGAACTTTAACAAAAAAAAAAAAGACAAATACTTCGAATTTGGATGTTAATAGTAAAACCCGAAGCGAGTCTTGATATTCAAACTCTCTGTAGAAGGCTACATTTCTGAAGGTAAGTTAAAGTTTCTGTAATTGAAAATATATATTGTGTTTTTTTCTTTCTGATTACTTTAGCTTTCGTTTAGCGACAAATGTCGGGAGAGTACAGTCGAAAGTGATGAGTGAAATTGGAAGCAGATTCTGTTTTGTTTTCATTTCCGAACTTATCTTGTTTACGTTTTTTCCTTTTCTGATTGCAAGACAGATAGTTCGGTTTTATGCTGAGTACAATGTTCCCTTTCTCTCAAAGTTGTTTTTTTAGATTGCTTTTTAATCATATTTTGTCGGTGAAGCTTACTGTTTTCGGATTTCTTCCACTTCAAGTCTTTTCATATTCTGTTTCTTTCCCTTTTTTTTTTAATTTTCTAAAATTTAACTATAATCTAAGCTTTGCTTCATTGATTTTCATTGCTTTAAGTGAAGACCTTGTCCTTTTCTTCTTCTTCTTCTTCTTCTTCTTCTTCTTCTTCTTCTTCTTTTCGTTTGTTTTTTACAGTTTCAAGGAAAATCTGAGATCATAGTTCTTTGGTTCGGTCTTTTTCCTTTGAAGTGAAGCACCTGTTTGGCTCGAAGATGCAAGCTCAACTGATTCAATTGCAACAATTGAAACAGTATCGATCTTATTCAATTTTAAACCATTGGATTTAAGATATTTGTAGGTGTAAGATAATGGATGTGACTTGATTCTTTTATTTATTAATTTTTTGCCCTTTTCGTTTCGATACTATATCGACGGCTTGTCTTCATTTTATCAATTTTTTTTTTCAGTTCTGAACCACCGCCAATACTGACCCCTGCTTGTTCTTCGTTGTCCAAGCTAGCAAGTTTTTCTTTTAAGTTTTCTAGTTCATGTTATGGTTCTGTTTGGTGACTGAGAAAATATATGAATGAGAATAAATTTTCTGTTTCTGACAGCTGTGTCATTATTTGACTTGGTGGAAGTGAATTCTAGTTCATCGACAATTTAAACCAGAAAAAGGAAAAGGAAAAAAAGGGGTGACTTTGTTCTTAGGATTCTCTGTCGATAAGAGACAACTAATAGTTTGGTGTACGTGTGAGTGTAACTAGACATTATTCCAGCATGCAATGTGTTTTTTTTAATGTTACCAAATCCGGTGGTTAATCATCTATAAGCTGTTTCATAACTCAGCTGCTTCCTATTGTTAATTAATGTTTCGTTTTTTTCTCCTTTATTCTTTCAAGGTCCTTAAAACATTTAGTTTGTTTGAGCTCTGTTTCTGGACAGAATACAATGTTATTAGCTGTTGTCAGACATTGTTTCTGTTTATGGTCTTATGATTTGCTTTTAAGATTGGACTTGATCTATAAAATATAGTTTCAGTTTTCTTCTTTTCGTTGTATATCTTTCTTAAAGAGTTATATGGGTTCCCGGACCTAGGTGATAAACCAGATTTAAGTGATGGACCGCCGTTGGCCATGGAAGAAAAAATCATCCGATAAGGCCTCCGCTGCTTTGGCTTCAGAGGCATCTCAAGGCGATCAGGTAAACCTTTTCAACATAATTTTACTTAATTATAACGCATCAAACTTGCTTGCTTGGAGAATTTTGCGATTTGTTCAATGTTCATCTCTGCTTATCATCAGAATGATTGAGACATTTTATCTAATACTGGTAATCTGGTGATTTTCTGTTGCTACAGGATACATACAAAAAAGCAAAGTATGTTCAAATTACTGTGGAATCATATTCACATCTCACTGGTTTGGAAAATCGAGTGAAAACATACGAGGAACAAGTTCAAACATTGGAGAATGAGATTAAGGACTTGAACGAAAAGCTCTCAGAGGCCAATTTAGAGATTTCTGCCAAGGAAGACCTGGTGAAACAGCACACTAAAGTTGCAGAAGAGGCTGTCTCGGGTTAGTCTATGCTCAAACATTCGAAATGTAAGAATAAAGGTCCTCCCTATACTGTTAGCCTGAAAATTTTCTCGATCTTTGCTTTAGGTTGGGAAAAGGCTGAAGCTGAGGCCTTGGCATTGAAAAATAACCTGGAATCCATTATGCTTTCAAAGCTTGCTGCTGAAGACAAGGCATCACAATTGGACGATGCTCTTAAAGAGTGCATGTGGCAAATCCGGAATCTGAATGAAGAGCATAAACAGACATTGCAAGATGTGGTAATTAGCAAAGACAAGCAATGTGAAAAGATTAAGTTTGAGTTTGAATCTAAGATAGCTAATTTAGATCAACAACTTCTTAAGTCTGAAGCCGAAAATGCTGCAATTTCAAGGTCTTTGCAAGAACATTCCAGCATGCTGATCAAGATCGGTGAAGAAAAATCACAAGCTGAGGCTGAGATTGAGCTTCTGAAGGCTAACAGTGAATCTTGTGAAAGGGAAATAAATTCACTGAAGTATGAACTCCATGTAGCTTCCAAAGAGTTAGAAATTCGTAACGTAGAAAAGAATATGAGCATGAGGTCTGCAGAAGTTGCCAACAAACAGCATATGGAGAGTGTAAAAAAGATTGCAAAGCTAGAATCTGAGTGCCAAAGACTGCGTGGTCTTGTACGGAAGAAGTTGCCGGGGCCTGCTGCACTTGCTCAAATGAAGCTAGAGGTTGAGAGTTTAGGAAGGGATTATGGAGATTCTCGACTAAAGAGGTCTCCTTCTACGCCTTCAACTCCTCACCTATCCACGGCGACTGACTTTTCCCTTGACAATACACAGAAGTTCCTTAAAGAGAACGAATTGCTTGCAGAACGTTTGTTGGCAGCTGAAGAAGAGACAAAGATGCTGAAAGAAGCTTTGGCAAAACGTAACAGTGAACTAGTGGCTTCTAGGAATCTATGTGCTAAGACATCAAGCAAGCTTCAAGCTTTCGAAGCTCAATTTGCCATCACAAACCAGCAGAGAAGTCCCTCAAAAACAATCGTTCAGATTCCTGCAGAAGTTCACTCAAATCAAAGTGCTAGCAATCCACCAAGTTTAAATTCTTTGTCTGAAGATGGAAATGATGATGAAAAAAGCTGTGCTGAATCATGGGCAACTGCTTTGATCCCTGAGCTTTCTCAATTCAAGAAGGAAAACAACACTGAGAAGTCAAACAGAACCGAGAATGCGAAACACTTGGACCTCATGGACGACTTTCTTGAGATGGAGAAGTTGGCTTGTTCTTCATATGATTCAACTGGAAACGGTGCAGTCACCATTTCAGATTGTACACACAGTAAGATATGTGAAATTGTTAATGGGGATGCTTCAGGAGAGATTTCTTGCAAGAAACTACATTCTGAAAAGCATCACGATTCATTCCCTGTAGAATTTGATGCCGACCAATCGCTTGTTCTGAAGCTTCAGACAAAGCTCTCCATCATGCTCAAATCTATGTCTAAGGATGCTGACATGCAGAAAATTCTGGAGGACATCAAACATGCTGTGGATGATGCTCATGATAGCCTGAGAAAGCACTCCATAAGCTGTAGTGTAACTACAGATAAGGAAATTGCTTTGTCCCCAGGTGATAAGGTTACTTCAGAACCCTTGCAAATTATAAGTGAAGAATTAGCTGCTGCAATTTCTCAAATTCATGATTTTATACTATTCCTGGGAAGAGAAGCAAGTGCAGTTGACATAAGCTCTGATAGGAATGGATTTAGCCATAAAATTGAGGAGTTCTCTGTTACTTACAATAAGGTCTTTTGCAGCATTGCCAGTTTGAATGATTTTGTTTTCGATCTTTCAATGGTTTTAGCTAAAGCTGGTGAATTAAGATTCAATGTGCTTGGCTATAAGGGTAATGAAGTGGAAATCAACAGTCCACATTGCATTGATAAGGTTGCTTTACCAGAGAATATGGTAACTCAAAGGGATTCTTCAGGAGGAAGATATCAAAATGGATGTACCCACATTTCGAGTCCCACTTCCAATCCTGAGGTTCCCGATAATGGATATGAATCAAAACAATCAGGTAAATTCTCTTCGGAAGAGTTGGAAGAATTGAAGTTGGTGAAAGAAAAGATGGCAACCGATCTTGCTCGATCTACTGAAAACATGGAGATGACTAAGTCTCAATTACATGAAACCAAGCAACTTTTAGCAGAGACTAAATCTCAGTTGGCTTCTGCTCAGAACTCAAACAGCTTGGCTGAGACACGGCTCAAGTGCATGGCAGAGTCATATAAATCACTCGAAAGACGTGTAGAGGAGTTAGAGACTGAGGTAAACTTTCTCCGAGGAAAAATAGAAACTCTGGATAATGAGCTTCAAGATGAAAAAAGAGATCATCAAGATGCTTTAGCCAGATGTAAGGAACTCGAAGAGCTATTGCAAAGGTAAGCGTCAAACTCATTTCATATGGTTTGGAACTGCATTACTTATTCACTCAGACTTTGGCTTTAATGTTAGACACGGGTATGTATATGTCGGAACCACTAATTGTATGGTTTGTTTTTTGTAAATGCAATGTTTTTACTAGTAAAAAACTCTTACATAATTGTTGTCCATCACTTTTTAGGAACGAGAACTGTTCTGTTTGTTCTTCAGCAGCTGATAATGACCTCAAGAACAAGCAGGTGAGGAGTATAATTTCTTAAAATTAGTTTTTCAACACTTACTATTAAAATCTGATGTTACTGTTTACAAGCACAAATATATGATCGGTTGACAAAGTTGCTGATAATGAAACAGAGCAATTTTTGTACAGTTCACGTTTAAAGTTCTAAAGCAACCAAGTTAAGATAGTTTCCTTCGCTTTCAGGAGAAAGAATTAGAAGCTGCAGAGGAGAAACTGTCGCAGTGTCAAGAAACTATATTCCTTCTTGGTGAGCGATTGAAATCTCTGCGTCCTACGACCGACACGATGGGATCACCGTACAAAGAGTGGAACCGAAATGGCAAAAGTTTGAGTGAGGGTGAATCGACGACCAGCGGAATCAACTTTGATCAGACAGAGACAGGCAATGGAAGCAGCATAACAGGTGCAGAGTCCCCCATGCTAATGGAGTCATATAACACGCCATGTAGCACTTCTGATACTGAAGCAAACCTTTCAACATTGCCAATCAAGTCGAACAACGCAAAACACAGGTCTAGCATGTCCAGCTCTTCCATTTCTTATTCGGACCCGGCGCCGGGGAAACAATCGCGAGGCTTTAGCAGATTCTTTTCCTCTAAAGGGAAGAATGGCCATTAAACCTGCAAAGGGCGTAGAAGTTGATGACTGAGGCAACGGATAACAATACCTAGAATCATCCAACTTTAGAGATTTCGTTTTCGACTTTGCCACTCAACTATGCTATTGGGTTTCTCATCGTGAACTAATGCTTTGACGTAGATGTAATTTTATTAATATTGACTGTTTATGTAGCCATATTGTTACATAAATAATTATATCCTACTTTTAATACACGAAGTATTTTTATATTAATAAATTTTAGTAAGAAGATCACAGAAAGCAAATTGTCTAAATTGATATTAAGATAACGTTATTTTACATTTACATAAATAATTACATCAATCTAGTTTTGTCAAGTGAGCTATTATTCATATACTTCCACGTATGCATTTAAATCTTTTGTTTATCAATCACCGCATCTCTTGCGGATTCCTATTTGCTTTTCATCGCCCCAGCAATTTCCTTAATTAAACAATAGATTAGCTTGAAACCGACTTGTTAGTGGTAAAATATTAGTAACGATACGTCACTTTCTATTGGTTTTATATGAAAGATATCATGGTTAACCCAATTGAACTATAAAAAAGTTTGAAAACACTCATATTATAGTACAAGATCCAGTGAAGCAATTTTCTTTTTATACAAATGAAGCGAAATTATCCTAAAAAATACAGAGGCAGACGATACACATTTTATTCTAAGATTAAAAAAAAAACTTACCTTTTACCAAGGAACTTAATGGCTAAATAGCATAATTCGCGGCCAATCATAACATGTGAAGCTTTGTCATAATGTTCGATTGGTTTGTGGTCCCTTGCTCTAAGGAAAATATTTGGATTAGATTAAATTAATTAACAACGTTACGAGAACTAAACTATATTAACTTAACGTACGGGGATTAGATTCTAAAATTTAACATAGTATAAGGAACAAGAGCAAAATTTGACCAGCCCAAGAAGCATGAGAGTAGTATGTGAATGATCATATTATATTGATGTCTTTGTTAGGGATTTAGGGTAAGTTGGTGTGCAATCTAAGCCGTCCAATTGTGAGGATCAATACATGACTTGACTGTAACCATTGTTGATAATCTTCTATGACACGTAGTACGTGATTTCTTCATTGTGGGTCCGCATCACATGGCAATCCTAGGTGGATGTTGATCGATCAATGTGGTCTAAACATTCGGAAAAGAAATTAATTAGTTGATGGTGCGGTTAAAAGGTGGAAAAATGTAGGAAAGTATTATAATGATGACTTCTTGACATTAGTTGTCTCACAGGGTACACTGGTAGTTGATTTACAACCCACACCTGGGTGAGGAAAATTTTCAAACTGCTCTCAGATTTACAAATCTAAAACCCAGACATGAACTAAATAAATTTGTCGGGTCAGAAAAAAAAGAGAGGAGAAAATCAAAGAGAAGCGATCTTCACCTTAGTCATCTTCTCCAAAACAACACAAGTAGCATTAAGCAGATTTTCATCTCAGCATTGATGTTAGAGACTGAAAAACAACTTCTTCACAAGGAATGGTGAGGCCCATGTCATGAGCAAAACCAAACTCTTCTTCAGTTTGATGAAGCAGGGTCTGGAACTCGGGTCGGGTCAAGAAAGAGATGGGAACAATGTACCTGCTTCTGTTTTCCCCAACGTATACAACGAAGTGGCCCCTTGGGACATCCAGGGGGAGTCCTTGTTCATCATAGCTTTGTTTCTTTCCTAAGCTGGAGCATCTTTTCATGATTTGCTTTATCACTGCTGTCTGTGCCAATTTGTTTGATTTCCCCATTGCCATTTTGGTTTTTCTTCCACACACACTAGATTTGGTGGGAGAAAAATGAAGAAATAGAGAATGGTTTAGAGAAGAATGAATGGGGGTATATATGGCGTGAGCTGATGTGTTACTGAAAGAGAGGGAAAACAAAGGCATGTGAGGCTGCCTGTGGGGACAAAAAAACCAAAAACAAACCATGGGTATTTTTGGGGTTTGTGAAGAGAGCTTTTACTATAGGACATGCCCCGAGGAAACCCCCTCTTGTTGCCCTCTCTAAGGACATCTTGGCCCCCTCCCTTTTCTCAAATTTAAACTACGTTAACAAGTTTTTATAATAGCATCATGTTTCTGTATGTCCAACTCCAGATATTATCACAATCAACCATATTATACGACTAAAGTTGGAATTTCAAAAATAATATCTTGGCTGCAAGAAAAATATATCAGTTTATCAATCATATTAATCATTAATAATATGTATATAATTTATTCGAGTTTAAAATCTTTAAAGAGAATTCGCTTTAACTTGAGATTTGAGGGGTAGCGTTTATGAAACCACTTGACACTCCCTTCTCTAAGATTTAGAGCTTCGGGTTCTGAGAATCCATTGACAGATGACGTTCACATGCATGTACGTGCATATTAGTGTTAGTATTATTTCTCGTTTCAGGGTTTTGAAGCCTCGGTCGATTCAAATCATCATTTAATTCAGAAGCCTTAATTGCCTCGGCTGCAAAGATCCCTCTATATATTTTGCGTCATGAAAACAGCTTTCAGGGGTTCAATAACCCCACAATGTTAACATCAATTCTGTCCTCTTTCGTCATTTGCGCATATGAATGAGCATCATCTGAGTTTTCTGTATTTCATGTCTTCCTATTTTATAATATTATTTTCAGTTAAATGAATATTTGCTAATATTTTAATATATAATATGCAGTAATTTATAAAATCAATACCATGCACGGATCCTAAATTAAAATGACCTTCTCTCGTCTAAATATTTTAAGGAAATCCTACATGATTCATCTCATAGTTTCTTGTTAATATATATTTCATTGCGAGATAATGTATAATTCAATCAAATAAATGATCGTTTTATCACATCGGTTAAAAGCCTTTAGCCAATTAAGAGAGTGTAGCCCCATTTTTTTTATAATAATATTCTAGATATTTTTTTAGTTTAAATATTAATGAAATAATTTTTAATTTTAAAATTTAAATACTCAATATTTTTTAATATAAAATTTAATAAAAAATAATATAAATTAGTTTTGTATTTTTTAACAGACTTAATACCAAAATAAGTGTACAAACTATACCGCTTTTCACGAATATGTTTCTAAAGTATTTTTTAACTCATCACTGTGCCTAACGTTATAAATGTTTCCACTTTAGGTGTCCGGGCCGTCAACGGTGTTAATTTCCCTCGTTAAGTGACATATGTCACAATCGGATAATTTTAAAAAAAATATATTTAAAATTAAAAATTGAAATTCTATATATATTTAAAAAAACATAAATAGTTTTGAAATAACTCTAAAACTTTGAAAACCTTCATTTCAACCCCTAAACCCACATCGACCACACCCTTTGCCGTCGATGAAGCTCCATCTAACCTCATCTCTCTCTGATGAACCAAACCCCTATGAAATCGACAGTCGATCAATGACGAATCGACGTTTTATAGCCTACACCCTATAATGAAAATCGCGATCCCACACGATTTCGACAGCCAATTGGTGGCAACTATGACAACGTATGACTATGAGGATGGTAGAGACTACATTGGCGGTGGTGGTCGTGGTTGGAAAAGTTAGGGAGGTTAAAGTTAAGATTTGGGGCTTTTGGGGCTTTTTATAATTTAAGAGAAATTAGTGTTTTTATAAAATATAATAATATTTTTAATATTTTTTTTAAAAAAATTCAAAATCACTAAATTATGACACATGTCACTTAAGGGAAGAAATTAACGCCCTTTACAGCTCGAGCACTGATTAGTGTTTTATATTCAATATATTTACTTGTTAATTCTCTCGTGTTATCGATTTATTACTGTCGATTTGGTTTTGTTTCACATATTTATGTGCAATAGTCTATTTTCCAGAACCAATAGTAATAAGGGCACATTTTGCATATTTTATTAACTGATCGTGGCTGAAGACATGGGTATGATATGGGACGCGATGTAGTTCGACGTGGTAGTTTCTATAAGGTTCAATCAGTAGCAATAGTTTCTAGAAGCAGTCCAGTCAACATTATCTGGAAGGAAGACGAACGACATTATTTAGGAATTTAAGTTGGAATTCAAAAATCATTTCAGGATTTATTTTTTTATGTTTAGAATAATTTATTTTTGAATTTTCATGCTATCTTTAGAGTTTTAGAGAGCTATAATTACCTCTTAGGGTAAAGCTTGAAATGTACTTGAATTCGATTTGTTTTGTTTTGTTTTTATTTTTATAAAAGTTTTCTTCATTTCATCTTTGTTTTTACTTTAAGTATTTACTTATTTTATTTGAAAAATTTTAAGTATGATTTCTATTATGCTTAGCTAATTTTCACAATTAGCAGATGACTTTGCAGTGACTCAATGCATATTGTGAGAATTGAAAATCATTTAATATATTCGGATAATCATTTTTATTTTTCTACAAACTTGGATTGACAATCATACTTTCCTTTCAAAATCTCAACACTTTCATTTCAAGAAGTTAACGTCGATCAGGATGTTGTTCTAATTTAAAGTTGGGAGGAAGAGTCGCATGGTAGCAAATTCGACTTTATATTAACACACTTAGCGGCGGTCTGCTAAAGGAAACTGAGATCGGATTCGATTCTCATTGAGACAACATAATACGAGTCGAGCTTTTCCAACGCGTAAATTTGTTATGGTGCTAACGGCAATAACCGTAGTTAGTCCAAACAAGGATTGAATTTTGAAGATTGACTTGGGAATATCGGTTTATCAGAGAGAAAAGTAAGTAGGTTGAGCCTTGTAGACTATAAATGGCACGAATCCAGAAGTAAAATCTCTTTCGATGATCAAAATGAATTTAGACAAAGCGAAGCTTGAGGCTATTTTTTTATCATTAATGTTTTTCAATTATTATTCACTCTTTGTTATTTCTTTATTTATTTATTTTACCTAGTTTTATTACCAAATCTCCCTTTTCTTTTTACTACAATTTTCCACGCTTGTCAAATTTGTATCGTTAATGGGGACTTTGATAAATTACTAATTTAGTTTTGTTTTAATTTACGACCAAGCAAAACCCGAGAAAGCTAGTAGATTATGAACCAGAGATCGAAGCACCAACTTGCAGGATTCATGGACAAAAGCTTCGATAAAAGAGACAATAGCGACAACAATAACATCAAGAATAACAATTAGATCCAATACCTAACACCATTCTTGACGTTGATACACACTTCACAAACGAATAACCAATTCTGATGGCTGATCCCATGATCCAAGAATTGACTGCGGCACCTGTGAGTATGTGGCAAAACCTGGCTGATTACAACCCCTTCCAATACCCAATTAGGTTTGGGAAGTCATTATAATGGACTTCATTGAAGGCCTCCCTACATCCTTCAAGAAGAATTGCATCCTAGTGATAGTTGATAAGTTCACTAAATATAACCATTTTCTATCACTGTCACATCCCTATTCAACAACTGAAGTGGCTAAGTTATACTTAGATAATGTTTATAAACTCCATGACCAGCCTAAAATAGCCATTTCTGATAGGGAAAAAACCTTCACCAACACCTTTGGAATGAACTATTGAAGCAGTTGGGTACAAAGACATTGTTCAACATATCATATCACCCACAAACAGATGGTCAGTCTGAAAGAGTTAACCAATGCCTGAAGTAGTATCTAAGGGGGCTTTGTTTTCTAACTCCTAAACAGTGGGCCAAATGGTTACCCTATGCTAAGTGGTGGTACAACACTAAATACCACACATCATTGAAACTAACCCCTTTTCAGGTACTGTATGGCTATAAGCTCCAACTATGGTTTAGCAAACAGACTCTCAGGTGCAAAGTGTGAATGAATTAATTAGCAACAAGGAAAAAAATAAGGCGAATTGTAAAAGACCAGTTAGAACATGCTCAAAACAGAATGGAGCAGCATGCTGATAATAATTACTGAGAAAAACAATTTCAAGTCGGAGATGAAGTTTACCTGAAATTACAACCTTGTTGACAAAATTCCCTTGCCCTGCGAAAGAATCTTAAATTGGCAAAAAAGTTTTATGGACTATATAAAATTCTATAAAAGATTAGGAAGTGACATATCGTTTGAACTTACCCGATGACTCTCGATTGCATTATGTCTTTCACGTTAGCCTTTTGAAAAAGAGAATTGGAGAATCGTAAACTGTTTCAATGAAACCCCCTACAATGAACGAAGAAGATCAGTTTCAGATTGCACCTTTGAGGATAATGGGCAAGCCAATTGTAAAGAGAAACAACAAGCCTGTCACTCAACTCTTGGTTCGTTGGGTAAACCTCAATGCCAATCACGACACCTGGGAGGACTACTCCGTGCTCAAAGTACAATTCCCATAATTTGATCCTTGGGGACAAGGATCCTTTCAAGGGGTGGGTATTGTTACGGTTGGAGAAGAAGATGGTGGTATCGAGGAGAGGCAATTAGGAATGATTGAAGAAGGGTTAAGGATTTCGAGAAAATCAATTTAGGAAGTTGGGAATTAGAAGAATGAGGGGAGTACACGTAAGAAGCATCTGATCATTAAAACAATGGACTTAGAAGGAAGCCCAATGCATACAGCCTAAATGGATTAGATGACATCTACATACTATTAGGGTTGTTTATGACTAGGACAACCAGCTGGTAGAGCTATTAGATTCAGTACTCTTGTAAACAAATAAAACACGTATTACTGAAGCATTTTCCTTATGATTTTGCTGAATGAATTCAATACTTTTTCTGTAAACCCTTTCTTATTCTCTTCTTCGTCTCAAACTATTCTAGTTTATTATATTTAGGCACTTATTTTATTATTAAGTCTTTTTAATAGTTTTGATATTTATTGTAAGGTACAATTATACATAGTCAGGGACGGATGACAAAAACAATTTTAATTAGAAAATACAAATAAAATATCTTAAAAAAAATTTAAATTTTTTAAGGGACGGTCGTCCAAACTTGTCTCGCCTAAGTCCATCCTTGATATTCTGTATATTTCTAAATATGTTCTAATTATGAAAACAAATGATATCAATTTGATATTAGATTGTATATAAAAATATAATATTTTATTGATTAGCAGGTGTAAGATTTTGAATTTAGAAAATAATTAAATTGAATATAATAAGAGATTCTAATAATAGACATAATATTTTTCTTTTTAAATGATTCAATTTAATATAAATTTATTTGTATATATTTATGAATTTATTTGAATTTAAAATCGAACACCTACATTAGTTTATAATCATATATTTGATTTTTAATTTTGTACACTTAATTAAATTGTTAAGCTCAAAAGGTCGATTTTTATTATCCTTTTAAGAAAAATATCACTATCTTTAACCACTGAAATCATTTATATTAAATTGAGAAATCTTTATATATGAATAATTCGACGTAATATATATTATTATAAAAATAACTTACTGCAAAACAAAACATTAGCACTAGCTGGAAAAATTAATAAAATAAATAAATAAAGACTAAATAATATTATTGTGCCGTGTAGTCACCGTCTTAGAAGCAATTTCGTCTGGATTGATGAAATCCCTAAAATGGATGTTGTCCCCTAAGATTAACACAATTTTCGAAACAATGTTACTTTTTTTAGAATAAAGGAAAATATTTTATTCGGAATAAACTCTATCATAAAAAGAAAAATTTCACTATGCTTTGTGAAGAGAGAAAATGTAGAAGAAAGAGGAGAATAAAGAAATGAGCGAGTTGGAAATGAAGGATAAAGCCTTATTTTATAGCTACAAAAATTAGGACATTTAGGTAAATTTGTCAAGAGAAAAATCAGCAAAAAATCTCCCAAAAATCTCAACTCCTTTTATTTTCTCAACATTTAAATTTTAATTAATTTAAAATTTAAATTCAAATAAAATATATTTATTTCTTTACATTATTATATATATAATCAACAATCTCCCACTAATGCAAAGAAGTAGAGTTCCACAAAAGAATTAAAAGAAAAGAACAACAACGAAATTAGTCACTTAAGTACTAGTATTTGTTAGATTTGAACTAGCACATAATGGAATGAGTAATTCTTCTCTTTAGCAAGTGAACGAATCTTGATCTTGTTAAGATAGGGTTAACTTATAACAAACGACTAACCTCATACCTATTTATGTTATGTGATAGTTCAACAATTTTGCTAAAAAAACCTCATGATGCTCATATGTGCTTTAGAAATACGACCCAAAGTCTTTCATAGAAGGTGGCTAATCCTTCACACTTACGTAGGTGATTTCATCAAATCTATTTTAATATAGACCACCCAAATTAAGGCTATAAAATCATTAAGAGCTTTTACTAAGCTTAACCTCTCATTTTATAAATTCGATAAATTCATCAAGTTCGTCTCACTAGGACCACCCACAAACTTAGGCTATGAATTCATTAAGAGTTTAAAACTCAACCTCACAAATCGATGTATTCATCAAATTCGTCTCACTAGGACCATCCAAATTATGGGCTATAGATTCATTAAGAGTACAAAATTTCACATTTAAAGTGTACATGATATACCATAGGGATTGGTAGGAGTGTATGATGTGAATTACTCATCTAATGGGCTTAAGTCACATCCCCCTCGATGAATCAAGAGCCATTTTTCTACATAACCCTTTAGTTAAGGGATCACCAAGGTTCTTTTCAGATTTTATGTACTCCAAAGCGAGTACTCCATTCTTTATAAGATGTCTCACAAATTCGTGTCTTATCTTGATGTGTTTCTTCTTATTATTGTAAGATTGATTATTAGCAATACAAATTACAGTTTGTAAATCACACACTAATTCCACTAGAGGTTGCAAGTAGATTCCTAAACCACTCGGCCTCTTGTCCAGCTAAATCAAGAGCAATTAACTTTGATTCAATGGTGGAGCGAGCAATAGACGTTTCTTTTACAAACTTCCAGAAAATAACTACTCCACCTAAAGTAAAATATACCTGTCAACACACATTTTCGTCTTACTAGGATTCAAACTCCTAAAAATAAGATAGAATTTTGCTAGGATTCAAACTCCTAAAAATAGGATAGAGTTCTACTATTATTTAAACTCCTAAAGATAGGATGCACAAGCATTATAAATAGTTATTGTAACTCACTATCGTAACACATTTGAAAGAGATATACGAAATACCAAGCAAAAAAATTACAAGCAACTCGTAGCCATTTTTCGAAGCATTTATATTTTGAAAGGTAAAGTCCATACTTTCGCATGTTATTTTTTCTTACCCTTGCTGTGTTTTGATTCGAAAGAAAACAGAGAGAATTGTTTTTGGCCAATGAACGGGGGCGTTTTCGAGATCTATTTTTGTAGATCTAGCCCCCGAGGCTTGTGTTTTTTTGAAAAACTATTCGAATTTTTATAAACGAGTCGTGTGGATCCGTGTGTTTTGCCTCTATAGTGGGTTAATGCCCATTTCGGTCCCCCTGATTTTAAATACACGCAGATTCGTTTTTTCTTCAATTGGCTTTTAATTTCGACCCCTAATTCATTTTTTGTTTTAATTTAACCCTTATTATTTATATATATATATATATATATATATTTAATTATATTTTATTTATTTATTATAGTTCTCCTTTTTTTCATTTTTTTGCATTATATTATATTATTTTCCTATTATATATATATATATATTATTTTTTTTATCTATGTTTACTTATTTACTATTTTTTACTATATTTTCCTAACGTTATATATATATATATATTCTTACTTCATTTTATTTTATATTTCTATGATTACTATTTTTTTAGTTAATATTATATGTATATTTATTTTTCATTTATTTATTATTATTATTACTATTTAGTATTTTATTATATTATACATACATTTTTATATTATATATATATATATTTTATTATTTTATTTATACTATTATTTATTTTCATTATATTTTTAGTTTCTTTGCTCTTATTATTATTTTTCTTTTTAAAAAACACTTTACCTTTTTTATTATTTTTGTATATATATTTTATCTTCATTTATTTTATTTTATTCAATTTCATTTTATTTTTTTTGTTTCATCCAATTATTTTATGTTTATTATTATTGGTTTCATTTATTTCCTTAGTTTACTCTTTAGTTTTGTTGCTTTCTTTTATTATTATTATTTTCTTTTAACATCTTATTTTTTAAGGGTATTTCCGTAAACTCATTAAGGGTAAGTAATTCGGATCAAATTTTACCTTTTAATTTAACTTGCAATTTTCTTAATCAAAGACAATTGGAAATTACGTAGTACCGAAAGGGCGGTTCAAGGGTGCTAATCCTTCCTTGACCGTAACCGACTCCCGAACCCGGCACATCTTTGGAAAGACGCAGATCAGGTAAGAAATAGGGTATCCGATCAACCCATTTGTTTTAAATAAATGATCGGTGGCGACTCCAATCCACATTTTTCAAGTCGAAGCCCAATTCCGGGGCCCAACCGAAAGACGGTTGCGACAATACCAACAAGTGGAACTTACTTTGTAACATCTCGATTCCCGGGTTAGTAGTTTCAGGCTGACCTAAGAGTGTTTTAGATGAACTCATTAGCCTTGTAAGAATGCTTGGGCCAAATGAGAATTGGTTTGGGATTGGCTTGGGCCCAATGGATAATAAAAAATGTATTTTATATTATGATCAAAGATAGAAAGACCAAAGGAGAAATTATACCGTTTTTAGTGTCTAATCTATCTAATTCGAAAACGATCAGTGGCGACTCCATCACTCAATCCAAGTCGAGATGAGAATCCGGAACCACCCAAAGGACCGTTAAGACATCTTGACGACTTCATTGTGGATTTTGAGAGTCATATCAAAATCGATTACTAGTTTTCTTCTTAGGCGAAACTTGTAAGTTTAGGTTTTAATTTATTTTTGATCTCATTTATTTACCTTTGATTATTTTCCCCCCAAATAAATAGTTCTACTAATGTGTGCTATTAGTGTTTTCAGATTTTTCAATAATATTATTTCTTAAGCTTTGTACCTGAGCTCCAAACCTTTTTAAGTGGGTGAAAGCGACACCTTTATGAGAATTTATTCTCTGTATGGGTCTGACAATTAGCCTTCAGGGTTCATATACATTATGTCTTCGTAGGAATTTATTCCTCATATAGGCATAGGGGAATGTATCCTCTCAATTTTAACTCGGTCCATATAAGTCTATGATGGGTTTATGATCGAGGGTTTGGTAGGCCCAAGGGGGCACCAACAAAGAGAGCGCGAGTCCTTTTTATATAACCAAACCTTGTTGCAACGCAAGATTAGAGCTTACCCTAAAACCACATACAAACCCTAAGATGCTTGTTTCTTTATTCTCTGCTTTAATTTCACCGTTCCAAGCATGTGAACTAGAAATTCATACGGATAGGTTATTCTTTGTCAGAAAGCATGTGGGATAAAAAATCATTATTGACAGGATATATAAAATTCATGCAGATACCATTTTGGTGATTGCAGTCATACTAAATAAAATTGTGAGATTATAAGGCAAAGAGTTCAAAAACTTATCGCAGAGGGATTTCTATAATCCGAGAATGGGAAACATGTGTTCCTAAAAAGTTGAACGTTGATCGAAGAACCTAAGTATGTAGAAAATGAAGAGGATCAAACCCTCATAAGCCAGCCCCTTAGTTCTTTAAAACATGTCGATAAGGACTTATAACTACAAAATCAATTCTCAAAGCCTCATTCACCACAAGATGACATGTTGTTAGATTCTTCCAAGGGAACTATTGACGACAATGGTAAGTTTGAACCCAAGGTTCCTGTTCGAACCTATTCATTTCCCATGCCATGAGATATATTCTAAGTTGCTCATAGCACAACTAATTACGCCAAAATATGTCAAACAATCGCATCCCCCGTATCCAGGATGGTATGATGAAAAATCTCACTGCGAATACTATGCTAGAATTCAATAACACTCAATTGAGAAATGTATCAACTTTAAGTGTCGAGTACATAACCTCTTGGATCATGGAGTTATAGAATTTAAGACCAAGAGTCAGCCTAGCATGAATCATGTGTTAATGATTAATCGTACAGAGGGTAAATTTTTTTAAACAGTATGAAAGAGACAAAAATAAAAGAAAAATGACTCTTTCCCAGCATCTGCCATGGAAGATGTCTTGGGCAAGCATGACCCTCGAGGTGTTTCAAGTGCCTGTCTCAGAGTTGCTTCCATATTTGATCAAAGGTTGATACCTCGCTCTTAAACCGTTGAGAGTATTAACTAGCCTATTGGTCTACGGCTATGACCCAAACAACACATGCGACTTTCAAATAGGGGCATCAAGTCACCCTATTGGAAAATGTTTCACTAATGGAAGAAATCGAGAAGCTCGTTGCTAGCAGAGTGATAACTCACGATTTGATTAAGAAATGGGGTGGAAATTGAGTGGAGTATCCTAAAGATGAAACAAGAAAAGATCATGGAGTTGTGATGTCTAAAGCATAATATGTCTTGTTTGAATGTCTTTTATATATGCATGATTTTTTTAATAAATGACATTTCTTTGAGAAATAAAGCATTTTTTTAAATTCAGCGAATATCAAATATAATTAAATGCACATTTGGGAATCGATGTTATAACCTTTTAAAATATGACGAGATCAAACTGAGCTCTAAGGATAAAATTTTCTAACTTTCAACAATATTTAGACTATAACATATTCTTCTTGATGAACTTAAGAAATCTTAAAATCGAAAACTCAAGAAAGTAATATGATATTAATGAGATAGTTTTGTTGGGGAAATACGTTGAAAGTAGTAAGTTGATAATCTTCAAAGGTCCGTTTGTGAAGCGAGCTCCGTTTGTGTTGTCAAGTTGAAGACTTTCTGACACTTGAATCCTCTAATTAGGGGTATTCCACTAAAGTAATAGACTATATCAAGTGCTCTAACTTTATGAATATGATTACATTTAGATCATGACATTAATCTCTATGCGTCGCGATGATTCTCCCAGTAAAATCAAAAGTGAAAACATCAAATTTAATGAGGTACGATTTAAAGAATATGATAAGGCCTAAATTTTTGAATGGAGAATCAATTCCGATGAAAGGTAGACTAAGGGAGTTAAGAAATATTTGTTATAGTCGACTACAAAAAAACACTCAGGGATTTTGTGTTTAGATTAATATTTCTACACTATCTCTACTTAAGGAGTCTATGAACTTGAACAAATGGAAGATTCCTAAGAACTGAAACATAAATGCCCTCTAAAAAAAATCTAACAGTGGAATGTACTAGTTGTACTATTATATTCACATCTTATCCTAAAAACCAGAAGAAAATGAGACAAAACCGAACCAAATTACATTGCCTCCCTATATCAACCCATTGATTGACACTTTTCAAAGGGCTATAATTTTTGAAATCAACATGTGTGATTTATTTATTTGATATTCAGTAAACTAATATTTTGCTTCAATTACTTTGACATCATTTCTACATCGAACTTCTCGATAATTTGAAGAAAATACATTTTCAAAATGACATATTTTCTCAAAGATTGATTGAGGAACTTGAAATGAAGTGGGGCATCCACAGAACCTCTTCATCTTCCGTTAATGGGTCTCCCAATATGGTTCTACTCGAAATATAATGCAACAAAGAAGAAGATAGTGTAACTCATCATAAAAGCGGACTTCACAACATTGAGTTGGTTAGAAAAAAGATTTGTGCATGACAAAGAGGGAAACCTATTCACGAGCTGAACTTGAAGATGATACATTTTAATGGCTATGATAATCAAATTGAACCTTTAAAATGAAGAGGAACTTTACTACAAAGGTTTCATGCAAATATCCTGGAGTAGTTAAGGTGTTTGACATCTTTATAAGGCAGTTGGTACGCCGATTAATTTATCAGAGTAAATATCCCATGTGGAAGGAGTTTTCTTTCAATTTTCAAGCCATCCGAGGAATTTACCAGTCCAATATTAATTTATGAAAAAAATCCTAGTTTTTCAAAGTACCAAATATTCTAGTCTCATCAATGAAGCCAAGGCTGAGTGAATGCCTCAGGATGTGAAGATAAAAGTTAACCCATTCGACCAATAGTACAAGACTTATGAGTTGAGAACAACGATAAGCTTATTTTCCAATAAGCAATGTCAATTGATTTATGATGACTGCATCGCTGTTAGGGCAAAATCAACTTCAATAGACATGGGAGAAGACCAAGATTAATAGAAGAAGATCGAAACTTCTCATTAAAAATAAAATTGCCAAAAAAATAACACATTTTTGCATGTGCATTTTAGGCATACTTAAGGACATTGCATTACATTCATATATACAATTTTGTAGATTGTTTGAGATAATTTCAACTTTACAATGAAGGATATTGAACTCGAAGTACAGCTAGGACAAACTTGAGTCATAATGGAGGATTTGTCTGCAATGTGTCTTATCTTGACGACGAGGAGTTGCATCTTAATTTGACCTAAAGAAGGTCAATGGATATTGAGCCAATTTCAACCTCACGACGAAGGATATTGAGACTAAGAGATGCCTAGGATCGAATTAACTCGTGATAGACGAGTCATCTGCACTAGCTTAACTCAACAACGATGAGCTAGTTTCCAGTTGAAGTTTTCAAGCCAAGTTTCAACTTCATGATGAAGGATACTTGAACCGGAAGTAAATTTAGAACTGACTGAAAATTGGCTTAACGCAACGACGATGAGCCATCTTCTAGTCAAACCTTTTCGAAGTCAATTTCAACCCCACGATAATGGATATTGGTTTCGAAAACCAATTCATAATTAACTACAATCTAGATTAACTCAATGACGAGGAGTTAGCTTCAAATTAAAATCTTTAAACCAGATTTCAATTCCATAATGGAGGATATCCGACCTGAAGAACCACTTCACATGGCTTAAACTCGCGAAGGGGATTCATCCGAAGAACATTTCACCCGACTTAAACCAGCAAATGAGAGTTATTCGAAAGAACATTTCACCTGGCTTAAACCCACAAATGAAAGTTGATCGAAAGAACATTTTACCCGACTTAAACCCACGAAGGGGAGTCGTCCAAAAGAACATTTCACCCGGCTTAAACCCGCAAAGGAGAGTCGTTTGAAAGAACATTTCACCCTGTTTAAACCCGCGAAGAAGAGTCATTCGAAAAAACATTTCACCCGGCTTAAACCCGCGAATAGGAGTCATTTGAAGAATACTTCACATGGCTTCTTAAACTCACGAATGGAAGAACATTTCACATGGCCTAAACCCGTGAAGGGGAGTAATCCAAAAAATACTTCACCTAGCTTAAACCCACAAAGGGAAGTCATCCGAAGAATATTTCACATGGATTAAACCCGCGAATAGGAATTATCCAAAGAACATTACATATGACTTCACTCATAAAAAAGAGTCGTCCAAACCTCAACTTGAATTCCTTGGACAAAGAAACCAATCATCCAAACTAACTTTAATAGTCACATGCACAATAACTAATAATTTTGTTGACTTTTTCAGATTCAATTGCTTTGTGATCAAGATGAACTATATGAAGATTTTCAAACTCATATACTTGAAGATGTAGACAAACCCCCTAAATGGACTAAAAATGCCCAATCATTCTTGAAGCATGGAAAACATATCAATATAATATTAAAGAAAAATGATGACACCATAGAATGAAGTTATGTCAATTGAGAAAAAATCAACTTTTTTTTATCTTTGCTCTATTCACGTTACATGCCAATGAGCAAAGAAGGGCAAATATAATATCCAGTTTTTGTATGGCCTAGTTTTATTTTCCAAAGCGAAACATTTTATTGAAGTTGATTTTAAAGCCCGAGATATCAACTGATTTGCAATAAATTTTCAAGCAAGATCCAAATGTTTATAGGGCATGATGTCTTCTTGATATATGATTGACTTTCAGTTATCTTTCCAACGCATTTTGAAATGCCTCAATTGGACATCGAGAACTCGAGATATGCTTATTTTAGCGAAGATAGCATGTGTAGAAAATTGGATATGGGCTCAATACGAGAATTTTAATTTATTACGTTTTTTCAATTTTTTATTGAATATTTGTAATTAAATTCAACTTTATACTTTACATAATGTATTTATGGTACATTAGGATATTTTTATTATTTTAGGATTTTTTCTTTTAATTAGTGTATCTAGCATTAATGAAAAGATGCTGTTTTTTACTTTTAGGGTCTTTGGGAGCCTATAAATAGGCACTCTTATTTTGTAATGAGACAGAAATTACAGTTGGAAAGATATGAGCAATAAAAAGCTTTTCATTAAACATATTTTGTGTGTGTTCTTGTTACTTTGTTAATTTTGTCTTGTTTTTTCTTTTTTTCTTCTTCTTCAATCTTTTTTTTCCAGATGAGAGAAAACTTAAGAACAAGGAAAAAAGACTTTTAAATAAAATATTCGTCGATTTAGCCTTTCTTGAGTTTTCTCAATGAAAACGATGATCTTTTATTTTATTTTCATCTTTATTTTGTTTCGATCAATCACGACCTTGATTTTTTCTAAAAACCTCCGTTGAACGAGAGAAAACCGAGAAACAAAGAACAATGGCTTTTAAATAAATTCATTGATTAAGCATTTCTTGAGGTTTCTCGATGAATATCAATAATAGATCTTAAATGATTTTTTTTCTTTCCTTTAATTTTTATTAATCTATTTTGATCTATTGTTGGATTTTCTTAGTTTTGTATTCAATTAAATAACTCGACGATCCGATTGGAATCCCTTTGGGATTCACGTATCATGCATGGGTAGGAGACAATTCATTTTGTCGTCCCTCCTATTTTCTTTAAAAATTTATATTGATAACCCATATCACAACTCTATTATAATTAACTTTATTTCAATTCATTTTAGTCTATTTCCTATTTTTTCTTTTTATTTACTTATTTTTAATGTTTTCTTTTAAAAAAATTATTTTATTTCTTATTTTTTACTACCTCATATTCCATTTATTAATGACCTAACATATTTTTCAAATTATTTCGATTTCCTTCTACCGTTTGCAATTTTAATACTTTTGATTTAATGAATTTATCTTTGATTTTTTATATATATATATATATATATATATATATATATATTTAATTTTCCACTAACGAATTTTTTTATTTATTTTGATTCAATTTTTTTTCCAATGTTAATTGTTTATAGTGATGATACTCATTTTTTATTTATTTTATGTTTTGTTATTTTTTATTATGCATTTGTTTATTTCTTTTTTCTTTAATTTTGTTGTTAGTTTATTTTATCAAATAAACTAATCCATGACCTTTTCATCTTGTACATGCAGATTATATCCATTTTTTCATTCTTTAAAAACACTATATTATTTTATTTTACAACAAACAATTTTTTAAAGGTAAGTGATTGAGATCTTATTTTTAAATTTTTAACTTTAATTTTCACAATTAAGACAAATGTGTAATCGTGTTGATATCGAAAGGACAATACGGGGGTACTAATACTTCATTGATTGTAATCGACTCTCGAATCTAATATTTCTCTGGTAAGATGTAGATCTGGTAAAATTGTAAATTTAAGGTATCCGATCTACTTAATTCGAAAATGATCGATGGCGACTCCATCACTCAATCCAAGTCGATATGAGAATCCGAAACCATCCGAAGGACATTTGCGACACATCAATCACTATAAAAAAAATATGTGCAACTTCAAATTTTTACAATTAATTTACTCTCTTTTAATTGTTCATCAACTTTATATTTTATTCAATTTAATATTCCAAGGATAGTTATTTATAAATTATTTATTCTCATCAATTTCTTAAATAATTTATATTATCATCAATATTTTGTATCAAAAATATTTTCTTAAAAATATTATAAATATGCTATATAATTTTAGATTATATTTGATTTATTAAATAACATTATAAATCTTATTTATATATATAAAATATATAAATACCCATATATTTGACATGATTAAAAAGATAATTAAATTAAAACAAGTTAACATTATAACATACTAAATAATTATAATTAAATTCAAACAAAAAGTTAATAAATTATTTAATTCAATTTAAAATTTAATAAATCAAATTATAAAATAATAAAATAATATTTACCAACTAAGTCGAATTTTTACAAATGCCTCCTACCATTTAAGACCAGCCGTCTTTCCCTATTCTTAAAGGGTATTATTGTCCCGTCACATTATTTTGGTGCCCTAACCTTAACGGTTGGTCAAACACAATAGCATAAGATATAAACAAGAACACGGGGCGATCGCAATCTTTTTTCTTTCCTATTTGTCTCTATTGCAGGGGATAAGGATTATTCCTTTGGTGTTCGATTTTATTACTGATCCGCGAGGGGTTCCAGTTGCAAGCTATTTGCAATGGGAGTGCCAGCGTTCTACAGATGGTTAGCGGAGAAGTATCCGCTGATTGTGGTGGACGTTATCGAAGAAGAACCGGTGGTTATCGACGGAATAGCTATTCCTGTTGATACGAGTAAACCTAATCCAAATAAACTCGAGTACGATAATCTTTATCTCGACATGAACGGGATTATTCATCCTTGTTTCCATCCCGAAGACAGGGTAACCTTCTCAACACATTCAAATTTTCGTAATTTCTATTTCTTTTATTTCTTTGAAAATTTCAGAACTGAAGTAATTTGGCTTATTCGATGTCTTCTGCAGCCTTCACCAACCACTTTTGATGAAGTTTTTCAATGCATATTTGATTACATTGATAGATTGTTTGTTATGGTCCGTCCTCGAAAGCTTTTGTATATGGCTATTGGTAAGTAGTGCTTGTTTTAGGCTGTAAGATGTATTTTGACGTGCAGATAAATTGTATTTATGTTTATCTGGAAACATATGCTAGATGGGGTTGCCCCTCGGGCGAAAATGAATCAACAGAGATCTAGGCGTTTTAGAGCAGCTAAAGATGCTTCAGAGGCGGTATGTTATCTTATCTTTTTTGTTGGGTATATATTTGTGCTCACTATGACGGCAATCTTCAACCTGGATAAAATGTTAGACCATCGAGATATTTTAGGTATTGGTATTTCATATTTTCCCTCTGTTCGGTAGTAATTTTATTCTTGTGAACTTTCCTTTTGCAGGCAGCTGAAGAAGCACGACTGCGAGAGGAGTTTGAGAGGGAGGGCAGAAGACTCCCTCCTAAAGAGGAATCACAGCTTTTTGATTCAAATGTTATTACACCTGGCACTCCATTTATGGCTGTGCTGTCAATTGCTTTGCAATACTATATCCACCTTAGATTAAATCATGACCCTGGATGGAAAAATACCAAGGTAGTATCGATGTTGTTGTACCTTGTCATTTTATTTATTGCTTTCTTTTGACATGGTGGAGAGTTTTAGTATTTCTCTTTCATCTTTTTGAAGGTTATTCTATCTGATGCAAATGTTCCCGGTGAAGGAGAACATAAAATTATGTCATATATACGGCTCCAAAGGAACCTTCCTGGTTTTGATCCAAACACACGTCATTGCCTATATGGTTTGGTATATCTCTCCTTCACTATTTCCATTGCGGGTTTCAGTTTTTATTTAAATTTTATGCATGTGTTCTGTTTATTTCTTTGGCCTACTTTAATGGACTAAATTGAGCACTCTGCTAATTGTTGACACTTGACAGGATGCTGATTTAATTATGTTGGCCTTGGCTACTCATGAAGTTCACTTTTCAATCCTTCGAGAGGTTTGTATTTTTTTAACTTGCAGATATCTGCTACTCTTTTTTTCTTTCTTTTTTATCAATTGCCTGGAAAATGAAATGATATGTATGGTCTGCTTTTCTTTCAATTTTTAAATTTATTACTCATTTATAGGAATAAGTTGATGTTACAAGCGAAATGATTTTGTCTTGGAAGGATGTTTTTATCATTCTATTATCATGTTCCCTCTCAGCCCAAAAGTAACAGGGTTTATGGAATATTTTCAGATTGTCTTCACCCCCGGACAAGATAAATGCTTCCTATGTGGCCAGATGGGCCATGTAGCTGCAAATTGTGAAGGAAAGGCAAAGCGGAAGAATGGGGAATTTGATGAGAAAGCTGATGGAAAAGAGGTGGCCAGAAAGCCATACCAGGTTGCTTTTTAATTGAATATACAGTTGAAATGATTATAATGAAATCTTTGGATAAATTACAACTTTATATCTGCTTAATCTTTTGCAGTTTCTGAACATATGGACACTTAGGGAGTACCTGGAATATGAGATGAGAATCCCCAACCCTCCTTTTGAAATTGACTTAGAACGCATAGTGGATGATTTTATATTCATATGCTTCTTTGTCGGCAACGATTTTTTACCTCATATGCCTACACTAGAGATTCGGGAGGTTTGTATATGGTCGAAGTAATTATTCTACTGCTGGGTTGTTCTTTTATAATGAAAATTTTTAATGGACACTTTAAGAATTTTATATCAACCCGAGGTTTTAATTGGAGGCCTTCCTTTTTCCAATTTGTTAATGTACAGGGTGCAATCAACTTGCTAATGGCAGTATACAAGAAGGAATTCAAATCGTTTGGTGATTATTTGACTGATGGATGCAAGGTGCCTGTTACTCTTATTTGCATTTTCCGGTATTATTCCAGTGATCAAATCTTATCTTCTAAACTAATGCTTTTGACTGCATGATTTTTATTTCAGCCAAATTTGAGCAGGGTAGAGCATTTTATCCAAGCTGTGGGTTCCTATGAAGATAAAATATTCCAGAAAAGAGCACGATTGCATCAGGTTTGTTTTGAGTTTAGGATCAGTATGATTCTGTTCAACTTAAACAAAAAAATAGTTTATGTTTTGCTTTATTCCATGATTCAAATTATTCTGTAAAACTTGCTCATGGTCTTGTTTAATTTTTCATATAGAAGGTTGTGTCTTGCCTTGTGATTCTGCAGTCTCTTATTTATGTGGTCATGTGGTATTTATTATGTGATTAATTCTCCTTCAGTGCTCGTGCAAGAGGTTTCACTATCACCCTACTCTTAAAAGTGTTAACTATCATGATTGGAATCCTGAAAGGAGATTTGTCTATTTTTCTTTGGTGGCAAAATTGCCTTTTGTGTGATTGAAAGCATCCTCATTCCTCGGTTAAGGATGTAACAACACCTTCTGCTGTTTGCTCATTTAGTTGTTTTAACATGTCCATGGGAATATATGCTCCTTAAAATAATCATCTGACTTGAGGATTATTGGGATGAATGTATTACGTATGAACAAAATTCATTCTTTTAGCTGGTAAAAGAATTCAGTCGTAATCTGTTTTTTGCTGGTATTATTCAGCGTCAAGCAGAAAGAATCAAACGAGAAAAAGCACAAGCTAGAAGAGGAGATGATGCACAGCCTCAAGTTCAACCTGATTCTCTGGTTCCAGTTGCTAGATTTCATGGTTCCCGTCTTGCCTCTGGCCCTTCACCTACTCCGTTTCAGAAAACAATGGAGTCTAATGGTAATGGATCCTCTGGTCGGCCGCACAAAGTGCAACGTTTATCATCAGCTGCCACTATCGGTGCTGCTATTGTTGAAGCAGAAGATAGTATTGAAACAGATGTATGTTTCCTGCTCAGGAGAGGCAATTTAATATAATCTGACTCCTTCAGCCATCTTAAGGACTCATATTCCATGGGCTAACCTATGATTTGGTATGAGCCTTGTTGGCTAGGAGTTAAGAGATTATGCGTTATCCCACTATATATTTTTTACTGGACAACACTTCATGCTGTTTCTTTCTTCCCGTTGGCATCAGGCAAATGAGAACAAAGAAGAATTGAAAACAAAACTTAAAGAGGTGATCCGTGACAAATCTGATGTTTTTAATTCCCAAAACCATGAGGAAGATAAGGTTTGAATATATTCTTAAGCAATCTATGATTTTGTTTGAATCCTGTTTCTACTAATATTTTGGGTGTAGGCAGTTGTCAGATTATATATATATATATATATATATATATATATATATATATTATTTGAGAAATGCATAATGTCCCATTCCTTTATCTCAACCAAGTGGAAGAGAATTCATATTGATGTGTAATCATATGCAAAATTCAGTGGGCTTTACAAAAGACTTACAGGTTTTTGGCAGTTGAGACATGCATGTTTGGACACAGAATGCCGCCTTAGCATAAAGAACTCTGCTGTTTCTGTCTTTTCTCATAATTTTTTTCCATTTTAGTCCATGAATCAGGTTTTTTAGCTGCTCATATGTTTGTTTGCTCTTGTCAGATTAAACTGGGAGAGCCTGGGTGGAAAGAAAGGTATTATAAAGAAAAGTTTTCAGCAGAAACTCCAGAAGAAATGGAAGAAATACGGAAAGATGTTGTGAGTTAATGAATGAATCTCTATGAAGATGGTGTCTATTATATTTTTAAATTATTCCTTAATTATCTTAAATGGAGCTTCATTTATGTAGGTTTTGAAGTTCACAGAAGGTTTATGTTGGGTCATGCATTATTACTATGAAGGTGTTTGTTCGTGGAGGTGGTGAGTTTCTTTTACATAGTCATCTTATTCCTTTTTAGATCTATCCGAGTTGATTTTTTAAGCCTTATTTGGTGAGAATGATCTGTTGACCAGGATCTCATCTTTCTGCTTTAATATACATTCTTTGAGTTGTCATTGTGCTGCCACTGAATTTTGTTGTTTCAGGTTTTATCCTTATCATTATGCACCCTTTGCATCTGATTTTACGGAACTTGGCCAGCTAGATATTCAGTTTGAGCTGGGTTCCCCCTTCAAACCATTCAACCAATTATTGGGAGTGTTTCCTGCTGCTAGGTACTGTCACCTGTTTCCACTTTGTTCTCCTTGCAAGTTTTTAAGTTAGTATGATACTATAATATATTTCTTTTGCAGTTCCCATGCACTTCCCATAGAATATAGGAAGTTGATGACTGACCCGAATTCACCCATTATTGATTTTTATCCGACCGGTATGCAATTTGCTGAACAAACATGCTTCATATGTATTTCTTCTGTAAGATCTGAAATTTGAACATGCTCTGTATCAGATTTTGAAGTTGACATGAATGGAAAGCGTTTTTCATGGCAGGTAGGTTCATTTTTCACTCTCATTTGGTTTAGTTTCATATGCCAAGTGGTTTATATATACTCTTTTTTACTGAACTGGAAAGTTAATAATCTTTTTGTTGTTGCTTTCTGAAGGGTATTGCAAAATTGCCTTTCATTGATGAAGAGCGCCTTCTTGCTGAGGTTGCACAAATAGAACATACTTTGACGGTATGGCTCTTTATTGAAGTCATAATTTCATGTGTTCCTTACACTTTTTCGCCTCTTGCCGGATTTTTAACTAAATGCTACAATCTTATGCAGGATGAAGAAGCACAGAGAAATAGTACAATGTGTGACTTGCTTTTTGTGGCAGCTTCACACCGTCTGTCAGAGCAAATATTTTCTCTTGATAATCACTGTAAACAATTGCCGGAAAGGCAACGAATTGAAGTCAAGGAGGAAGTCAAACCTGATTTGAGGTGGGATATAATCTAGTATTCAAGCCATCTTGACTACTTTCCATGCTAGTTTAATTTAAGACCTGCCCCACTTGTTTCTGATTTATTTAGGTCTCCATGCAGTGACGGGATGAATGGTTACATATCCCCTTGTGCAGGAGAAACACTGCCTCCTATATTCAGGTCTCCAATCAAGGATATGGAAGATATTTTGGCCAATGAAGTCATGTAAGTTTCAATTATTGGTACTCTATATATTTATTGTTCATATGCTTGGGGCAGGTTATTAATTGAAGATTACATTAATGTTCTTTTGGATGCCTGCTTTACAGATGTTGTATATATGGACTTCCAAAAGCTCATAAGCATATCACCCATCCTCCACTGGGAGTTGTATTCCCTCCAAAGGTATGTAGCAGCTGTAGTTCTCTGCTTAATGGTAAATGTATTTGTTTTTTATTTTCTTTCAAAGTAGTGCTGTATAACCTGTAATTTAATATAGTTTTGCCTGTTCTGTATCATCTTAACTTATGTGTTACTTGGTAAACTGAAGAATTAAGTCCCGAGTTTTTTAGTAATGGATTTTGTACCGAGTTTATATTTACTAAACTGTTTGGTATATAGTAAAAATTATGTAACGAATATAGTCATATTTTTTATTATATTAAGTTATAATTTTTTGAATGTTCCTTATTTCATTTGTGTGTGTGTATTGGGGGGGGGGAGCATTTATCTCAGATATAAGTTTTTGAAAAACAAAATCAATTTATTATTTTCAACATTAAGTTATAAGTAACCATCTGCTTGTCATTTTCAACACTTTTTTGTGGAAAATTTTTACCAAGTAAAAATTTAAAATGGTTATCAAACACAGTTAAAAATCAGGTGTTGGAGCATTTCTTTTTCAGTGAAATGAAATTTTCAATGGTTTATCAAATCCATCCTTACTGCTGAGTTTGTTTGCAACCTCTTAAACATATTCCTCATGAAGTTTGTTGTTTACAAACTCAAGGACTCGTAGATAGCTACAAGCAAATTTTAGTATAAAACAATGTTAGGTTTGTGTTATCCACAATCCCCCCCTCCCCCCGAAAAAGAGAGAGAGAGAGAGAGAGGAAATAGAATTAGGATTATCTCTGTCTGAGCAAGCTTGCCTACTTTACGAATGGAGGAAAAATGCTTGTCAAGATTGATTTAGCCATGAGACATTGATATTTTTCAACATTGTGGTTCACAGATGGTGCAACTTGGTGATTTAAAACCTGAACCTGTGTTATGGCATGAAGATTCTGGGAGGAGACCTTGGGATGGAAGGCAGTCTGGTCATCAAATGAATAGGTCAGTATTCAAAAGATCGTATATTTGTTTCTGAACTTTCCTTTTTTCTTGCCAGAGTGCATGTCATTCACCGCTAGAAAACATTTACTGCCTATTTAACATGTTTTGCCCTTTCAGGCGTAACTCTTCTGGATCTCTTTCTGGCCATAAGCTTGGGGATGCATCACACAGACTTGTTGCTAATAGCTTACAGTCGAAGATGGATCGTAATGGGTTCAACAATAATATGCAGGCTCCCTATAATCCACCAGTAAATTCCTATGTAAATTATGGGTTTCATAACCAGGGACAACCTAGTATGGTTCATCCTAGACAAGATTACCCTGGTGCAGGTTACCCATTTTCTCAGAATCCACCTTCACGGCATTTGAATTCTCACAGCAACCATAACTACCAAATAAATAACCAAGCAGCGGTCAATAACATGCACTACCCTCCAAGACATCATCAGGATGGTGGATCGAGGCACATTCCTATGGCACAAGTGTCAACTGAGGCTGATATCTATCCTTCTCATCCAGGTGGTTATGACGGCAACCACTGGTATCAGGGACCCGAGAACAGTAGCTATCAGCAGTGGAGTGGTAGAATGGCTCCGCAGGCCAATCAAAATGGTTCTGGAGGGTATGGCTTATATGAACAAGGTGGAGTTAACCAGGGTTTTCATAGAGAGCATGGCCATCAGCAGCAAAGAGGTAACCAATCATATCATCATCATCGTCAGAGGGGAGATTATGAAGAAAGGGGAAGCCAGCCACACACGGGCAACCAACAGTACTATGGTAGCAACCAACAGCAAAGGAGTAATCAACAACAGAGGGGAAACACGTATTCAGCACTAGATAGGAGAGGTCACTGGAGGGCCCCCAACCACTGAAAGGTGAAGCTCATCTAACTGCTATTAGCTAGTTTGATGTTTTAGTTGTATGATACCTGGCTAGGGATTTCCTTCTGGAAAACAAATAAAGGTCGATAATTGTTGTCAAGCATCATGTAGTGTTTGCTTTATCTTCTTGTTTACCCGTGTTGTCTTCTTGCATAAGATTTAGTTTAGATTACATGTAGCCATCTACACTCAACTTTCAAATAATGGCTTCTTCTTTCCCTACTGTCTCTTTGACTTGCTTTTTTCAATTGGTCCATGAACGGAGGATAAAAACTATGAATTTAGCTCATCAGGACCACAAATTCGTTCCTTAGAAATGCCTAAAAATATTACTTGTTATGGATTAGAAAAACTTACCTAATCAATGAATGATCATAGCTCGGTTAATAAGACCGCCAAAGAACATGAAAAAAGAAAACATAGTATAGCATTTTGATATGTCTGGTCGGGCTACTGCGCCTCCACTTTAGGTGGAGAGATTATAATTTAGACAGCTTTCTTTAGCATTAAATTTTTAGTAGCGGATTTTGAGATTGACGCAGTAAAGGTTAATGATCACAGTGTTCCCACAACTGTTCAAGTCTTAGGTTAAAGACCATTTTAAGTTGTGTTTTTTTAATGGGGCAATGAGGGTCACTGCTCATCATTCACCTTCACAATCTTCCTTTGCCTCTTACTCTTTCCATGCATGGTTTTGCTTATACTTCATTTGTGGTAAACAAAGCAATACACACACATGTATACACTGGTATACATAAATTTCATTAAGAAAAAAAGAGAGATTGTGACGATTGTAAATAATTTATTCTTTTAAATTTGAATAGAAAGTCGTAATTAGTAGTTCTATGGAGGTTATGAATAGAAGTGAAGTGAAGAAAAATAGTGAGAAGCTTAAAAAGAGCATGTGAGAGAGGAAAAAAATATCCCTTATTCAGCTATGCATAGTAACTTATATATTAATTGTATGTTGGCATTAGGTCTAGGCTATGATGACCATTTGTAGGTTGACATAGCAAATAAATATAACTATCAGATAGTAGATTTGGTTCTGACAAATCATGCTAAATTTGTCACTAGTAATGTTAAGAGATTGTAGCTAATTGGAGGATATGAAACTTCGAGGTTTCTAAGAACTCTAAAGGCTTTAATCATTGTAGGAGCAAAGTTATCAAAGGCTCAAGGCGCAAAGTATCCTGGAGCCTTGAGACGCGAGGCGTATGAAAGGCGCGGGATTCACGAAGGCGAGGCGCATGATATCCAAAAAATTATAATACATGTATATATTAATGTCAAATATCATAGATACCTATTATTAGATTTCAATAGAGTTCATTCTCAAACTCAATATCAACCTAACGTCATAAAAACTATAAACAAGTATAATCAAGTACTAAGTTTAACAAAAACATCCAACATTCATAAACAAAATATCAAATAAAGACACATATGCACGAATTGCGGTGATTATCAAGAGACTTTGATTCAGAATAACAAAATTCTTTCAACACAGATGGTTAGCAGTATAAATCGAAGGATCAATCGAAGAATAAAATCACTTACGAGAAGAATTGAATGTGTGAATCGATTAATCGAAGTATTGTTGCTGTCTTGTTCAACGTCGCCAGTCGAAGAAAACGAGGAATTGGCCGACCGATAGGTTAGTATGTGTGGATTAGAAGGTCGATTGACAGTCGATTGAGGGTTTTAGGGGGTCGGCCTATAGGAGAGAAGGCCCTGCAATAATAATTACAAGGTTTTAAGCCCACATCGCGCCTCAATTGCGCCTCGACTGAGCCTCGCACCTTTGAGCCTCGCTGCGCCTAGGCTATGTGCCTCGCTTCAGTGTTGAAAAAGCCCCGTTCAGTGAACCTATGCTCTTTTGCGCCTCAGGGGTGCCTCCGCTTTTTACAACTTGGTGTAGGAGTTCTCCGAAGGCCTTAATTGGCAGATGATTGATAACAAAGGTATTACTTGCGTAGGAAACCCATAGGAGGTTAACACTTGCTCTCTTGATTGAGGAAATATCATAAAGTGGTTTAACCGAAACCTTAGGGGAGAAGACGTTTATTGATGAAGCAATCAGAGAGAATTTCTTTCAACACCTATATATATACACACACAAAAAGAAGAATCATCGAAGTCTGATGAGACAATGATAAAAAATGAAATTAAAAATATTAATAGTAGAAAAAAATCTGAAAGAAGTATAACGATAAATATACGTACATACATACAAAAGACATTAGAATAAACAAAAAACAGAGCGAGGACAAGTGATGAGAAGCACAATACAAATGATTTGGGCACATGGTGTTTGCCGCTGCACTTGAAGACTTCCAAAATAGAATAAACACACCTCTTTTAAAACCTCGGAACTTTTTTTTTTTAATATTCACAATGAATCGTACACATGATAGCCCCAGGGCATCTGGAAAGTGGCAAAGCAAAAACCTTAGGGAGAGAGAGACTACAAATTTACAATGTTGCCTCAGAATGAAACCCTACAACCAAGACCAGACCAAACCCTTGAAGCCTCACTACTTCCTGCAATGAAGCTCTTTCATCGTTTCCGCAAGTTTCTTATGCGTCTCGTTTTCTTTCTTCCTTCTGGTGGATCTTCTGGCAAATCATCAAACGCGTCTTCTAAGCAAAACAACAGCGACAGGTTTGATCCACCTAAGCTTTCATGCAGCTCTTATTACTCTTCCCATTCCCATTACACTGAGGCCATCGCTGACTGCAGGGTTCTTCAACAAGTCATCACAAGACGGGATTTTGGAGGCTCCAAAATCTGATGTTTGGGTTTAATTGTAGATCATGGATGCTGCTTCTTTTTGTTTGAGTCCAAAATCTGATGTTTCGGTCTTATGTTATTCTTCTCTTTTTTTGCTGGAAGTTTTTTTTTTTTGTTAATGCATAGCAGCTTTTTTAAAAAAGATTTGGATCAGTCTCTTCCTTCTTGGGTTACGAATCTATACCTTAAAAAGAGACATTGGAAAACTTGAAATTCATGTTTTTCTCTGTTTGTACGGTGAGAATATCTTCACATTAAAATTTGTTCTTTTTTCTGGTTTATTTTTTAAAAGAAATTTGATTCCCATCAATTTTCGTAAGGCTTCCAACCCAAGTTAAAAGAGTTTTTCACTTACGCCCAAACATTGAACTTCAAACCTAGTATTTGTACATGTTAAGATTCGAACTTTAGACTGATGGAATATAATTAACCAATTTATTTAAGTTCAATGAAACTAACAAAAAGCAGTAGAATAGGTCCAAATTTGCCAAGAAAATGAAGTGATTTATATGAACTTTATCAGATAATTCATAAAAACATCACACCCTTCATGTAACTTAAAACTGCTAGACGTGTTACAAAAGAATTGTGAAACCTCGCAAGAAGAACAAGTAAAATCTCATAAAAGTATTATAAGTTGGGTGTACGAAATTATTGGGTTCATTTTTTCTTGGAAAATAAGCCTCCAATCAAAGAGATCAATGGCTTCTTCTTCTTTCTTAGTGAAGGGTGTCTATCGAGTTTTTCCACACCTTGTGGACCGATAACTCGAGTTAAAGAAGGTTGATTAGCAAATGTCACGTATCTCTTCTTTTGAAACTCAGGAGTTCCTTCATCAAAGGTTATTGTTTCATCAAGCTCATATCTAGCGGAGCCTGGGACGATCCTGACATCGTCCATCTCAAACTCCATCATTGGTTTCTTGATATCTCCTTCTTTCATTAGCTCCAGTTCTCTCTTTGTTCTTTCAAGCTCTTCTTTGAGAGAGCACAGGCAATTCGCCATCACCATACTCCCTTCTCTAGCCTTTTCAAGGTTATATTTCGTCTCTTCCAGTTCAGCTGTAACAGTTACAAGCCTGGAAGCACCTTTTTCAGTAGCTTCACCATGCATCTGTCGCAAATGAACACAGTAAACTAACAATGACAGGTTTATTGAGGGAGTAAGAGAAAGAGGTTACCTGTTGGTTGAGCTTGGAGGCATAAATTTGGCCGGCTAAAACAGTATCGCCGAACAAGGCAACGGCTTCTTTAACAGAGGTGAAGGGTGGGGTGGTGTCGATTTCTGCCCTATTAGTATTGATCATCACAATGTCCATGCTGATGAAGTGATTGTTTTGGGGGAGGAAATTGAAGAAATATAAAATGGAGGGAAGGGAGCTTCGTTGCTTGGCGTCCACTTCACCGGAATGTGATAGTATAATATATGGGCTTCGACTGCAGAAAGGCTGTTTAACTATTCCCAACGGATCAAAGGACCTGCCTCTACTGTTTCAGTTTCAGGGCCCTCCTCTACCCATTGCTTTACTATCCCTCAATGCCCTATTTAATACACTTGGAATCTTCTTCTCCCTCCACTTCAACTTTCATTATGTATAAATATTTTATCTCAATTATGGCTTTTAATTTTTTTGAGTAGGTTTTGCTTAAATGTATTCTTATTATTGATTTAATTATATTATATTCAAATTTTATTATGTGTATACGTTTGAATTTTGATATAGATTTGTTTTAAACTTAAATTTTATTACGTGTGAATCTAATTATATTTTATAAGGATTAAATATTATAACAATTACTTGAATTTATTATTGTGATTATAATTATCATTGTACTTATAAATTTATAAAAGGAAACCGATCGTAATTATAAATGCACTTGTAATTTAAAAAGCATCTCTTAGTAATGTATAAACAGTAGTTTTTTAAAATTATTTTCCACTGAATTTAACTTTGGTTTTTTTAGAGAAAATTTAGCTTGGTTTCTATAAGGATTACTCGAATTTGAAGTAAATAAGAATATATAAATAATATAAAAAAATAAATAATATAAAAAAAGAATATAAAAATAATAAAAATTAATAATATTAAATATTAATTTAAATATTAATATATTCTAAATAAAATTATATTATTCTAAATAAAATATAAATAAATTAGGTTTAAATCTATAAAATTAAATATATATTTTAATTTAAAATACCACTCTTGTTATATACTACAATGTTATAAAACTCATATCGTTATTTAAGAAATTATTTATTTATTCAATAATAAATTAATTAATTAATTATAATTTTTTTAAAATGAAATTTTTAATCGGTCGAAACTACGTCTTAAGTCAATTTTGATATGAATTATGAAGTAATTTCATTTTCATTTCCCTCTCTTTTCTTTATAAATTAGTTTTATGCCCACAGAAGCCCAAGCCTTCAGTTAAAGAACCCAAGGGGCAGCCCCAAAAGCGAAACAGTATTTGTACGTCATGTGCGTAGGTTAGTATTACCTCTATAGTTTAGCTTTATAACGCGCCGAAGTCGGACCGTTAAACTCCCATTTGAAATTGCAACGATTCAAAATTCTCTCAGTTTCAGAACCCAACAAAAAATCTCACAATAGTCTCCTTCCTCCTCCTCTTCCTCTTGTCCTTGTAATTCAGCTATCAAGAAGGGCACAAATGGGAACGAAAACACGGTCTCAACACTCTTCAGAGCGTCTGAAGGGGGATCAAATCTTTCAGGGTTTAGTTAAGATGCTTAAAACCCAGCAACAACAGCTTGAAACGTTGGCTAAAGAACGAAAAATTCTCGAAGATCGGTTCAAGATGCAGTATGAACGGTGGGTCTCTGATGTTCGCCTTTATGAAGATCACATTTCTCAGGTAACACTTCTCAATTTAGGGGTTTTACGCTTTTCTTGTGTGTGTGTGTGGTAAATTTGGGCTTTTTTTAATCATCATTATTGTTATTATCTTGTTTCACCTAATTTGAGGTGTAATGTGAGGGGTTTTGGTTAAATTTCTGGATGTGTAGATGGAAAGTGAGTTGCAATCGGAAGAGATGGTACGTGTGCTTGAGGCTGCAAAAGCCGATATGTTGGTAGGATTGAAGCAAAGAAAAGCTTTTCTTTGTGAAATGAAATTAGGTATGTGTTGTTTCCTCTTAATATATATATTTTGTTTTGTGGGGGGGGGGTAATTCTCTGTGGAAGAAACAAACTTGTGATTATGATGGGTTGAATTCATGCTTTGATGAGTGAACTGACTACAAATTGTTTTTCTTTTTTGGTAACTTTGATATAATTTGATGTTTAGATTTTCTCAATTGGCTTATTACAGAGGAATCAGAGGATGAATCGACTGATTTCAGAGTCTGGTTTAACATCCTCAGTAAAAGTTCAAAAGAATGTTCCCATGACTTTTCTCTTTTTCATAATTTCATACTTTGTACAAACTTCTAAGCCTTTTATAATTTCATTATTTCAGGATATTTCTCAAAGGGACCTCATAGAAACCAAAAAAGGAATGTTGGGAGGCAAGCGCAGTGGTTCAAAGTCTGTTACTTTGGAAACATTGGAAGACAATGTAAGAAGGATAAAGCTTCAATATGAAAATCTTGTTTCAGAAAAGAGTTCTCAAGCCACTGCACTTATGGCCGAGAATAAGTCTGCGTGGAATCAGTTTAATGTTCGGGAAAGTTAGTACATGGATAAATTAAACAGCAAGCAGTCTGAACTTGAAAAGGCTAACAAGCGGATCGAGACACTTATTTCCGATATGGAGGAGCTGAGATCATCAAATGCTGAAAAGGATGAAATAATTGAGAGCTTAAAAGCTGAATTGTCTCAGAAGGAGGCTGATGCAAGTAGATTCCAAGAGGCTTCAAAAATTTCTTGGGATGTAGAATTGTCAAGGAAGTCCAAAACCGCTTCTTGTACACCTGTAATAAAACGATGCACTGCAGGCGAAAAAACTTCCATTCTTTGAGGTAAGAATGGAAGCAGGGAGAAGACTCTACCCCTCATGTTTCTGATCTTCAGAAGAACAATGAAAAGGTACTTTTGTTCATAAATCTAGCTTGAGTAACCAGCAATAAGAAAGTTAACGTTCATGATTATTTCATCTATTTCCCCAAATAGAACTTGAAGGCTAATACGCTTGCCAATACGTTAATTTTCATTCTGAAATCTGAACTTATTCTGTTATGATGTTAATACTGTTGTTTGTGTTGTTATATGAAAGATCCTTTGTCTAACCAAATGTTGAATTCTTATGGTCGTTTAGGGAAGCAGAAGCACGAAGAGAAAAAAAGATGATGCTATACCCCTTTCCGAAACTCCGAAATTGTTCACGCCTACATTCAAAGTTCCGAGATTGAAAACCTCGTCTCCCAAGATAGGATGACCTGCACCATCTTCTTGCCTTCGGAGGTTGCTCTTCTAGGTATTTTTTTGTTTATTAAGCTGTAATCTTAGCAGTTTAACCGATGTGTATTAGTCCCATTCCCCGGAGCAAGTGTTTGTGTATCGTTTGTATGAGTCTAAATACAATGAAGTAGCTTGTAATTCTCACAGCAATCCAATGTTCATTTAATTATTACTAGTATAAATAGGCCATGTTAGTTTATCGACCACGATTATTATAAATTGCACTATGCTTGGTACTTCTTACTCTCCCTTCTAAACATATCCTGGATTGACAACAAAAGTTGATGACATCTTAGGAGCCTGTGGTGGAATAGCACAGACACTGGATGAATTCTTGATTTGAACATTGATCATTTGTTCATCAACTTCTTTGGTCCCACGGAACATAGCCTACGCTAGGCTGTTAGGTAGCGGCCATGGCCAGGGTCAGCTCATGTTCTTCGCATCCACATTTGTTGAGTTAGCTCCGGGGTGAGATAAAATTAACGATTATAAGTTTTTAGTTTTGGATTTTAGAATTTTTTTTTTAAAATAAATTTTTAAGTTTTCTAATTTTTTTTTAAATGTATATAATTGTGACATGTATTGGATAACGATTTTTAACTAAAATAAAATTAACGATTATAAGTTTTTATTTTTGGATTTTAGAAATTTTTTTTTAAATAAATTTTTAAGTTTTCTAATTTTTTTTTAAATGTATATAATTGTGACATGTATTGGATAACGATTTTTAACTAAAATCATGACGTAGAAAATTAAAAGAGTAATGTCGAAAATATTAAACACTTAATTTGAAGAAAAAAAACGTTAAACGCTTAAAATTTACAAAGGATATAATTTAAGCATGTATTTTCTCCTTTAGCCAAAAAAATTAGTGAATAGAAGAGTTAGATGAGTTTAAACTTTGAACTAACAATTATTTATATACAAGAAGAGAAGCATAAAATGAAAAGTTTGTATTTTGAATAGAATAAACTTTAACAATTGTATAGGATATTCATGAAATGAGAAAGAGGAGGAAGGATGATATAATTAGTAAGTTGTAAATGATGAAAAGTGAGTTGTTAATAGAGGCTTACGCTCAAACCGCAATTGTGATTTGCGATTGATTCTGAAATGTCTCCCCTTTCTTTCCATTCATTTGGCCACATTTCGCCCCTTTTCTTCCTCTCATTTTCTCTTCGATTTTTAGTGTTTTTCTCTCCAACCTATCTCTGCTCCTTAGGGTTTGCCTTGTGGAGACAAATGATGAACTCTATGGATCCTCGTTCTTCTTTGCTTAACAACAGCCTCAACCAAATCTGAGAGAAACGGAAACGAATTTCGAATCTTGTAGAATAATAATAAGAGAAAATAACCTCAGTGACCAAAAATCCCATATAATATACGATTTTAACCAACTTTTTCCGGATTTGCCAAAATGACCAACAAAATCGCAATGCGATCGCTAATTCGCAACGCGATCTCCATTATCGCAAATTCGCGTTGCATTTTCGCAATGCGATAGTTGAAAATCGCGTTGCGATGGTCTACAGTATCGTTGCGATTTTCCCAATTCGCAATGCGAATAAGTAAATCGCAACGCGAATTGGGAAAATCGCAATGCGAATAAGTAAATCGCAACGCGAATTGGGAAAATCGCAATGCGATACTTACTATCGCAATGCGATAATAAAAAATCGCAACGAGATACTTACTTTCACAACGCGATATTGACTTTCGCAACGCGATTTACATAGCGCCATTCGTATTAACGCGTATTTTTTTTTCAAATTCCAAACATGAATTTTTTCTTAATAAATCGGAAAATGAACCGTCCACAGTAATCGCAACTCATAACCTCAAACCCAAAAACACAACACTCAGTCCCATCTCCATCTCTCACTCTCTACGGCAAAATCCGTCCCCATCTCCGAAGATTTCCGTCCCCATCGCCGGCGAAATCCCTCACAACCATTCACAGTCAAAAATCCCTCACAATCATTCAGAAATGGAAAATCAACCTCCGAGGGTTAGTTTTTTTTTATTTTTATTTTGAAAATTTTGCATTATTTTAGGTTTTTCATATTGAGATTGATGATAAGTTTACTGGTAATTTCAATAATAGATTAACCATTTCACTTAGATTTCTTATTAAATTCATTCGATTGCTGCCAATACTGCTAAACTATTTAGCTTGTGAAGTTAGTATTTGTCTTTGCTTTGTCTTTTGGTTGAAGTAATGCAGAAGAAGAATAGTTTCGAGAATGAAAATCGCAACGCGGAAATAACTATCGCAACGCGAAACCAAAATCGCATTGCGATTTTCATTTCGCGTTGCGATTTTACTTTCGTGTTGCGATTTTTATTTCGCGGTTGCGATTTTCATTTCGCGTTGCGATTGTCTGGTTGCGATAGTCATTTCGCGTTGCGATTCTCTCGTTGCAATAGTCATTTCCGCGTTGCGATTCTCATTATCTCGTTGCGATTTTCATTTCAACCAAAAGACAAAAACAGTGTTGCAAATTTTAGTTTCAAGAATAAACTACTATTTATGTTTATTGTTTTGTTTTTGGTATATCTTGACAGTGTAATTTTTGGTATATCTAACTTGGTATGTTTATTGTTTTTTTGTAGAAATTTTTTTTGGCTTCATTGACATTAAGGAATAAAGTTAGCCTAGCCACTACAATTGCTTCGAAGCTTTCACCTGCACAAAGAAAATTGTTTGAAGAAACCTGCTTCGGGCCATGGCTGAGAGTACAGCATCCGGGTGGAGATGCTAGTTTGACCCATTTGTGGCTTCAGACCATGACTAGTGATCTACCCGACAGTATACAACGTGGTGAGGAAGAGATATGGTTTCATTTTCCACCAGCGTATACTTGTTTTGGGCGGAAGGAGTTCTGCTTAATCACTGGTCTACGATTCGGACACGATGATATAGGCCGGTACACTCGTCATATCACCCGCCCATCATGGTTATCCAGGGTTTTTCCTGATGAGTCAATAGAGAAGCTGAACTTACACGTCGACGACATGAAGAAATTGTTTAATAAGAAAGATGGTTTTACTCGGATGAATGACGTCGATGTTGTCCGAGTATGCCTTCTACTACTTTTGTATGCCGACTTTTTAGGCAGAGAGGCCAGACAACCTATTCCTCAGGAGCTAATAGTATTGGTAGAGGACCTAAATGCATGGAATCTGTTTCCGTGGGGTTCGTATATATGGAAAGCTACCTGGACTAAGTTGTCGTCTGCCTTTGATGACCGCAAAAGTTTGCGGGGCGATGGGTCGAAATACACTTTGTCAGGCTTTATTTGGGCCTTTAAGGTAAGAATTTCTATATAATGTTTTCAAAATTATAATTAATTATTTAACAATTACTAATGTTTGTTATTATATTGTTTGTAGATTTGGATATTCGAGGCTTTCCCCAGCATGCGGACATATGCATTAAAATCCTCAGATGATATTCCTAGGGCTATTTCCTGGAAGAGGAAACGTATGTTGGATTGGGAAGACTTAATACCATATGCGACAATAAATAATGTAAGTTAACAAAAATACTATTATATATAAACAAGTTATTAATAGTAGACGTTTAACTTTGTTTTAGTTTTTATATTTTTAGGAGGCCAACACTCCATTAATGAGACTGACACCCACGGAGGCTGAGCTTGCCACTGATTGGTGGCAAGCTAGTCAGCGTTTTTTTGATGGCACGAATGATGAGCAGCCTCCACTTCCTCCACTTCGAGAGCCATCACCTGATCGACCCGACTATACACCTCTACAACGAGAGCCATCACCTATCCCGTCACATCATCGAGTCTCTTCTCCACCATCACCTCATGATAGGCGACCGACAAAGATGCCACGACTTCTATCTCCCTGTTCTCCACCTCCACGGGATGAGTCAAGGGAGTTACGTGATGAGGTCAATGCCTTGCGTGAGGAGATCGGCACTCTACGCGATAACGATGGTGCATGGCGTGTGGAGGTGTCTACTTTACGTGGTGAGGTTGCCGCTCTACGTGAGATGGTAGTATCGTTGCAGAATGAGGTTCATACTCTACGCAACGAGGTAAGTTTAAGATTTTCCATATTTAACTTGATGATAAATTTACTCGTAATTTTACTTAAATTAACCATTTTACTTAGATTGCTTAGTAAATTTATTCGGTTGCTGCCAAAACTGCTAAACTTTTACTTTAACACTGTGAAGTTGGTATTTGTCTTTGTTTTGTCTTTTGGTTGAAAGTTTGAAATATATTTATCTTTGTTTTCACTGTTTAAATATCATGTCTGTTTATTTACTGATATTTGTATTTTTATTTAGCGGACCGATAAGGTGGATGCTTTACGTCGGGTTTTTCTTGCATGACAGAGTTCACGCATCAGACGGCGCGAACGTGCTATTAAGTCTCCGTATACCCCAATAGTGCGAAGACACCGCAAGAAGAAGCCCGACTCGCCTATCATCCCTCAAGAGTCCACTCCTATCGTTGAAGAGGCCCCTATCATTCCTCGAGAGTCCCCTCCCACCGTTCAAGAGGCCACTGTCATCGTTGAAGAGGTCCCTCCCACCATTCAAGAGCCCGATTCACATGGCGTCATATGTAGGATTCTTGAGAAACCCTCTGACGTGCCGAACATGATGGATTCAAGTTGGCTCTCGTATGAGTTACCGGCCAGTACCATACCGGTATCTGAAGAGGAGAGGAAACAACTACCGGACACAATTCTGGATAACACCCTTTGGGCTAAGACCGCAGTTGATTTTTATCTACATGAGCGAAGCCAGGGGTGTTTCACTGACATATGCAAGCTCAATGATGATATCTATTTGTTGCTTGATCGGTCTTGGTGGGGTGTATTATTAGGGGTCGAAGAGAATGGCTATTTCGATGGAGGGGTAAGTCTTATATTTTTCTTATATTTTCATTTGATTATTTTTTTGTAAATTTATGTAAGTTACTAATATATGTCTTTTTTGTAAAACAGCATATCGATGCGTGGGTGTCACGTCTTCTAATAATTAGGAAACTTAAGGAAAATAAAAGAAATACACGGTATACAATTATGCCGACGTCTTTTAACGCCGTTCACTTGAAGAATCAACGAGATGAATCATTTGCGTTGGGCAATGGACAAGCTAAACTTTATCCTGCATGGTGGGAGGTCGATAAGGTTAGTGTTTATTTTAGATTGAGTTTAAAGGTATTCATAAATAAGTGCGCAAATGAATGAATTATTACTTATGATTGCAGGTGTTTATCCTGTTTTGGAACGTAACCATTGGCTTCTCGTCGAGCTTCAGATCCCATCCCTTAAGGTAATAGTATATGACAGCATGATAAATTACATATCATTGGCTGATTTAAGAGATATTATTAAGGGATGGAGCTCTTATTTGGCTAAATACTTGGATGCGATAAATTATTGGACTCGTTCTAGAAACAAGAAGCCAAAGAAACTCAATATTACAGTTAGCAGAGACGAGACCGCACCACAACAAACGAAAGGACCCAGAGGGGATTGTGGTCCTCTCGTATGCTTGGCGTTGGACCGTTTGATCACAGGAAGTATAAAGTATCTACCTCCCACCGATATAGATAGAGCTGTAGTAGGCTTGTGGTTTCGACATTATATGGCTAGATCGATATATACGAGACGCTGCCTACCTGCATCCGCGTTATAAAAATGTCCATAAACAATTGGTATGTTTATAGGCTTGTGGTTTGAAAATGTTTGGTTAAGTACCTAGAATTCAATAATTTGATGTTTGTAGGTTTTAGATGTGTAGAAAGTGTTGTTTGAGCAAATGTTTGGTTTATGCAGGTTAATCTCAGAAGTGAGCTGCGTGAAAATGATGTATGGCTGCAAAAGTTGATTCAATAGTAGAAGTGTTATTTTCTCTAATAATTATTGCTTATTTTTTGATTGTTTAATTGATTTGTAAAAGGTGATTTGTAAAAGTTGATTTGTTTAATTGATGTTAACATAATTCTTATTTGTGCTTGTTTAATTGATTGAAATGTAATGGTTGATTTTGTTGATTTCAATCTGCATTATGTTGAAGGCAAAAAGTACTATCGCAATGCGAAATGAAAATCGCAATGAGAGAATCTCAACGCGAAAATGAAAATCGCAATGCGAAATGAAAATCGCAACGAGAGAATCTCAACGCGAAAATGAAAATCGCAACGCGAAATTAAATTCGCGTTGCGATTTTCATTTCGCATTGCGATTCCCTCGTTGCGATTTTCATTTCGCATTGCGAAATTAGCGTTGCGATTTTCATTTCGCATTGCGATTCTTTCGTTGCGATTTTCATTTCGCATTGTGATAGTAATTTCTGCGTTGCGATGGACATTAAGATGATTGCCTATTAAGTGATAACAACTGGAACAGATCATAGCAATTTTCAAACTCAAGTTACTAATACATGCCTAAGTGAAAATGTTAAAAGTTCACACATAAAATCTACATAATACAACGTTTGCATTTAAAAATCACCTAAGTTAACAGTCCCAAAAGGTGAAGCCAGTTGTGATTGGGATTTTAAAGATGATTGCGATTTTGATTGCCTTTTTCTTGACACCATATGAGCTTTGGATTTTGATGATGATCCATATTTTGGTAGAGGAAAAGATGATTGTGATGGCACTGGTGATCCACATGTCAACCTTGTATGACCACTTTCCTTGCACCGACTACATGTCGATCTCTTCTTCTCTTCACCCTTAGACGGTATACGATCGTGACTTTTTGGTCGGCCAGGTAGCCTTCTGTCCATGGCTGGTGGCAAAACTGTTTGTAAGTCATCTGGTATGTCCCACTCAGAAGGATGTGAAATAGGGTAGACAATCTCGGCATAAGTCTGTCGATATACTTCTGTAGTGTAGCAATCCATAGCGTATGTGCTTGAATCATCTTGGTTTAGATGAAGAGCAACTTTTATAACATGGCCACATGGATAACCAGATGTTTACCATTTCATACAACTACACGTCCTTGCATTTAGATCGACAAGCCCATTTAAGTTATTATCCAGTACTTCAAACAAAGTGTTTGAACATGGTTCAACTCTCCATGACGTTGACTTCACAATACGTTTCGTTATCTTTTTTTCAGTCCATGGTGTAACACGATGTTCCAATGTTCCTGTAAATTTAAATAAATAATACTTAGTAAAATATATGATAAGTTACGAATTCAAAGAAATAATACCTGCATGGTTTCTTTTCTTGTAGTACCACTGTTGAATAGAGGCTCAAAAAAACTCCATTAACATAGTAATGGGTAATTTCCGGGAATGACGACTTAGAGCGTTAATTGATTCTGCACTATTAGACGTCATGAAACCATATCTTGCTCCAAGTTGATGTACTCTTGACCATCTTTCAAACCCGACATCTTCTAGTGTTTGAGCACACTGAGGCAAAACACGTCTTAAACAGTTTATATGCTTATTGAAATCCACTTCCCGATAAGCCTTTACAGCCTTCCAGTATGTCCATTTGTGCTTTTTTATACCAGCAGACCTTGATTTTAGATTTCTATACAAATGAACACCACAAAGTCCATGAAAAGCATCTGGGAAACACCTTCTAACAGCGTTGTCAATTGAGTTTGCCCTATCGGATATGATTGTCAGATTGCTAATAGGACCTATGCAATCCCTAAGATGCCCCATAAACCATGTCCATGAATCAGAGGTTTCAGATTTGCCAACCCGTAAGCTATTGGCAATATCCCATTGTTAGCATCCATGGCTACTGCTAATAAGTTTACTCCAAGGTATCGACCTTTCAAATGTGCTCCGTCAACTATAATAACTGGGCGCATGCAAGTAATAAACGAACGAATCTACAAAATAATATACACAAGAAATATAATCATTTAAATGTTAAATGCATGTAACTAACAGAAATGAGTCAACAGAATTATATTGATTTACTAACCGCAGCACCAATGGCGATAAACAGCAACTCAAAGCGTCAATCTCTATCTGTTTGGATATGAGTTACCGACCCAGGATTTTTCAGCTTTAAATTGTGACAATAGGCCGGCAGTTGGGCAAACGATGCTTCTGGCGACCCCCTCAACAATTCCAAGGCATAACATTTGGCTCTCCAAGCTTGAGAATATGATATACTAATCTTGAACCGAGCATTCATGTCAGTCATAATTTCATGTCCCCGATATACCCTGCCATTCAAAAACATTAACTCAGCCAGAAAACCACCTAACACCTTTTTGTTTGCCTGTCTATGGTGAGGAAAAACTTGGGTTCTTGAACATGTATGTTTATCAATAAAAGTCCTAACTTGAAACATTGCGCAATCTTTTATCCTCTTTGCAATCATACGCCACGTACAGTTTTTGTCAATCGTACACCTTGTTTCGAAACGATCTTTGCTTGATTTGTTAACTTTTAGTTGATAGCCATCTTCCACACATTTTGTATACAAAGCTATCTTCAAGTCTTCTTTTGTATCAAAACAATCATCTTTCTTGATACGAATAACTTTTGTGTAACAATCAACTGCTTTCTTTGCCAACTCTTCTTCCGGTAACTGAAGTAATTCTGGCATATTCCAGTTATACTCCCGTGGCATTTTCTTTTCTTCGGGACTTTTTCTTCTTCAGGATTATATGAATTACAGAATGGATGTTCAACATGTTCATTCACAGTCGTAACTTCCTCCTCATTATCATCAACAACATCTTCCTCGGCAACGGGTGTTTCATCATCAAAATTCGGGTATTGACCAATATCAAAATCATTACACGCAGGGTCTGTTTCTTCTTCTGAAACATCATCAAAATCCGTGTATTGACCAATATCAAAGTCCGGGTATTAACCAAGATCAAATTTCGAATACTGACTAGTACTCACAATTTTTTCTCTTGGCTCATCATCGTCTAATTGGTCAATACAAAAACCGGAATTTGGTGCTGAAAGTTGATTTGGATTTGGATTAGAGAAAGGCTGTGGGTTTTTTGACCCACTTAGTTGATTACTACCCGCTACTGACCCAACAATACTACTTCTAGGTTCAACAACATACAATGTAACATCATCACTTGAAACATTAATGTAAGCAATGAATCGTTCAACATCTTCATTGTCGGTTAACAAATAAACTTTACCATTTCTCTGATAAGATAGCCTAAATCCACTTAGGGGCTCTAAATTCAATTTCTTTGAAACACGTAACATTAGGGTTTCATAAGTTAACTTCTTTAATGACAGTTTTAGTTGAAGATTCATGGGTAAAGGCATATATTGTAAAACACCATGAACATTCTCCCATGACCCTCCAAAACACAAATCTATCCAAACATGATCAACATTAGATGATTTCATGGTTGTAACTAAACAAACGAGATGCGAAACTAAGACCTGTTGCCGGATGGGGAAGGATGTCGTTGGATATTGGAACGAATGTCGCCGGAGAGAGTGATAGATGGAGATGGAATGAGTTGCGATTTAGGGATTTAGGTTATGAGTTGTTGCTGCTGTGTATATATATACACTAAAAATTTGGCTTGCGAAACTAAAACCTGTTGCGAACTTTGAAACTCGCATTGCGATTCTGTATTATCTCGTTGCGAAAGTCAGAATCGCGTTGCGAAAGGCAATCATTTGACCATCGCAATGCGAAATGCAAATCGCAACGATAGAATCGCAATGCGAAATGAAAAAGGCAACGAGGATTAACATGCATAAACTTTTAACAATTATTATTGAATTCTAGGTACTTAACCAAACATTTTCAAACCAAAAGGAGTATATATGTTAACAAAACTTGCAAAACAGGCTATCGCAACGCGAAATGGCTATCGCAACGAGAAAATCGCAATGCGAAATGAAAATCGCAATGCGAAATGCAAATCGCAACGATAGAATCACAATGCGAAATGAAAATCGCATTGCGATTTTCTCGTTGCGATTTTCATTTCGCATTGCGATTTTCATTTCGCATTGCGATTTTCTCGTTGTGATAGCCATTTCGCGTTGCGATAGTTTGTTTTGCCTTCAACATAAAGCAGATTGAAAATCAACAATTACATTTCAACACAAATTATGTACACATCAATTAAACAAATCAAGATTTACAAATCATCTTTTACAAATCAATTAAACAATCAAAAAATAATAATAATTCTTATTTCTTCATCAATTATTGAATCAATGAATCAACAACTTTGTGACCCCGTACATCCATTTCACGCAGCTCACTTAAGGATTAACCTGCAGAAACCAAACATTTGCTCAAACAAGACTTCCTACACATCTAAAACCTACAAACAGCAAATTATTGAATTCTAGGTACTTAACCAAACATTTTCAAACCAAAAGGAGTATATATGTTAACAAAACTTGCATTTGACTTACCAATTAACAATAGACACTTTCATAACGCGGATGCAGGTAGGCAGCGTCTCGAATATATTGCTCTAGCCATATAATGCCGAAACCACAAGCCTACTGCAACTCTATCTCTATCGGTGGGAGGTAAAAACTCTGTGCTTCCCGTCGTCAAACGCGCCAAGCAAAGGCATACGAGAGGACCACAATCCCCTCTGGCTCCCGGCGATTGCTGTGGCGCGGTCTCGTCTCTGACAACTGTGACATTGAACTTCTTTGGCTTCTTGTGTCCAGAATGACTCCAATACTTAATCCCATCCAAGAATTTAGCCAAATGAGAGCTCCATCCCTTGAAAATATCTCTCAAATCAGACAGTGATATGTAATTGATCATGCTGTCATACACTATTATCTTCAGGGATGGGAGCTGAAGTTAGACGAGAAGCCAGTGACGACGTTCCAAAACAGGGATAAACACCTGCGATCATAAGTAATAATTCATTTATTTGCGCACTTATTTATGAACACCTTTAAAAAATTTTAAAAATAAACACTAACCTTATCGACCTCCCACCATGCAGGATAAAGTTTAGCTTGTCCATTGCCCAACAAAAATGATTCATCTCGTTGATTCTTCAAGTGAACTGCGTGAAAAGCCGTCGGCATTATTGTATATAGCGATTTTTTTTTATTTTTCCTAAGCTTCCTTATTATTAGTAGACGTGACACCCACGCATCGATATGCTGTTTTACAAAAAAAATACATATATTAGTGAATTACATTAATTTTTAAACAAATTAATCAAAATCATATATAAGACAAATATAGTCTTACCTCCCCATCCAAATAGCCACTATCTTCAACCCCTAATAGCACACCCCACCAAGACCGATCAAGCAACAAAAACATTTCATCGTTGAGTTTGTTGATGTCAGTGTAACACCCTTGGCTCCGCTCATGTAGATAAAAATCAACTGCGGTCTTAGCCCAAAGGGTATTATCCACAATTGTTTCCGGTAGTTGTCTCCTCTCCACTTCAGATACCGGAAGGGTACTAGCCGGTAACTCATACAAGAGCCAACTCTCATCCATCATGTCCGGAACCGGTGGGGGTTTCTCAATACTTCGATATATTACCCCATGTGAATCGGGCTCTGGAATGGTGGGAGGGACCTCTTCAACGATGACAGTGGCCTCTTGAACGGTGGGGGGGGGGAATCTTGAGGGAGAATAGGGGCCTCTTGAACGATTGGAGGGGACTCTTGAGGGATGACCGGTGAGTCGGGCTTCTTCTTGCGGAGTCTTCGCACCATTGGGGTGAACGGAGACGTAATAGCACGTCCACGCCGTCTGATGCGTGAACTCCGTCGTGTAAGGAAAACCCGACGTAAAGCATCCACCTTATTTATGAACACCTTTAAAAAATTTTAAAAATAAACACTAACCTTATCGACCTCCCACCATGCAGGATAAAGTTTAGCTTGTCCATTGCCCAACAAAAATGATTCATCTCGTTGATTCTTCAAGTGAACTGCGTGAAAAGCCGTCGGCATTATTGTATATAGCGATTTTTTTTTTATTTTTCCTAAGCTTCCTTATTATTAGTAGACGTGACACCCACGCATCGATATGCTGTTTTACAAAAAAAATACATATATTAGTGAATTACATTAATTTTTAAACAAATTAATCAAAATCATATATAAGACAAATATAGTCTTACCTCCCCATCCAAATAGCCACTATCTTCAACCCCTAATAGCACACCCCACCAAGACCGATCAAGCAACAAAAACATTTCATCGTTGAGTTTGTTGATGTCAGTGTAACACCCTTGGCTCCGCTCATGTAGATAAAAATCAACTGCGGTCTTAGCCCAAAGGGTATTATCCACAATTGTTTCCGGTAGTTGTCTCCTCTCCACTTCAGATACCGGAAGGGTACTAGCCGGTAACTCATACGAGAGCCAACTCTCATCCATCATGTCCGGAACCGGTGGGGGTTTCTCAATACTTCGATATATTACCCCATGTGAATCGGGCTCTGGAATGGTGGGAGGGACCTCTTCAACGATGACAGTGGCCTCTTGAACGGTGGGGGGGGGGAATCTTGAGGGAGAATAGGGCCTCTTGAACGATTGGAGGGGACTCTTGAGGGATGACCGGTGAGTCGGGCTTCTTCTTGCGGAGTCTTCGCACCATTGGGGTGAACGGAGACGTAATAGCACGTCCACGCCGTCTGATGCGTGAACTCCGTCGTGCAAGGAAAACCCGACGTAAAGCATCCACCTTATCGGGTCGCTAAAAAAAATTAATACATAAATCAGTAAATAAACAGACATGATATTAAACAAAGACAAATATGTTTCAAACTAGCATTGTATTCACCCAAATCATTATTCTATCATAGTTCACAAAATGCTCAGATAACATTCCAGAAGTAAGCACTATATAAACATTTAAAATGACAACATATATAAACATTCCAGAAGAGGAATAGTTTACTTTCGCAACACGAAACTTAAAATCGCAACGCGAAATGACTATCGCAACGCGGAAATGGCTATCGCAATGCGAAATGAAAATCGCAATGACAAAATCGCAACGCGAAATGAAATCGCAACGCGAAACACAAATCGCATTGCGATTTTCATTTCGCGTTGCGATTTTGTCGTTGCGATTTCATTTCGCATTGCGATTTTGTCGTTGCGATTTTCAGATCGCATTGCGATAGCCATTTCCGCGTTGCGATAGTCATTTTCGTGTTGCGAAAGTAAACTATTCTTCTTCTGCAAATTGAAACTTGAATGGATTGCATTACTTCAACCAAAAGACAAAAACAAAACCAAAAACAAATACTAACAAAAACAGTTTAGCAGTATTGGCAGCAACCGAATGAATTACGAGTATGAAAAATCTTAAACTTACCTCGTTGCGTAGAGTATGAACCTCATTCTGCAACGATGCTACCATCTCACGTAGAGCGGCTACCTCACCGCGTAATGTAGACACCTCAACATGCCATGCACCATCGTCTTTGCGTAAAGTACCGACCTCCTCACGCAAGGCATTGACCTCATCACGTAACTCCCCTAACTCATCCCGTTGAGGTGGAGGTGGAGAACAGGGAGATAAACGTCGTGGCATCTTTGCCGGTCGCCTATCTTGCGGTGATGGTGGAGAAGAGGCTCGATGATGTGACAGAATAGGTGATGGCTGTCGTTGTGGAGGTGTATAGCCGGGTCGATCAGATGATGGCTCTGGGTGAGGTGATAGCTCTGGGCGAGGTGATGGCTCCCGAAGTGGAGGCTGCTCATCAACCGTTCCATCAAAAAACGCTTACTAGCTTGCCACCAATCAGTGGCAAGCTCAGCTTCCGTGGGTGTCAGCCTCTGTAGAGGAGTGTTGGCCTCCTAACAATATAAAAGCTCAAACAAAGTTAAACGTGTACTAGTAATAACTTGTTTATAAACATATGGTAGTATTTATGTTAACTTACATTATTTATTGTCGTATACCGTAGTAAATCTTCCCATTGCAAGGTCCGTTTCCTCTTCCAGGAAATAGCCCTGGGAATATCATTTGAAGTTTTTATTGCATATGTCTTCATGGCGGGAAAGGCCTCAAATATCCAAATCTACAAACAATATAATAACAAACATTAGTAATTGTTAAATAATTACTTATAATTTTGGAAACATCATATCAAAATTCTTACCTTAAAGGCCCAAATAAAGCATGTCAAAGTGTATTTGGAACCATCGCCATGCAAACTTTTTCGATCATCCAAGGCAGACGATAACTTATTCCATGTAGCTTTCCATAAATACGAGCCCCACGGAAACAGGTTCCACGCATTTAGGTTTTCTACCAATTTGATTAGATCATTTGGAATAGGTTGTCTGGCCTCTCTACCTAAAAAGCCGGCATGCAAAAGAATTAGAAGGCATACTCGGACAACGTCGACGTCATCCATCCGAGTAAAACCATCTTTATTATTCAAAAATCTTGTCAGGTCTTCTACGTGTAGACTCGGCCTCTCCAGCTCAGGAAAAACCCGGGATAACCATGATGGGCGGGTAATGTGTCTAGTGTACCGACCTACATCATCGTGTCCGAAGCGTAGACCGGTGATTAAGCAAAACTCCTCCCGCCCAAAACACGTATACGCTGGTGGAAAATCAAACCATATCTCTTCATCACGACGTTGTATAGTCTCTGGTAGATCGCTAGTCATGGTTTGAAGAAACAGGTGTGTCAACATCGCATCTCCACCGGGATGTTGTACTTTCAGCCATGGCCCGAAGCATGTATCCTCAAACATTTTTCTTTGTGCAGGTGAAAGCTTCGACGCAATTGTTTTGGCCAGGCTGACTTTATTTCTCAATGTCAACTGAGCCGAATAAAAGTTCTACAAAAACAATAAACATACTAAATTAGATATACCAAAAACTACAATGTGAAGATATACCAAAAACAATAATAAACATAAATAGTAGTAGTTTATTCTTCAAACTTAAATATGCAACACTGTGAATTTCGTATTTGTCTTTGTTTTTTGGTTGAAGTAATGCAATTCATTCAAGTTTCAATTTGCAGAAGAAGAATAGTTTCTGAAAATGAAAATCGCAACACGAAAATGACTATCGCAACGAGAGAATCGCAACGCGAAACTAAAATCGCGTTGCGATTTGCATTTCGCGTTGCGATTCTTGGTTAATTTAATAAGCAATCTAAGTGAAATGGTTAATCTATTATTGAAATTACCAGTAAACTTATCATCAATTTCAATATGAAAAACCTAATAATAATGCAAAAATTTCAAAAAGAAAATAATTAAAAAAACTAACCCTCGTTGGTTGATTTGGTTGATTTTCCATTTCTGATTGTGAGGGTGGCTCTGAGAGATTTAGATAGACGGATTTCGCCGGAGATGGGGACGGATTTCGTCGGAGATGGGTGAGAGAGTGAGAGATGGAGATGGGACTGAGTTGTGATTTTAGGTTTTAGGTTATGAGTTGCGATTACGGGATATACTGTGGACAGTTCAGTGTTCCAATATATTAATATTCATGTTTGGAATTTAAAAATAAAATACTTGGCCAGGATACTAATGGCGCTTTGAAAATCGCATTGCGATTATGTATTATTGTGTTGCGAAAGTCAGTATCGCGTTGCGAAAGTAAGTATCTCGTTGCGATTTTTTATTATCGCATTGCGATAGTCAGTATCGCATTGCGATTTTCCCAATTCGCGTTGCGATTTACTTATTCGCATTGCGATTTTCCCAATTCGCGTTGCGATTTACTTATTCGCATTGCGAATTGGGAAAATCGCAACGATACTGTAGATCATCGCAACACGATTTTCAACTATCGCATTACGAAAATGCAACGCGAATTTGCGATAATGGAGATCGCGTTGCGAATTAGCGATCGCATTGCGATTTTGTTGGTCATTTTGGCAAATCTGGAAAAAGTTGGTTAAAATCGTATATTATATGGGATTTTTGGTCACTGAGGTTATTTTCTCTAATAATAATACCCAAGAAAGTAGTAAAAAACAGGCTTTTGGTGGTTTTTTCCTACGGGGGCGAGGGATAATGAGCGCCTCCAGATTCATAAAATGTTTCACCGTCGGCGATGGCGCCGTCGGAAAGACATGCCTGCTGATTTCTTACACCAGCAATACTTTTCCTACGGTGAGCCTCTTTCCTGCATTTTCGTATATTTGTTGCTTGATCGCATGAATTGTTAGAGCTTTTACTCTTCCGTTTGGTTCAAAAATAGCTAATGGAAATCATAGGATAAGCTGAATTTGTATGTAATACAAGGAACCATGTTGAAACACCAGGAGGGTTAAATGATTGAACTTAAAAAGTACAAGTGCTTATTGAGTATTTAAATTTTAAATTTGGGGGAAGGCTTAATTTGTCTAATATTTAAACTTATATAGGGACGGTCCCGTATGTGTGTGTTGTTTTGGAATAATTGAAGAAGAAAAGTTTAAAAATGTTGACGTTTGAGTGTGCTTTGTTCTGTATTTCTACAACTTTGAATTTCCTCAGGAAGATTTGTTGTCTTTTATAAATGCTGTTAAGATTGTTGTTAATGTCATACAATGTAGGCTGATCAAGTGCAGCCAGATCTCTTTCCAATTAATGGAAACTTTATTCCTTTATAACTTAAACCAAGTTGGGTGCTCTTCTATTATTTTGTTTTCTTTCTTGCTTTTGGGTCTGAAATTGTTGCCTTGAACACAGGTCAGGAGGTTTACAATAGGTTAAGACCGCTGAGTTATCGTGGGGCAGATGTCTTTATTATTGCATTTTCTCTCATCAGCAAGGCCAGTTATGAAAATGTCACCAAAAATGTCACCAGTTATGAAAATGGCTTCTCTTTTGAGATAATAATAATTTGGTGCAGTATATCTGTATTGCATTTCCCTGCAATTCATGTGTGTTTCTTTCTTTCCATTTCAGTGGATTCCTAAACTAAAGCATTACGCTCCTGGTGTTCCGATAATGCTTGTTGGAGCTAAGCTTGGTATGATTCTTAATCTCGGGATAGTGAGATTCTTATATACGATTTCAATCTCCAAGTGAATGAAATCATTCACAAATCAATAGAGTGCCCTTTTATACTAACGTTCATGTTTTCTACACTTTGCTGCTGCAGACCTTCGGGACGATGAGCAGTTCTTGGCAGACCATCCGGCTGCAGTGCCTATATCCACGGCTCAGGTACATATAAGCATTATTAATTGTTATTCTTTTTGGTGGAATATGTTTCAATTATTTGAATATCTGTGTTGCATTGCTTTGTGTTCTTGAGGGAGAGGAATTAAGGAAACAGATAGAGGCCCCTGCATACGTCAAATGTAGTTCGAAAACACAACAGTTTAAAATTTTCTCTAAACACAAATAAATATTTTTCAACCGAAGAATTGCGTGGAAGCGTCCCTATGAGATTTTCTGTGAATGCTCGACTGCAGAATGTGAAGTCAGTCTTTGATTCAGCGATCAAGGTAGTGCTGATGCCTCTGAAAAAAAATTGTAAGAAGAAAAAGTCGTATGGTGGCTGTTCAATATTATGATCAATAGAACATTCAAGTTTTACAAAGATGAACGCCAACTTCTTCTCACCGTCTTCTTTTTTTGGTCTAATTGAAGGAAGCAGTAAGCCCATCATGTATAAATTCTAGGGATTTCTTTGGAAGTATTACCAGGTGGTATGTTTCGTGTTTTAGTTATTTTTTTTAAAAATGATTTATGTGTAATTGATTACAAGCAATTGTTCCTTGTTAACCATGTAGTTGAACTCACTCATGTATCAATTTGATTACAGTTTCTTGCATTATTTTTAGAATGTAAGCAATTTTTTGTCTAATTGATTACAGTTTCTTGCATTATTTTTAGAATGTAAGCAATTTGATTAAAATATACGATATTATTTGTGTTTTTCTGTAGATTGCATCACGTGATTCCTAATATAGACTATAGACAATACTCTCTTCTATCTCTCTCTCTCTATATATAAGAGATGGGATTTGTTGATACATTGTAATTTTTTCTTTTAATTTTATATCTTCCTATAATTATTTGAAGGAAAAAACAGATGTATATAAGATTAAAATTAGAAAAAAAAATTGCACTTTAAAGCGTGAATGATTGTTGTTTTGAATGTTGCATGAATTTTTAGACAATCTGACACTAAAATTTAGGGTTATCTTCATTCAACGATATTAAAATATTTTTTTCAAATTTAAATGATGTAGAGGTCAAGAAGGAAAAATAATATATCTCGATTGTATGATAAAGATGACGAAGATTATAGATTTAACTAAAAAATATTGATGTTTTAATTTGTGTGTCATCAATTCAGGGGAAAAACATGTCAATAAGAAGAAAAATGAAGAAATACAAAATGTCTCAATATCAATCATTGTAGTAAATGATACTCGACGCAGCTAAATGATAATGAAGGAAAATATGGTTTACAAAAATAATGAAATATTGAGTCAATCTAATAAATAAAATTATCCAAAACCCAATATTTTACTACTATTATTACCAAATTAAAAATTGAGTGACAAAAAATACAATTCAAGAATTGAGTGATTGAATCGAAAAATTTTAAAATTAGATAACCATAATAGAAATATGATAGAAGTTGAGAAGCTAAATGTAGTTTAGCTATTTAATATTAAATTTTCCGTATCCTGCTCATTGAGTTGTTAGTCAAAAGTCCACTCCATCTGCTACCTGATTCTTTTCCTATTATTCTTTGATCAGCAGCTCCCCCGCCCCCGCCCCAGAGCCAACTCTTTTAACTATTTATTTACTGAGAAGAAGAGAGAAATTGTGGGGGTTATGGTGATATCCGACGCGGTGATTGGCAACTTGATGATGATATACTTGGCAGTGATAGCGGGGATAAAGGCATATGGTTTGCTGAGTGGGAGGAGCTTTGGCGGTTGGTTCGTGCTGCTTGTGTCCAGCACGGTGGTGGGTTTCATCTTGGTCGGCACGCTGACGTGGGACGTCATCCGTAAAGTCACTTACGAGATTTCCGGCGATCAAGCCGCTTCCGTACACGTTCAAGAGATGTGCAAGGGTGGTATTTGCTGGCACGGCGTCGCCGTTCGTTCGCCTGGCTCTCAGGTCCGGTTCAGGTCCTTTACAAGCAATTATTTTTTATTGACAGAATGACAGCACATCAAATAAGTATATAATTTGTTTTATAAAGAAAACAACAACTTTGAAACTTGCCACAAATTCGGCAGAACACTCTCTTAACATCTTTCCTTTTTTTATTATGACTAATATTATAATATTTTTTTTGGTAAAGAAAGGAAACACAAATTAATTACACCATAGCCCTGCTTAGTGGAGCCGAGGCACCCATCAATGTGAAACTCTCTGAGCACCTCATCCGGCAGCAAATGAAAACTCACCGGCTTGCATAGTAGAGATGGACGTAAAATAGTTATAGGAAGTGAAAACATATAATCAATAAAAATACAAAAAATATTTTTGATCATCCTGTTGGCTAGAGAATAAGCTGTTCGATTCCCTTCTCGATACCTGTGGGCTATCTGGACTTGACATGCTGTTGTTGCCTGCTGGCGATGCCCTCCTTTAAAGCTACAATCTCATCGCTATCTATTGCACTTATTAATCAGCCTATCGAGCTAACTGTTAGAGCATACAGGGTGAACAAAATTCAATTTAATTCAAAAAATTATTTTTTTAGACTTAATTCGATTTAAATTGATTCCGAGTTATAATTTTATAAATTCGACTCGATTGAAAAAATTTAAGTTCAAATCGAGTTATAAATACAACTCAAATAACTCGAAATTTTTATTGATTAGTGGATTTATTTTTATTTTGAATCGAGTCTTTGGACTTTATATAATATATGTATATCACATATGAAAATAATAAAGAAACATATTTATATTGTATATATGGTTATAGAAAGTCACTTAAATTAGAATCATATAATATTATAATATTATAAATATTCACAATTAAATTTATACTTAAACTCGAAAAATTACTTGATTCTATTCTACTCGAAAAAATTTCAAGTAAACTCCGAATTTGTAAAATATGATTCATTAATTCAAATTATTCAAATTTTTTTGACTCGATTTGATTTGATTGGATCGAATGCTTATCCTAAGGGGCCGTTTGGTTCACGACATTTATGATTATCAGGGAATGGAATACTCATTCCCCGTTTGGTTGGCGGTAATCCTATTCCTGATAATTTTTTATTTCCAACTGTGGATTTTTGGGGTATATTACTGAGAATGTGAGTACTCTCATTCCCTTAAGTATTATTAGATTATCGAAATTTTGAACTAAAATGCCAATAATTTTTTCTCCAAAAATATCATTATTATGTCGTTGAATAAAAAAATCTACGAATATTAAATTACAAATTTATCATTAAACTATTTTAGATTTACAAAAAAAAATCCATAATTAAAATTTTATATGAAGTTAAAGGGTTAAAATAAAATTTTATCCTTTCATTAAACCTATTTATCTTTTCAATTTTATAAAAAATTATATAAATTTTATGAATTTAAAATTTTTAAAGATAATATATAAATTAATTATAATAAAATTATAGTAGAATTCAACTTGTTAAAAAATAAATATAAAATAAGGATAATTTGATAAAATATACATTCTAATAATCTTTTATTACTTTAAACAAACACGATAATCTTACATTCCTGCGAACAAACTAAATACAAAATAAAATATTATTAGTAATCTTATTCCCTGATAATTTTTTATTTTTATTAATAATCTTATCTTATGTGAATCAAATGAACCCTAATAACATAGGAGGAAGGAAGTTAAAACTCTCTCTCTCCCGGTTAAAACGTTGTCTCTCATTGTCAGATAGCTTTTCAACCCTATGATCTCTCTTTTTTGCTGTTAAATAAATGACAGTATACGGCAAGAGCCCAGCCCTGCCCTGCCCTGGGCGGCTGGTCCTAGCTCCGACGTGCCTGAGCCATTATCATTTAGAAACAACAACAAAAGAAGAACCCTACAGCCCCATTACATCAAATCAATGACAGAAGTGGCCCGTTAATCCCAGAGCTGAAACTTAATTGCAGATGTACCTCTCTGCATATAAATTGTCTTTTGGAACCTTCCACATAAATACAACATCTCCAAAATCTCCCTTCCATAACGTCTCACTCTTTAATTTCCCAATTGAGTGAATTTTTTGGCCAACTTTTGTCCCACCCTCTTCTTATCCTTAATTATTTTCCTAATTTAGTTCCTTAAATACGCCATTTACTAACAAAATATGTCCATAAAATCTCCCATTTCATTAATGGATATATATGTTTAAAATGTTTTTAAGGTTTGGTTGGTTTTCTCACTCGATTTATAACCATGTACGGGTTTCCTTGTTTCATGAGGATGATGCATGGTCTTTTTCAATTTAAACAAAATCCAAAGCAAAGCAATCCAGTCATGCATCTCTCCTGACACGGGAGCCTCAGCCTTCAACCTCTGAACTTACGCCCATTTTCGTACCCTTTATGGTTTTCTTATTAATAGCCATCTAACAAGTGAAGCATGAGAATTTAAAAGAGCCAAAAGGGGAGTTTTCGTTACAATGGCTATTCAAGCACAGTTGCATAGTGAAAATATGGGTTTGCCTTGGTCCATGTGCGGTCTTCAGGATTGGGAGTTAAACCCAGTACCTGCTCTAATTCCTTCCTTTGAAGTTGATACTTGTTTCAGTCTTCAAGACCCTTTTGGATACACCATTCCTTTTCATCTGCAACAAAACGCTCAAAATTTGGGTTCTTCGTCTTTTTCTTCTTTGGATGCTCATCTGGAGATGCAAAGAAAGGAACTTGATAGCGTTCTTCAATGGCAGGCAATAATTTCCTTATTTTTTCCGTTATAAATTTAGAGAAAATCGCCTCAGTGACCAAAAAAAAGTTATAATATACGATTTTAACTAACTTTTTTTGGATTTGCCAAAATGACCAACAAAATCGCAACGCGAAATAAAAATCGCAACGCGATCCCCAGAATCGCAAATCAGTTTCCAGAATCGCAAATCAGTTTCCAAAATCGCAACGCGATTCTTGAAAATCGCGATGCGATAGTACAAATTCGCATTGCGATTTTCCAAAATCGCAACGCGAATATGAAAATCGCAACGCGAACACATAAATCGCAACGCGTATCCGTAAATCGCAACGTGTATCCGTAAATCGCAACGCGTATGGGTAAATCGCAATGCGTATCCGTATATCGCAACGCGTATCCGTAAATCGCAACGATAATACATAAAATCGCAACGCGTATCCGTAAATCGCAACGCGATATTTAAAGCGCCATTATAATCGCTACGCGTATTTTATTTTCAAATTACAAAAAGAATATTAAGACAAAATCCCGTAATCGCAACTCATAACCTAAAACCTAAAATCACAACTCAGTCCCATCTCCATCTCTCACTCTCTACGGCGAAGAAATCCGTCCCCATCTCCGAAGATTTCCGTCCCCATCTCCGGCGAAATCCCTCACAACCATTCACGGTCAGAAATCCCTCACAATATTCAGAAATGGAAAATCAACCTCCGAGGGTTAGTTTTTTAATTATTTTTATTTTGAAATGTTTGCATTATTGTAGGTTTTTCATATTGAAACTGATGATAAGTTTACTGGTCATTTCAATAATAGATTAACCATTTCACTTAGATTTCATTTCGCGTTACGATTCTGTCGTTGCGATTTTCATTTCGCGTTGCTATTCTCTCGTTGCGATTTTCAAGTTAGTATTTGTCTTTGTCTTTGTTCTGTCTTTTGGTTGAAGTAATGCAATCCATTCAAGTTTCAATTTGCAGAAGAGTCGCAACGAGATAAATGAAAATCGCAACGAGAGAATGACTGTCGCAACGAGAGAATCGCAACGCGAAATGAAAATCGCAACGAGAGAATCGCAACGCGAAACCAAAATCGCATTGCGATTTTCATTTCGCGTTGCGATTCTCTCGTTGCGATTTTCATTTCGCGTTGCGATTCTCTCGTTGCGATTGTCATCTCGCGTTGCGATTCTCTCGTTGCGATTTTCATTTCAACCAAAAGACAAAACAGTGTTGCAAATTTTAGTTTCAAGAATAAACTACTACTTTTTATGTTTATTGTTTTGGTATATCTTCACAGTGTAGTTTTTGGTATATCTAACTTGGTATGTTTATTGTTTTTGTAGAAATTTTTTTCGGCTCAATTGACCTTGAGAAATAAAGTCAGCCTGGCCACTACAATTGCAAAGAAGCTTTCACCTGCTCAAAGACAATTGTTTGAGGAAACCTGCTTCGGGCCATGGCTGAGAGTACAGCATCCGGGTGGAGATGCTAATTTGACCCATTTGTGGCTTCAGACCATGACATCAAATCTACCCGACAGTATACAACGTGGTGAGGAAGAGATATGGTTTCATTTTCCACCAGCGTATACTTGCTTTGGGCGGAAGGAGTTCTGCTTAATCACTGGTCTACGATTCGGACACGATGATGTAGGCCGGTACACTCGTCATATCGCCCGCCCATCATGGTTATCCCGGGTTTTTCCGGATGAGTCAATGGAGAAGCCGAACCTACATGTCGACGACCTGAAGAAATTATTTAATAAGAAAGCTGGTTTCACTCGGATGGAAGACGTCGATGTTGTCCGAGTATGCCTTCTACTACTTGTGTATGCCGGCTTTTTAGGCAGAGAGGCCAGACAACCTATTCATCGGGAGCTAATAATATTGGTAGAGGACCTGAATGCATGGAATCTGTTTCCGTGGGGTTCGTATATATGGAAAGCTACCTGGACTAAGTTGTCGTCTGCCTTTGATGACCGCAAAAGTTTGCGGGGCGATGGGTCCAAATACACTTTGTCAGGCTTTGTTTGGGCCTTTAAGGTAAGAATTTCTATATAATGTTTCTAAAATTATAATTAATTATTTAACAATTACTAATTTTGTTATTATATTGTTTGTAGATTTGGATATTCGAGGCTTTCCCCAGCATGCGTACATATGCAATAAAAACGTCAAATGATATTCCCAGGGCTATTTCCTGGAAGAGGAAAACTCTGTTGGATTGGGAAGACTTAATACCATATGCCACAATAAATAATGTAAGTTAACACAAATACTTTCATATAATATATAAACAAGTTATTAATAGTAGACGTTTAACTTTGTTTGAGTTTTTATATTTTAGGAGGCCAACATTCCATTACAAAGACTGTCACCCACGGAGGAAGAGCTTGCCACTGATTGGTGGCAAGCTAGTCAGAGTTTTTTTGATGGCACGGATGATGAGCAGCATCCACTTCCTCCAATTCGAGAGCCATCACCTCACCTAGAGCCATCACCCGATCGTGACGACTATACACCTCTAGAACGAGAGCCATCACCTATCCCGTCACATCATCGAGCCTCTTCTCCACCATCACCTCATGATAGGCGACCGGCAAAGATGCCACGACTCCTATCTCCCTGTTCTCCACCTCCACCTCAACGGGATGAGTCAAGGGAGTTACGTGATGAGGTCAATGCCTTGCGTGAGGAGATCGGTACTCTACGCGATAACGATGGTGCATGGCGTGTGGAGGTGTCAACTTTACGTGGTGAGGTTGCCGCTCTACGTGAGATGATAGTATCGTTGCAGAATGAGGTTCATACTCTACGCAACGAGGTAAGTTTAAGATTTTCCATATTTAACTTAATGATAAATTTACTCGTAATTTCACTTAGATTAGCCATTTCACTTAGATTGCTTAGTAAATTTGTTCGGTTGCTGCCAATTCTGCTAAACTGTGTATTCTTTAACACTGTGAAATAGTATTTGTCTTTGTTTTGTCTTTTGGTTGAAAGTAAATTTGTTCGGTTGCTGCCAATTCTGCTAAACTGTGTATTCTTTAACACTGTGAAATATATTTGTCTTTGTTTTGTCTTTTGGTTGAAAGTAAATTTGTTCGGTTGCTGCCAATTCTGCTAAACTGTGTATTCTTTAACACTGTGAAATAGTATTTGTCTTTGTTTTGTCTTTTGGTTGAAAGTAAATTTGTTCGGTTGCTGCCAATTCTGCTAAACTGTGTATTCTTTAACACTGTGAAATAGTATTTGTCTTTGTTTTGTCTTTTGGTTGAAAGTAAATTTATCCATTCAAGTTTCAATTTGCAGAAGAATTTATAGTTTACTTTCGCAACACGAAACTTAAAATCGCAACGCGAAACCAAAATCGCAACGCGAAATGAAAATCGCAACGACAGAATCGCAACGCGAAACCAAAATCGCAACGACAAGATCGCAACGCGAAACCAAAATCGCATTGCGATTTTCATTTCGCGTTGCGATTCTTTCGTTGCGATTTTCATTTCGCATTGCGATTCTGTCGTTGCGATTTTCATTTCGCGTTGCGATTTTGGTTTCGCGTTGCGATTTTAAGTTTCGTGTTGCGAAAGTAAACTATTTCTTCTTCTGCAAATTGAAACTTGAATGGATTGCATTACTTCAACCAATAGACAAATCAAAGACAAATACTAACTTCAGGGTATTAGTTTGAAACATATTTTTCTTTGTTATCTGATGCATTTTGTGAACTATGATAGAATAATGACTTGGGTGAATACAATGCAAGTTTGAAACATATTTGTCTTTGTTTTCACTGTTTAAATATCATGTCTGTTTATTTACTGATTTTTGTATTTAATTATTTAGCGGCCCGATAGAGTGGATGCTTTACGTCGGGTTATGCTTGCACGACGGAGTTCACGCATCAGACAGCGTGCACGTGCTATTAAGTCTCCGTACACCCCAATAGTGCGAAGACACCGCAAGAAGAAGCCCGACTCGCCTGTCATCCCTCAAGAGTCCACTCCTATCGTTGAAGAGGCCCCCCATATCATTCCTCGAGAGTCCCCTCCCACCGTTCAAGAGGCAACTGTCATCGTTGAAGAGGTCCCTCCCACCATTCCAGAGCCCGATTCACATGGGGTAATATATCGAAGTATTGAGAAACCCCCACCGGTTCCGGACATGATGGATGAGAGTTGGCTCTCGTATGAGTTACCGGCCAGTACCATACCGGTATCTGAAGAGGAGAGGGAACAACTACCGGACACAATTTTGGATAACACCCTTTGGGCTAAGACCGCAGTTGATTTTTATCTACATGAGCGGAGCAAGGGGTGTTTCACTGACATATGCAAGCTCACCGATGATATCTTTTTGTTGCTTGAACGGCCTTGGTGGGGCGTATTATTAGGGGTCGAAGACAATGGCTATTTCGATGGGGGGGTAAGTCTTATATTTTTCTTATATTTCAATTTGATTAATTTTTTTTTTAAATTTATGTAAGTCACTAATATATGTCTTTTTTTGTAAAACAGCATATCGATGCGTGGGTGACACGTCTTCTAATAATAAGAAAACTTAAGAAAAATAAAAATATACGATATACAATAATGCCGACGTCTTTTCACGCCGTTCACTTGAAGAATGCACGAGATGAATCATTTGATTTGGGCAATGGACAAGCTAAACTTTATCCTGCATGGTGGGAGGTCGATAAGGTTAGTATTTATTTTAGATTGAGTTTAAAGGTTTTATGAAATAAGTGCGCATATGAATGAATTATTACTTATGATTGCAGGTGTTTATCCCTGTTTTGGAACGTAAACATTGGATTCTCGTCGAGCTTCAGCTCCCATCCCTTAAGACAATAGTGTATGACAGCATGATAAATTACATATCATTGGCTGATTTAAGAGATGTTATTAAGGGATGGAGCTCTCATTTGGCTAAATTCTTGGATGCGATCAATTATTGGACTCGTTCTGGAAACAAGAAGCCAAAGAAGCTCAATATTACAGTTATTAGAGACGAGACCGCGCCACAACAAACGAGCGGAGCCAGAGGAGATTGTGGTCCTCTCGTATGCTTGGCGTTGGAGCGTTTGACGACGGGAAGCATCAAGTATCTACCTCCCACCGATAGAGATAAAGCTGCAGTAGGCTTGTGGTTTCGGCATTATATGGCTAAATCGATATATACGAGACGCTGCCTACCTGCATCCGCGTTATAAAAATGTCCATAAACAATTGGTAAGTTTATATACTTATAAATGAAAATGTTTGGTTAAGTAATTAGAATTCAATAATTTGCGTAGAAAGTGTTGTTTGAACAAATGTTTGGTTTCTGCAGGTTAATCTCAGAAGTGAACTGCGTGAAAATGATGTCGAGCTGCAAAAGTTGATTCAATAGTTTAATTGATTGTTTTTTGATTGTTTAATTGATTTGTAAAAGTTGATTCAATTTTGATTGTTTAATTGATTTGTAAAAGATGATTTGTAAAAGTTGATTTGTGTAATTGATGCGAACATAATTCTTATTTGTGCTTGTTTAATTGATTGAAATGTAATGGTTGATTTTGTTGATTTCAATCTGCATTATGTTGAAGGCAAAAATGACTATCGCAATGCGAAATGAAAATCGCAATGCGAAATGAAAATCGCAACGAGAGAATCGCAATGCGAAATGAAAATCGCAATGCGGAAATGAAAATCGCAATGCGTTTATAATTTCGCATTGCGATTATCTCGTTGCGATTTTCATTTCGCATTGCGATTTTCATTTCGCATTGCGATTCTTTCGTTGCGATTTTCATTTCGCATTGCGATTTTCATTTCGCATTGCGATTTTCATTTCGTATTGCGATTTTAATTTCGCATTGCGATTTTCATTTCGCATTGCGATTCTCTCGTTGCGATTTTCATTTCGCATTGCGATTTTCATTTCGCATTGCGATTCTCTCGTTGCGATTTTCATTTCGCATTGCGATTTTCATTTCGCATTGCGATTCTCTCGTTGCGATTTTCATTTCCGCATTGCGATTTTCATGTTGGGATTTTCATTTCGCGTTGCGATTGTATTTTCCGTGTTGCGATAGTCAAATGCATGCCTAATAGTGATAACAACTGAATAACAAGAGTTGGTTAAGTCAAATGGTTGGCCTGAGTCATTAATTCAACTGAAAATGTTAAAAGTTCACACATAAAATCCACATAATACAACGTTTGCATATGAGCTTTTGATGGCAACGTTTACATAATACACATAAAATGTTAAATGTTAAAACGTTTACATAATACAACTGAATAACAACGTTTACATAATACAAAGTTCACACCATATGAGCTTTGGATTTTGATGAGGATCCATATTTTGGTAGAGGAAAAGATGATTTTGATGGCACTGGTGATCCACATGTCAACCTTGTATGACCACTTTCCTTGCACCGACTACATGTCGATCTCTTCTTCTCTTCACCCTTAGACGGTATACGATCGTGACTTTTTGGTCGGCCAGGTAGCCTTCTGTCCATGGCTGGTGGCAAAACTGTTTGTAAGTCATCTGGTATGTCCCACTCAGAAGGATGTGGAATAGGGTAGACAATCTCGGCATAAGTCTGTCGATAAACTTCTGTAGTGTAGCAATCCATAGCGTATGCGCTTGAATCATCTTGGTTTAAATGAAGAGCAACTTTTATAACATGGCCACACGGATAACCAGATGTTTGCCATTTCATACAACTACACGTCTTTGCATTTAGATCGACTAGCCCATTTAAGTTATTATCCAGTACTTGAAACAAAGTGTTTGAACATGGTTCAACTCTCCATGACGTTGACTTCACAACACGTTTCGTTATCTTTTTTTTCAGTCCATGGTGTAACACGATGTTCCAATGTTCCTGTAAATTTAAATAAACAATACTTAGTAAAATATAAATATGATAAGTTACGAATTCAAAGAAATAATACCTGCATGGTTTCTTTTCTTGTAGTACCACTGTTGAATAGAGGCTCGAAAAACTCCATTAACATAGTAATGGGTAATTTCCGGGAATGACGACTTAGAGCGTTGATTGATTCTGCACTATTAGACGTCATGAAACCATATCTTGCTCCAAGTTGATGTACTCTTGACCATCTTTCAAACCCGACATCTTCTAGTGTTTGAGCACACTGAGGCAAAACACGTCTTAAACAATTTATATGCTTATTGAAATCCACTTCCCGATAAGCTTTTACAGCCTTCCAGTATGTCCATTTGTGCTTTTTTATACCAGCAGACCTTGATTTTAGATTTCTATACAAATGAACACCACAAAGTCCATGAAAAGCATCTGGGAAACACCTTCTAACAGCGTTGTCAATTGAGTTTGCCCTATCGGATATGATTGTCAGATTGCTAATAGGACCTATGCAATCCCTAAGATGCCCCATAAACCATGTCCATGAATCAGAGGTTTCAGATTTGCCAACCCCGTAAGCTATTGGCAATATCCCATTGTTAGCATCCATGGCTACTGCTAATAAGTTTACTCCAAGGTATCGACCTTTCAAATGTGCTCCGTCAACTATAATAACTGGGCGCATGCAAGTAATAAACGAACGAATCTACAAAATAATATACACAAGAAATATAATCATTTAAATGTGAAATGCATGTAACTAACAAAAATGAGTCAACAAAATTATATTGATTTACTAACCGTAGCACCAATGGCGATAAACAGCAACTCAAAGCGTCCATCTCTATCTGTTTTGATATGAGTTACCGACCCAGGATTTTTCAGCTTTAAATTGTGACAATAAGCCGGCAGTTGGGCAAACGATGCTTCTGGCGACCCCCTCAACAATTCCAAGGCATAACATTTGGCTCTCCAAGCTTGAGAATATGATATACTAATCTTGAACCGAGCATTCATGTCAGTCATAATTTCATGTCCCCGATATACCCTGCCATTCAAAAACATTAACTCAGCCAGAAAACCACCCAACACCTTTTTGTTTGCCTGTCTATGGTGAGGAAAAACTTGGGTTCTTGAACATGTATGTTTATCAATAAAAGTCCTAACTTGAAACATTTTGCAATCTTTATTCTCTTTGCAATCATACGCCACGTACAGTTTTTGTCAATCATACACCTTGTTTCGAAACGATCTTTGCTTGATTTGTTAACTTTTAGTTGATAGCCATCTTCCACACATTTCGTATATAAAGCTATCTTCAAGTCTTCCTTTGTATCAAAACAATCATCTTTCTTGATACGAATAACTTTGTGTAACAATCAACTGCTTTCTTTATCAACTCTTCTTCCGGTATCTGAAGTAATTCTGGCATATTCCAGTTATACGCCCGTGGCATTTTCTTTTCTTCGGGGACTTTTTCTTCTTCTTTTCTTCTTCAGGATTATATGAATTACAGAATGGATGTTCAACATGTTCATTCACAGTCGTAACTTCCTCCTCATTATCATCAACATTACATTCTTCGGCAACGGCTGTTTCATCATCAAAATTCGGGTATTGACCAATATCAATATCATTACACGCATGGTCTGTTTCTTCTTCTGAAACATCATCAAAATCCGTGTATTGACCAATATCAAAGTCCGGATATTGACCAAGACCAAATTTCGAATACTGACTAGTACTCACAATTTTTTCTGTTGGCTCATCATCGTCTAACTGGTCAATACGAAAACCGGAATTTGGTGCTGAAAGTTGATTGGGATTTGGATTAGAGAAAGGTTGTGGGTTTTGAGAAAAACTTAGTTGATTACTACCCGCTACTGACCCAACAATACTACTTCTAGGTTCAACAACATACAATGTAACATCATCTTGTGAAACACTAATGTAAGCAATGAATCGTTCAACATCTTCATTGTCGGTTAACAAATAAACTTTACCATTTCTCTGATAAGATAGCCTAAATCCACTTAGGGGCTCTAAATTCAATTTATTTGAAACACGTAGCATTAGAGTTTCATAAGTTAACTTTTGTAAAGACAATTTTAGTTGAAGATTTATGGGTAAAGGCATATATTGTAAAACACCATTAACATTATCCCATGACCCTCCAAAACACAAATCTATCCAAACATGATCAACATTAGATGATTTCATGGTTGTAACTAAACAAACGAGATGCGAAACTAAGACCTGTTGCCGGATGGGGAAGGATGTCGTTGGATATAGGAACGGATGTCGCCGGAGAGAGTGATAGATGGAGATGGAATGAGTTGCGATTTAGGGATTTAGTTTATGATTTCAGTGTTATATACCCAAAATTTCAGTGTTGTGATTTACAGATTCTCGTTGCGATTTACGGATTATCGTTGCGATTTACAGATTCTCGTTGCGATTTACGGATTATCGTTGCGATTTACGGATACGCGTTGCGATTTACGGATTATCGTTGCGATTTACGGATACGCGTTGCGATTTACGGATTATCGTTGCGATTTACGGATACGCGTTGCGATTTACGGATACGCATTGCGATTTACGGATACGCGTTGCGATTTACGGATACACGTTGCGGTTTACGGATACGCGTTGCGATTTACGGATACGCGTTGCGATATACGGATACGCATTGCGATTTACCCATACGCGTTGCGATTTACGGATACACGTTGCGATTTACGGATACGCGTTGCGATTTATGTGTTCGCGTTGCGATTTTCATATTCGCGTTGCGATTATGGAAAATCGCAATGCGAATTTGTACTATCGCATCGCGATTTTCAAGAATCGCGTTGCGATTCTGGAAACTGATTTGCGATTCTGGGGATCGCGTTGCGATTTTTATTTCGCGTTGCGATTTTGTTGGTCATTTTGGCAAATCCAAAAAAAGTTGGTTAAAATCGTATATTATAACTTTTTTTTGGTCACTGAGGCGATTTTCTCATAAATTTATCTCCATTTGTAATTGTTTACTTTTTTTAAACTGAGAATTATCCTTTTTGTAACGTTCTCTCATGGGCGGAGAAAACCAGAATGAGAGGCTAATATCTACTTTACGAGAGCAAAGAAAGCAACAATTGGCCATCTTGCTAAACCGTATGGAATCAAAGGCCTTGTATTTGATGAGACGAAAAGAAGATGAATTGGCCGGAGCAACAAAGAAAAGAAGAGAGCTGGAAGCCTCACTGAGGAAAGTGGAAATGGAGAGCGACTCATGGCGAAGACTTGCGAAAGCAAATGAAACAACGCTTACGGATCTAAGCAACACACTGCAACAAGTGAATGAGAGCCAAGTCAGGGCCCCAAACACAGCACAAGACGCTGAATCCATTTTCAGTGCCTCGTTTGATCGAGAAGAAACGAGCAACGATAATAAGATGGTCTGCAAGCACTGCAGCACCGGGAGCTCGTGCGTTGTGTTTCTACCATGCAGACACCTTTGCTCGTGCCACTCCTGTGAACCTTTCCTTCGCTCTTGTCCTGTCTGTAAATCTATAAAGGAAGCAAGCATCAATGTCTTTTGGGTCTAACAAGACGAGTCGGAAATCAAAGTTAACTGAGTTTTTGGAACACGCTGCTTTGAGCTGATAGTGTTTCATTTGTATTGGTTCTGTGAGAATCCGAGAATGCTGCGTCTTTCTGCCTTTTTGGGTTAATCAACATTTTCCTGATCTGGATTGTATCGTTAAACATGATACGTTGTACAAATTGGTTTCGTTTAACTGGAAAAAGATTCCAATGCCAAACCTTTTTTTATCCATTGAAATGACACTTGTAAGCTTTTACTATCCGACTCGGCTCTCTAAACTGTAGATCCTGAGACTTCTTTCGTAGAAACTGATTTGGAGCTGCCGACAACTGCAAAACAACATCAAACTTTTCCTCTTCTACTTCTATCAAATTCTACCATATACATTAACATAAGCGCATACGTACAAGCATAACTCATTCCTTAAATAGATTATACCTTCAAAATTATAAATAAATTTTTTGGACGATTAAATTCCTATTTACGCTTGGTTATTTTTAAATTTATTTGTATTACGTTCGTTAGAATTTAAAAAGATTGTGTATTGATGGAAAATTATGTTGCAAGGGCACAACTAATTTCTAACTAAAACATAAAGATTAATATGATAACATATTCCTAACATACTTCCTGCTCTCTAGATCATCGAGAATGACAGAATCTAATGTACTTTCTACTAGTTGATAAACTTGAGTACCCTTCCTGCTAAGAGAAGACATACTAATAACTAATACATTCCAACACTCCTCTTCCTTGTTCACCGAAACAAATTTTATTCATTCTTCAATTCATCAGGAGAAAATACTTTTAGTTTTTCTCCTAGTCTATTAAAGAAGGCTGCAGATAAAGATTTTGTCAGTATATCTACAACTTGATCAATTGCTGGAACATAGTTAACTTTTATTGATCAGTCTGCCACTTTCTCCCTTACAAAGCTTAAATCTAACTCTACATGTTTCATCTTTGCGTGATGAACTGAATTCTCAACATGTGCAATTGCACTCGTATTATCACACTATATGTCTCAGTAAAGAAGGAGGTTTTATACTAAGTTCCATAAGAAGAGACTCAATCCACATTGCTTCGCACATAACATTAGCTGAACTTCTGAATTCAGCTTCTGCAGAGGAACGAGACACTAGATTTTGTTTCTGCGAGCTTCAAACAATTGGATTGTCACCAAGAAACATAGTTAGCAAAGACGAGGCTCGGAACAACAACCCATGAGGCATTGTTCCTTTGAGATACCTTGGAATTCGTCGATCCGCCTTCCAATACTTGTCTAATGGGTTATGCATAAATTTCCTAACCTTATTAACAGCAAAATAAATATCATGCCTTATGTTACAGATATGTTGAAGAGTGCCTACAACTTGTCTGTACAAAGAAATATCAGAAAAGTGATCTCCATCGTTGTGAGATGAGTAATAGTTACCATCGGTGTTGGAGTTGGTGTTGCATCTAACATGTTCATTAACTCGAACTCAATTTAAGCTCAAACTCGAACTCAAATATGAATCTTAAGTACATAAAAATCTTATATTGTATTTTTTTTTAAACCAACACATAAATTTAATATTATTAATAATTTAATTTTTTGAAAAATAGAATTTTAATATATTATTTATTTTCAAATTGCTCGCGAGCTTTTAGAATTGAGTATCAAATAGCTCGTTTCGGCTTGTTAAGAACTCGAGTTGAGTCCATTCAAATCGAGTATTTATCGAGTTTTAATCAAGTCAATCTCAAATACCTCACTATCTATCTTATCTCATTTACAACCCTACCTTCGTTATTATTAACCACTTTTCACTTTCCTAATTACTTAAAGTTAATTACAAAAATAATGAACTTTTTATCAAAAATAATAATAAAGATTAAACACAAGACTTAAGTAACGAGCCACAACTGAGTCCCTTAATTCAAACTAAGCAATGGCCTGGAGATTAGAGTTTTTTGTTTCGGACCAAACAGACGAAATTCATGCAATTTTAACCCAATACCTAATGTTGGGCTAACTATTTACCCCAGCACAGCACAAAGCAAGTTTATTTAAGGGTTTACGATATTTGTCAGCACAAAACAATTTTCTCTATAGATCTACTATATTTGTTACAATAATTTTTAACTTGTCAAGTTGAATAGATGAATTTCAATAAAAATTATTTTTTATTCAAACTTTTTACCTCAATATAATAAAATTTAATAAAAAAGTTGTATTTTTTTGAAACTCATCACCTCGACTTGATAAGTTTGAATAAAAATATATATTATTTGAGTAAATTTGTCATCTCAACGTGAAGAATTTCTTAAGCAAATACCGTAGATCCCAAAACTAACTTCTATATTTCCTATTGGGTTAATTAATAAAAGGGTAAAGTATACAAATTTTAGTTTTATAAAATTTCCTTTCTTTTTACTTTCACTTTTCTTTACTTTTAAATGCTAAGTATGGTTTCTACCATGCTTAGCTAAGTTTTTTATAAGTCAAAGGCTGAAGCGATGACTAAATTCCAATCGTGAGAATTGAAAAACACCTTATACCCTTTAGATTACATTTTCAATTTTCTGAAACCAAGAATTGGCAATCAGCCATCCTTTTATAATAAAAAACGTTTTCCTTTCAAAATGTGCACGTTAGATTGATTACGATTTCAATTAATAGTTGGGAGGAATGATCGCTTGTAGCACATTAGACTTCCTTGAACATACTTAGTGACAATCCGTTAAGGGAAACTGAAATCGGGTTCAATTCTCATCGAGACTCTATGATCCAAGTCGAGTTTTTCCAAAAATAAAACGAAGTTGGTATTAACAATCAATTATCGCAGTTAGTCTATATAAGGACTAGGATCCAAAGATTAATTTTGGATGATCGGTTCACTTGAGAGAAAAATAAGTTACAGGGGTTGGGCCTTGTAGACTGTAATCGACATGAATCTGAAGCTAAGATCCTATTTAATGATCTATGGATTTGAGACAAACCTAAAGCCTGAGGTTGATTTTATTTCGTAGAATTTTCATTTTACTTTCTTTAAAATTTCTTTCTTTATTACCTTTAGATTATATTTACTTTCTTTATAAACTATCAAAAAATCTCCCCCATTATTTATTTATTTTGCAATTTTTGGTCATATAAGAAATTAATAACTAAATTGTCAGCAACTTCTTTAGTCCATACAGATCGACCCTTATTCTCCCTATTACAATTTTCTATTTTCTTTTTTTCACTGAGATTAAGGATAAATTATTTAACATAGAAACGACGTGTGTCAATTACCTTATGAGTTTGTGATCACATTTTTATTGAATTTAGGGTGCATGATAGTAAAAATGGCATGATTAGTATTTTTCTTTAAAATTTTTGCTTAATGTTCCATAAATCCATTGGTTGATATGTTTCTTGGTTTGATACACAATACACTTTTTGTAATATTTGAGCCTAAACGAGCACACTTTTCTTTCTTACTCATTTGTTTGATTGAGTGTGTAGGATTAATTTTGACATTCTAGAACTTGTGATTAAATGCATAGCGAGACACATGTTGAACTTAATGCTTTAAGATGATTAAGGCACTTAGGATTAACTCACTTCTCTACCCAAATTTCCTACCCATTTATATCCATTAGGAGACCAACTTTGTGCCTTTATCCTTTCTTTGTTTTCACCACATTATAAAACTCAAAGCCTTTTAATTTTTATTTTACCCTCTCTTGTTACCCTTGTCAAGACAGGAGATAGATTTCTTCCATGAATGAAAAATCAAGAGAAGATAGAAGAATCATTCAAAAAATTAAAAAAAATATGGTTCGAATAAAGTGTTCAAGCATAAAAAATAAGAAGAAGAAAAGAAAACAACAAAGAAAATCAAAAAAGGGAGAAATTTGATTGTTTGATTACGCTTCTTCGAGTGTGTTTACTTTGTTGAATTCGTGACTTGAACTCATATATTTTTCATCTATTTTCTTGACGTTTAAACCCAATTTTTTCAGCCTTATCCCTACCTTAACCTAAGCCCTGTTACAACCTGATCAAAGACCTTTTGATTAAATACATCTTGTTCATTCTAGTGATGGAGACTTGATTTTCTTGCAAGCCTATGGTAATGTCTTTATTAATCTTGGCTTTAAGCGATTTCTTTTACCCTAAACACTCTGAGCGATAATGAGTGAATCCTTGCTACTTTCTTAATTGTCACCTTGTTTCCGATAATTGATGTAATCATTGACTCGTTTGGTATCCTTGATATATTGTGAGATGAAAGATTGATAATTTGAGATTTTAATAATTGATTAAGGCATGCTTGAGGAGAAGCATTGAATAAGTGAGGGGGAATTTGATGAATGTCTTATTTAGTTAATATTTTGTTATTAATTAATATGTTTTATCTCTTAATACTGCTAATTTGGGTTATTTATGTTATATTCTGTGCAAGATTCTATTTTTCAGAAAATAACAATTAAAGAATGAATTAAAGCATATTCATCATATTTTCTGGGAGTAGTGGGCTCCAACTTTAATTAAAAGACCAAGTTAGACGCCAACTTCAATTAAATAATCTAGTCAACAATATCAAAGGAGAAATACCGGGTGAACTGCAATTCTTTAGGAATTAAAAGTTGTAATTAAATTCAAACATTTGAGATTCTATTATTTAATTAATTAGGATTCTAGTTTGCTTAGGATTTTAATTATTTATTATTAGGACTTTTAGTTTACTATTAATTAGTAATTAAGTGTTTTAATATTATTAAGAGTTAGTATTTTATTTTCATTAGGTTATCTCAAAGCTATAAATACCCTTTAGGGGTGAAGCTTGGGGAGAGGTCAGATATTCAGTTCAATAATGATTTTAGTTTTGGTTTTATTTTAGGGTTTTCAGTTTAATAAAAGTAATTTTCTTTTTCATCTTATTTCTTTCCATACACCATGTATGGTCTCTGTTATGTTTGGCTAAACTTTTATTTAACTGATAACTAAGCGAAGTCTCAATCCGTTTTGTGAGAATTGAAAAAGCACTTCACATCTTTATATTCTTTCTTGATTTTCGATAAACAAGGGAAGGCAATCAGCATTTTCTTTAAACATCTCAACACTTTCAATTCAAAGTGTGTGCATTGGTTTGATCAAAGTTTTTATCTATAATCGGGGAGGAGAGTCGGCTTGTAACAAATTCAATTCCCTAAGAACAAACTTAGCAGTGGTCCGCCAAGGGAAACCAAGATCAGGTTCGATTCTCATTGAGACACCATAATCCGAGCACGGGCTTTTCTAGTTTATAAACCAGCATTGGCGTTAACATCGATAGACTTTGTTAATCCAAACAAGGGCTAAATTCCAAGGATTGACTTTGGCAAATTATTTCACCAAAGAAATAGTAAGTTACAATGGTTGGGTCTTGTAGACTATAACATGCAAGTATCTGAATTAAAATTTATTTAAGTGATCGAGACGAATTGAGGCAAAGTAAAGCTGGAGGCTATCTCTCATCTTAACTAATTCCCTACAATGTAATTTTATTACTTTTATTGCTTTTAGTTTAGTTTTATTTAGTTTACTTGATTATTCTAAACTCTCCATCTTTTTAATCTTTTTGTTTTACATATTTCTTAATTCAAGAACAAATCAAATCAGAATTAGAAATTTATGAATCATGTGGACTGACACCTTCCTTCCTTATATTACATTTAAAGCATAATTATCTGAGAAAAAAAGGATTAATTATTTGACAATTACGTCGCTTACAACAAGTGATAGAAAGGCCAATAAATTGTGATCATCATAGGAAAGATACATTGTGAAGGTACTTCAAAGATTTAATATAGACAAAGCTAAAGCGGTGGATACTCCCTTTGCTATGCACTTTAGATTTAGTGTTAAGCAGTCCTTTCACAGAAAAGGATAAGGAAGAGATGCAGAAAGTTCCTTACTCTTCAGCCATGGGTAGTTTGATGTATGTGATGATAGCACGAGACCAGACTTAGCTTACACTATATAGTTAGTCGGTTTCTTTCTAATCCAGGAAAAAACATTGAAATGCAGTGAAGTGGATTATAAGATATCTTCGTGGCACTTCCAACATGCAACTTTGTTTCGGCAATGAGAAACATGTTCTTGTTGGATATATAGATTCAAACATGGTTGGAGATATTAACTTGAGGAGATCTACTTTAGGCTACTTGATCACTTATGTAGAGGGAGTTGTGGCATGACAATCTAGGTTGCAAAAATGTGTTGCATTGTCCACCATCGAATCATAGTTCATTGCAGCTACTGAAGAGTGCAAGGAGATGCTTTGGATGAAGAAGTTTGTGTATGAACTTAGTTTTACTCCAGAAATTTATGTCTTGTATTGTGATAACCATAGCGCGATTCATGTTGGTAAGAACTCAACTTTTCATGCTAGATCTAAGCATATTGAAGTGAGATACCACTGGATACAAGATGTTATTGAAGCTAACTTGTTAGAGCTTGAGAAGATGCACACCGATAATAATGGTGTTGATATGTTGACAAACATCTTACCAAGAGGAAAGTTTGAAGCATATTGTTTGACTTACTGCATGGAGACATTCCCCACATAGTTGGAGGGGTGATTTGTTAGGTGTAGGTCCCACTATATGAGAAACCCATCACTAGAAAATGAGTAACCAGAAAATAGGCTATAACTTAAAATGGGCAACTAGAAAATGGGTTGCAATTTAAAAATAGATTGTAACTTAAAAATAGGTTACAACTTAAAAATAGGTTGCAACTTAAAAATAGGTTGCAACTTAAAATGGAGTGCAACTTAAAAATAGGTTGCTTATTTTGTTTCCTTTTTCGTAAAAAGGTTCTGCCACTTTTATTACCATTTTTTTACTTTGGAAAAAAGAGTTATACTTTTGTCTTGTTTGTAAAAAAGGCGTGGACAACAAAATAAAATTAGATTTGAAAAAGTGTGAGCTTCACGTTTGAGAGAAACAAAGGGGGAGAAAAACAGTCTTTGAAGCTTTGGTGCAACAGTGATCAACTTTTTGATTGGAGGTCCATTTTTGGTTTAATTGAGTTGATTTTTGGATAGTAGCTAGGAGACAAAGTGTTTTTGACTTTGTACGGTCGGATTTTTCATCCGAGGCTTTTATTTTTGAAATATCTATTTTTCAACAGGTTGTGTTTTTGGTGATGTTCTCCCATTTTCTCTTTTTTTGCTAAAGATTACTAGTTGTTAGCCTTCTTGGAATTATAAGCTTGTAGTAGCTTGATTTTGTGATCTTGTAGTTGAACATTTGTTAATAGTGGACCTTTTGATTAGACTCTAAAGTCCCTTGATTTTTACCTTTGATTTAAAGGTTTTTACTTTTGATATAAAAGGGTTTTCCACGTAAAAATATCAATGTCTTGATTTACTATTTTTGTAGTTGCATGGTTGACGTTGTGGTTGATTACCATTGCTAGAGAATATATATTGTACTATTGTGCTTGCCATAATTTTTTACTGGAGTTATAGAGAGAGAAAGAACACCGATTATACTTGCGCTTTGTCTAGGTTGTTCGGTTTCTTCCCAGCAATTAATCAATAATTTTTTAATCAAAATTTTTAATGGTACGTGTAATCTCTAATTTACCCACCGATTCAATTTGGCGAGCAAAGACAAGTATACAACCGACCAATTTGGTCTGATTCTAAGAAGCATGGTAGTAATAAAATGCATATAATATTTGAATAGCATGTAACACTTTCTTTGGCTATAGGATCTATAGTTTAACCAATAATATAAATCGGAAACATCACATGATTGTTTGGCTTTAGGATGTGTAGTTTAACCAATAAGATAGAAAGGAAGAGAGTAATTATTAATAAACAAAATCAATAAAGAGAAGGTTGATGGCTTGAAGTCATATTCAAGCCAGAAGACTGCTTGACTTTGCCAAGTATCATTAACAACATTACAACCTTAGTCCATAAGGTAAGGAAGTAAAAAGAGTCGATCGAACGATAACGCAAGGAGACAACAAAAATAGTAAACATTGTTTTTTATTCCTGTTAGTGTTCTACCAAATGGATAAATGAGAACTCTATATACGACCGAGACTTCGTCGGTTTTCCTTTATTAGGATTACCAATGACAATAGTCGATTCATCCAAGAAGGTTGAGAAACAATGTTGCAGTTCCCAATCATCAAGGCAAAATCCTTAAAAATAGGCATCATCATAATCCTCCTCGGCGTTGAGCTTTGCCAGTTCATCCGCTCGTTGTATCCTCTCTCTCCTATTCACGCTTTCTTCCTCCTTGGGCCAGTATGGTGAAAAATACTCGGCTTCAACTGCTTTATTGTACATGTTAAGGAAGAAAGCAATCCTGGACTGGAAGGCAGTTGTAGGCTTATTTGTCGAATAAATGTCACCAATCTCTCTCGACACCATCCAACCGTTTGCATGATCCAATGTAGCATCTACTGCACCATCACGGATGGCCTTTGCTACAATGCTTTCGACATCTGCAACTGGAGTTTCAGAATTCAACCTCAATTTTTCAGCAACGTCGGCAAGTGAAATGCATGAATAAGAGGTACTGATGTTGCGTAACCCAGCCCTGATGACAATATTTTGCAGGCGGACTATAAGGTTTTGGGTCTTGTCAGTACTGAAGGTGCTTGAAAACTTCTCTGCAATACTCTGAAACAGCTCCAAGTCACCAATCCGTACAGCCTGAAAAGTTTTGCCAAGACATTATACCTTCTCTTTGAAATTAAAAAAAAAAAGTTAACAATTTACCATAAAAAAAAACAAGATGAGCAGCACCAAATTCAATATACATTTATAGGTAATCAAGATAAATGTCAAAAGAATTTTGTTTTCTCCTTTAATAAGGATTCATCATAAACAAACCACACTTACATTTGTCAACTCAAAATATGGTCTCAAAGCCTTCTCCATTCCTTTCTGCACAAAGATTGACCTCTCAGGTATTTCCCCCAACAGCAGACGGACTAATATAGCCCATTTGTTACACTGAATTCTGAAACCCCGGGCTGTAACAGGGGCTTTATGAGAAGCCTCAAGCAAACTCTCTTTTGCATCGGTATACTCTAACTTAATTGTTCTAATCTTCCCCAAGTAGAAGAGATATCGACAAAACTGCAGAACAGAAGATATACCATCAATCATACCTTGAATATACAATTTCCCAATTTTAGGACATTAGATTCACCGAAAATTAGGAGATATTTAATAATATCAAGATATTTGCATGTTCATAACCAATGGAAAATCACTGTGTTGGTTCGCTCATCCAAATAAAGACTAAAGGTAAACTGTACTGATTTTCCAGCAAGAGAATAGTAACAGATGAAAAAGTGAGAAAGAATGATTATTGCAAAATCAACCTTGAGCCTGATGCTCAAGTTAAACAAGAAAAAGATCAAGACAACATCTACCTGTTGGTTCGAGTGCACTTCAAATCTTGGTGCCTTAGATCTAAACATGTCAGCCTGATCATAGAGGTTATAATGAAGATAGTTACGCAACAACAAGTTTATAAGTGTTTCCTGCAGTATGCCAGAATATTATGCATTAGCTCTAAATATCTCTTACCCAAAACAATCTCTATATTGATTGACGACAACCTGGCTGAGCTCTTCATGGCATCGTGTAGCAGTACAATACAAGGCAAGGAGATCTCTGCAAGTAGAAGTTCCAAGAACAATTAGAGAAATGATTGAACTCTTATGTTCCACTACATTTCTTAAGTTGTTTTTTAACATATGTCTATACATGAAAGCACACAAACATAACAGGAACCATAGAAGAGACAGTCAGCTATTAATATCTTACTCGCGAATTTCGGCAAGATCACCAGTGAGCTCATAGCTATACGAGTAATAGAAATATAGTCTAGATGCTAGGATATCTATATTTCTTCTGTTTAGGCTCTTGAGCCGGTTAATACACGCTAAGGAACAAGCTTTAGCCTCCTGAAAGAGAACAGGGCAAGAGAATCTCTGCGGGTTAACAAGTGGATTTGGCCATAAAGGAAAAGAGAATACAAATTCAGAAAACAAGTCTAACCTCATTGAATTTCTTATGGTCAATAAGAAAAAAGAGAACGAGCAAAGAGCAAAAAATCTCAAGTTCTGGCACCAAATTTTCTGTTGGAGGCTGATCTGCAGATATTACACAACTGGAGTCCGAGTCATGCCATTCTTCCTGCAATCATTTATTTAATTCACATACAGTTCTAGGAAAACAAACTTCCAATAATCCGAGTTGATATTGAAGAAACTAGAACATACATCTGATGCACAGAAATCATAACTTTACATTAAAGATATTGTCATTTGAAAGGTCAAACCAACCTAAAGATGCCCCATAGAATCATTGTTCAATATCACATAGAAGTTTTGTACAGCCTAGTTCACTTGTTTGAGAAAACGCCAATATCTATAATTCCATATAAAAGCGTAGTAGTTTGCAATAGTTAAAGAATTCAAGAACACAAGTATTTCAATAATTTCAATAAAATAGCCTTGCACTGAGCTCATTATGTTACTAAACCACCGAATTAAGTAAACTGAGAGACTAACAATCAAGAATGACGTGATCTTGAATTATCCACCAAAAAGGCAAGCTAAAGCTTTAATTTAGCTACAAAGAAGAGAAAAAAAGCCAAAAAGAAGTCGAGGAATTGTACCACAGGAAGAAATGAGGACAATCTGGAAAAAGCTTCAGACTCAGGCAGTAACGCGTAACGAAGAAATGCATAGAGCAGAGGTGCCGTGAACGTCCGCCTCAGCCTGTACGTGATGCGATCGATACGGGCTATGCGGCGAACCTCATCAGTGTCGGAATCATTCAAAATAAGAAAAACAAGATCCACCAAATCTACGTTACGAAACAGAATTAAAGAAATGAAAACGAAGTTAAATAAAAGGAAAAATGAATCCTAGCAATTGAAGAAGATAGTTACGGCAATTAGTGGAGTCATCGGAAACGTAATCGGCTGAGTTAATGTCTTCCATCACTGCATCTTGACTCATCTTTACTGAAAGTTCTGTGAATGTTACGGACGAAATTAGTAAGAAGTTCTAGAAATAAGAAGCTTTCAGAGAATTTGCATTATGTTCTTTCCTCACCGTCAACATGCAATATATATGTGTTTCGGAATTCCCGGTTCCAGCTAGCAACCCCAAGAAAATTAATAATAACAGAAATAACAATAATATAACTAACATAGGATGATTGATCCAACTAACCTTAACACATTTTATATAAATTCTATTTTAAGAGATAAATTCTTAAAATTGAAAAAAAATAAAGATGGAGTCCGGATTCTGGCACAAAAGAAATAAAATATAATTAATAATAGAAAACAAAAATAGTAAAACTAAAATAAATTAAAATTTGAAGTTATAAATAGATATTTATCTCTATATATATTCTTTTAATGATAAAAAATTACAGGTGCAATGGATCTGTAAAACTAATAATTATGCACTGGTTCAAGTAGTAAGCTACTTGATTTCACTTAAGCAGATCTCGAGTTCGGATCCTTGTGAATGTAAAAAATCCCCATTAGGAGATTCACTCACTAAAATCAGAAGAGAATCCCCATTGAGATATTCACCCACCAAAATCATATGTACGACCCGAATCGATCCATATTAATTAAGAAAGACAATAAAAAAAATAGCATAGCTTCTTTCTTGGTGATAGAAACATATTATTAATAAAAATTATAATTTTTATTATAAATTTAAACTTTTTAGAAGAATGTGATATCTCCACTCTCGATTATAAAACTATCCAAAATGTGAAGCTTCACGTCGTTCTCGTTCGGTCCGTATCATCGGATAATCGTAAAGAGAACGTGACCGCCGAGATGTTGATCGAGAAAGTAAATTAAATTTGGAATATGATGAAGCCAAAGAGCCCTGTCGTCCGGAATCGGGAGTTGCTTTTGTAATTGGTTCTCTTCTAAAATCTCTTGCATATCTCACAATTTCTCTTTTTAAATTCTTTTATTCTCACTTGGCGTCAATGTTTAATTTTTTTTTTTTAATTTATCTGTACTACGACTTGCATTCGTATGTTGATTCCATCTATGACTTCTCTGTTGCTGCTACGAGCCACAGAAGGAAGAACTGCATTGCTGTCTCGGCCATTAGAAGACAACACAGTATGTCAAAACTATTAAACTCGCACCTCAGAAAGACCATTGCCTAATTATTGGGGTAAACCACCCAATAGTTACCCAACTTTTAAGCGCTATTAGTTTGGTCATAAAAATTATTTTAATTGTGTCATTTAAATTTTTAAATGTTTTAAGGTTTAATTTGATATTTAAACTTTTGGGTAAACTATATCAATGACCACCCAACTATATCACCTTTTCAGTTTGACCATCATTTTTGAATTTGTGTCAATCATGTCCCCTAATTATTTAAATGCATTCAATCAGGTAACTAGCTCGTGTTGACGTAGTATTTAATAAAATTAGTATAATTACACATTTAATCCTTGATATTTATATATTTTATTAATTTGGTCATAATTTTAATTAAATTTAATAAAATTTAATCTCCAATTAGATGGTGACAATTTTTCACAATTAATTGAAATATATTTTATTAATTTTAATTATTTATTTTATTTTATTTTGTGTCCAATCATATGGTGACTCGTATCACAACTTTTTTGTGTATTTTTTTTGTACTTTTTATGCAAAGTATTGTAAACAACTTACACACGGATTAAGTTTCAAGTTGAGACAATCAGAAATAAGAAAAATATTGAGAGGAAATAAAGCTTCTATAGGGGCTCGAAATTGGACCCACAAAAACATTTAAGTATTTTTCTACCATTGAACCAACACTAATACTCGGTCCATATCTCACAACACATTATATTTATTTTGTATTATAATAAAAAATAAAATAAATCTAACTTTTGATTTTTTTAGAGGTCATAATATCTCCAAAATTGTTTAAACAAATTTAATTAATGATTTATAAATATGTACATTTCATATGTTTTAAACTAATATAAGTTTTAAAATAAAAAATGTAATGTTTTAAAATTAAGGGTTAACTATACGGATGATCGTTTATGTTTGTGTTTTATCCACTTTTGGTTACTGATTTCAAAAAACATAAGATATGATAACTTTTGTTTTTATTTAATTAAGATGTGGTCACCCCGAGTTACTGCCATTAACAACAATTAAGTATTTTGATATAATACACATTTGGTCACTACTATTTATATATTCTCTCAATTTAGTTATACTTTTAATAAATTAAAATAAACTTAATCCTCCAATCGAATGATACCACATTCATGCCACATGTCACCTTTCGATTGGAGGACTAAATTTATTTTAATTTAATATATTTATTTCCACCAATCAAAGAGTGACATGTGTCACCCTTTGGTTGAAAGAAAACAAAGGAAAGCAAATTGGGACAAAAAAGATTCAAACCTTGTTCACTTAAGAAACAAACATGTATCTAACCATTAAGCCAATGCCATTGCTTGGTCTAAAGTAGACAACATGGTGTATATATTTTATATATATCGACTTAAAAAATATTTTTATATAACTTATTAAATATATTTTATTATTAACTTAATTTAAAAATATTTTATTTTCAAGTTCATTTAAAAATATATATTTTATGTTAAACTTTATTTAAAAAGTATGACTATATTGAGAGAAAATGTAAATAACATATACTAAATGTGTGATTATACCAACTATTACGTCACATATTTTGTTAATTGTTAAAAGTAGTTGACCCGTGATTACTACATCTTAATTAAATAAAAAGGAAAATGACTATATCTTATGTTTTTTTGAAATCAATGACCAAAAGTAGACAAAACACAAATATAAGTGATCATCCGTGTAGTTAACTCTAAAATTAATTTCATCAAAAATTGAATTCAAAATTTAAACTCTATTTATTTTATAGAATCAAAGTATAATTTTAATTTTTTAACATAATTAATTATATTAAAAAATAATTTAATTGCCTTAATGTTAGTTTCTTTTTTCTCTATCAACAGTAATAACATATTATATAAAAAATGTTGTAAAAGTATACCAAGTGGACTGCTTAGTCCAATGGCTTAGGCGTGCACAAGTGGGCCAAAGGTTTGATCTTGATCCCCTTCAGTTGCAAATAAGCTATTTCCAATGTTTCCATTAAATTGGAGATTAAATTTTATTAAATTACATTAAAATTATAACTAAATTAATTATATTAAAATTTTATTAAATTATATTAAAATTATGATCACGTAAGAACTTTCATTATGCCTGATTAAATGTATTTAAATAGTTAGGTGATCTAATTGACAAGAATTCAAAAATAATATTTTAAATAAAAAGAGACTATAATTAGGTGATCGCTGATATAGTTTATCATAAACTTTTTTACTAATTAGATATGTGAACTTGAATTTTGTTACATAACGCAACTTGGTTTAAATTGGTTAAAAACATAAGTACTAGTTTTAATCAATAAATCAAAGTCATGTACTAATTCAAATCATAACACTTAAAAGTTTTGATGGTGATGCAATGTGTTCAAATTCAGGATATAATTTTTCAATGGTTCAGTGAATCGACAAAATGGTGAAGTTAAGAGGAATGTTTAATTCCTCCCCTTTTGAGTAAATACTATTTTTAAACCCTTAAACTCAATTTAAAAGAAATTAAGTCCAATCTAAAGAGCTCAATTGAAACTTCTCTCACAAAATTCATGTTCGATTCAAAACCTAAAAATTTACAATATAACTAAAGAAATATTCAAGTTTAAATCATAATTTATCAAAACAATTATTAAAGAAAATTCCCTCGTGTGCAAACAATTTTAAAAATAATTATAATGTCCGATGCCCAAAATATAAGTAATGAAAATAATTCAAAAATAAATAATAAATATCCGACGAATAGAAATATTTAATAAAGTTCGTACTATAAATAATTGTATGCTTGGAAATAAATAACGAAACCCTCCAAGTACCAATTCACCTAGATCTGAGTATCTGAAAGAAAGAAACTATGGAAGTGTAAGCTATTATTAAAGCTTAGTGTGTCTCTAAAGTGCAATCAAACACAAATAATAATATAATCCAAAGTAATAAATAATATTCATACGACAAAACATCAACGTTAATCACAATTCAAATGATATACAAATGCTCATGCACTCGTCCGTTCCTGTCACACCTAGAAGAGTGGGTTTCCCAGAACCACACAAAATTCAACCCTCACACCATATAAGCGGGGATCTACCACAAAGACAGATACCATTGAAACCAAAAAAAGTAACATTCACCCATCGAATGAATGAATTGAACTTCTGCTATCAAAATTCGTCTCAACATGATATGCAAATGGATCACCTATCCGAATTCCGATCAGATCCGATTGTAGTAATTACAAATACAAATAATTCGAGTGCACCTTATAATTTTCAATTCGACTTATCAGTATACTTCACATAACATACATTTTCGAATTATATCAAATATCACAATATCACAAAATCTATTCCGCACGAAATCAAACTTCCAATCAACATGCTTACTTCAATTATAATAAATTCAACAATACAACATAGTCATCAGACAAACAATCAATAAACACAAAATAATATAGTACCAAACAGAAACACCTTAACAAAATAACTAACACGAGTAGTAACGCCTATCACGATCAACTGGAACAGTAGTTCGAACCGAATCAATTCCTACGGATTAATTTAATAGTTAGATATTTAGTCTAAATAATTGACAAATTTGGACGACTAAAAATATTAGCTATCATTCACACTCAACACTAATAGTTCGGTTCGATTCGAAATTTGTGGGTAACGACGAAGGAAGCTATAACTCGGTTCTTGACTCAACTTCTCCTGAAAAATCTCAGTGACTGAAATTAAATCCCAATAAACAATCTGAAAATAAAATAATATTTTTTACGACTAAATAGAATAATTCCAGGTCCGATTGATTGCACTGGCAGTAGGTTCGGTTCGAATAAAACGGATCTACAGGCGTCGAGACTTTGCCAACAGCAGAGCCACGAACCGGCGAACTCACGGATGGCCTTGCAGTGCCCCAAAACGGCCGATCACCACACGGCGACGGCGGCAACTCCCCAAACAGAATCGACGTGAGGGTTTTTTTCACGGCCGATGCCACCACTCGACCGCGACCCAGGTCTCTTGAACCTTCCCTGGTAAAGTTCCGACTCTTCCACGGTCCTAAACGGCCGACTTGAGACCCCCACGGCGGCGAGAACAAGCCACCTGTAGCTCACCGAGAGAAAAACGGTCGAACGACAAAAGGAAGAAAAGAACGGAGAAATAGAGGAGGGAAGCGCCGTTCGACTCACCGGTGACCTTCTCCTTCAACGGCGGCGATGGGCAAGGCAACCCAAGGCAGCAATGGCGCAAAACAGTAAGGAAGAAAGAGGGTTGCTGCTGCTCATGTTATAACCCGAGAGTTGAAGTTCCATTAAAAAGAAAATTGGGAAATTTCAAGGAGAATCATTGAAATATTTAGGTTTTACGAATTAGTCTCCAAATTTTCCCATTGTTTGCAATTTGGTCACTATTATCAATTTAAGAAGAGAAAATAACCTCAGTGACCAAAAATCCTAGATAATATACGATTTTGACCAATTTTTTTTGGATTTGCGAAAATGACCAACAAAATCGCAATGCGATCTCTAATTCGCATTGCGATCTCCACTATCGTAAATTCGCGTTGCATTTCGCGTTGCGATTTTCCATTTCGCGTTGCGATAGTTGAAAATCGCGTTGCGCGTTGCGATTTTCCAAATTCGTTGTGATAGTTAAAAAAAAAGATTTTGTTTCTTAAGAATTTTCTCTAAAAAGATAGTATCCGCGCGAACGTGTCGAAGACATGTATTACCACGACCACGACCACGACCACGACCCGACCCGAGACGAGACGGACGGCGGCGGCGCGCGAGAGTCTTCCTTGTTCTCTATCACTCAACAAGGAAGTGGGAAAGTCAAGCCTTAAATACCATTCCCAATAGTGTTTCCAATACTATGTGGGATTAAGCATTACCAACACTTGTTTCTAATACAATGTGATTATTCAGGAAACAATTAACAATCATGCACCTTAAAACAACTGAATCAGCAACTAATTGCATTAGTATTATACAATTAAATATGTCATAATTAAAAGTCAATCTACAATCAATCACGATTATTGCAATTTTAAGCAAAACATTCAAAAATAATATCACTATTTAAGGCTCAATCCTACATAGTATTGGGAACAAGTGTTGGTAATGCTCAAATCCCACATAGTATTGGAAACACTATTGAGAATGGTATTTAAGGCTTGGCTTTCCCACTTTCTTGTTGAGTGATAGAGAACAAGAGGGACTCTCGCACGCGCCGCCGCCGTCCGTCTCGTCTCGTCTCGTCTCGGGTCGTGGTCGTGGTCGTGGTCGTGGTCGTGGTAATACGTGTCTTCGACACGTCCACGCGGATACTATCTTTTTAGAGAAAATTCTTAAGAAACAAAATCTTTTTTTTTACTATCACAACGAATTTTCGCAAAGAATTTGGAAAATCGCAACGACAACTGTAGACTACCGCAACGACAACTGTAGACTATCGCAACGACAAATGTAGACTATCGCAACGAATTTGGAAAATCGTAACGAATTTGGAAAATCGTAACGAATTTGGAAAATCGCAACGACAAGTTGCGATTTTCAATTATCGCAACGACAAGTTGCGATTTTCAATTATCGCAACGCGAAATGCAACGCGAATTTGCGATAGTGGAGATCGCAATGCGAATTAGAGATCGCATTGCGATTTTGTTAGTCATTTTCGCAAATTCAAAAAAAGTTGGTCAAAATCGTATATTATCTGGGATTTTTGGTCACTGAGGTTATTTTCTCATTTAAGAATTTTGGTCAAAATTTCCCAAATTCTAGGGTTTGTAATTTGGGGTAAAATCTGGATGTTACAAATTTTTTTGTTTTTGAATTGATATGATCCAAGTATAATGAGATGTGCTGGTGACAATTTCGGTTATAGACAGAACAAGAACATTAATTGGGAGATTTTTGGTTTTCAGAGTATAGAACTCTGTCTGGTCTAGCGGAACCATTGGACAACGTTAAGATCTGGTGTGGGCTGACCCTTCTATCCTTAATGATTATCTTCAGAGTGCTTTGAAAGTATGATGATATGATGTGACTATGTTTGAAATGTTTCAGGAGGATGTCAATATTCGGTTGGGAGAAGGATCAAGACGTGGTCAAGTACCGTAAGTTGATGGAGAGAAAACAGTTGTGCTTGTTCTTTAAATCAGGCAAAAATGATTCATGAATGCTGCTACATAGGAAAAAACACTTTTTGCTTGTGTTATACAATGTGATATAAAAAGACCTGTAGTTATTTGAATTGCATTTTGATGGGTTAAATAAGATAGAGAGGGACAGAGTAATTATTAATAACACAATCAATGAAGAGAATGTTGAAGGCTTGAAGCCATATTCAAGCTAGAAGACTGCATTACTTTGTCAAGTATCATTAGCAACATTACAACCTTAATCCAAAAAGGAAAAGGAAGTAAAAACAATTGATCGAACGATAACGCAAGGACATGACAAAAACAGTAAACATTGTTTCTTGTTCCTGTTAGTGTTCTACCAACTGGATAAATGAAAACTCTAAGAGGGCAGACTTGTCTATGTGCGACCGAGACTTTGTTAGTTTCCTTTATTAGAATTACCAACAACAAGAGTCAATTCATCCAAGAAGGTTGGCGACGGCATAGAGCAATCCTGAACCAGTGTGGTGGAAAAGACATGGCTTGGACTGCTTTATTGTGTATGTCAAGGCAGAAAGCAGTCCTGGACTGGAAGGAAGTTGTAAGCTCATTTGTCGAATAAATGTCACCAGTTTCTCTCGACACCATCCAACCATTTGCATGATCCAATGTAGCATCTATTGCACCAACACGGATTCAGTTCAGCAAAAATTACTCTTTTTTCAAAGTTTAATATCTCAAGTTGCCAAATAGATGTTCATAGGGAATCAACTTCAAAGCTTGGACTTTGCTTCATATCTTCCCACGTGAACTCCTCCACCGTATACCTGCAAAGACACTTGACCTCTATTACAGCCGCGATGCAACAAGTTTGAGCTGAATTAGGCACGATGAATGGTTTGGTTTCTCTACTACTGCCGCGCAGTACAGGTGTTTAATTTCTGGTTACAGTTTCATTAAATTTTCATTCAAGTTTATGGCCTGTGATTATTTGTCGTAAGCATTATTTGTTTTGGGAACCGGGAAACGCTATATTAGGACGTTATTTTATTTATTCAAAACGGCTATTAAAGAATTGAACTGCCGAAAGTCGGAATAAGTTGTTGGAGTCTATGGCGGATCTAGACTTCGTATCAAGTGGGTTAATGTGAAGGTTTAAGTATGTGGGTTCGAGTACATTTAATTCTCTCTCCCAGACTTCCTGCTTTTTACAAGGATTTTCTAGACTCAAATGGAATCAATTGACCCTAGTAAACTACACATCATTTCGACCCAGGGTTGAGTGGTATCCCATGTCCAAGGTATACCGGACCCATATATTGCATTTGCTGCTATTTCACAGTTCCCAATGTCGTTTGGCGAATCATCTTAGAACAACAAAATAGTTGAATCCGAACTGAAGTTTTATATAAGTAGATTATATATTACTTTTAAAAGACAATTTAACTAAATTAATTTCGAATTCATTGCTTTTTGCTTTTTCCATATATATATTTAAAACAAAAATAAACAAAACATTTCGACAAACTCAGTACGCAACGAGCTGGAGTAAATCACGGTTATTTTGCTACTTTACAAAAGTTCAGGATGCCATGTATTTCCAAGGGGTAAAAGCAAAACCAAAAGATAGTAGAGAATTTCTCGACCTAAGATCTAGGTCAAATGAAAGAGTAATGAACCTAACACCTGAGTTTAAAGGGTTGCAATTTCCCAGCAACGGACCGCTTGATATGTCCCTTGGACATATGGTATCCTTTTGTAGAGCAACTTACAACTTGTATTCTTCAACATGCATCCACTTTGGACAGGACCATTTGTTTCCCTTAATCACAGGGCATGCACCTGCAATCACTTGTACGACACTGTTAAATTAGCAATCCTTCAATAGAGAACTAAAAGTTGCTATGATAAAATGAGAAATAAGTTTGAACATAATTGTCAAAAATGCATGGCACAACAACAGATAACAGTTCAAATCTTCTTTTTTTCATATGGAAATGCATTCCAGCCTGATCATTTTTGGACTGCAACGAATGATAGAACGCAAAAGAAAAAGAAAAGGTGGGAAAGGGGATCAGCTGCAAACCGTGCAAGCTTGAAGGATCCAGTGTGCCATCAGGTCTCATGCTCCAGAACAGCAATGCATCACCCATCTTAGGCTTCACCGCAAGGCCCTGTTTACCACATTCAGACAATTCATTCCACCAAGGTACAGCACTAATATTTCCCTTGGCTGCGGGAAATATTGTCTCACCCCCTTCTTCAACATCTGACCTGCATCAATAGCAGAAATTTAGGTAAGAGAAAAAGGATCGTTCTCTTTTTCAAATATAGACAGAAGTTTCTGTGACGATTGAGTGTGGAATGCATCACAGACATGTAGAGAGCTCAGAACTTACAAATACATAAGAATCGTAGCCATCCGCTGGCCTCCATTTTTAGTGTTGAACTCATCAAGGAAGTAATCAAAGTGAGCATCATATTTCTGTCCAACTTCATAGCGGAGGACTTGAAGACCTTCTCCATTCTCTGTAGATTACGATGTTAGCCTTAAGTCATAAGATAATAAAAACCTAAAATAAATTGCATAAATGAGAAACAATTTAATTGAGACTCATAACCAGAGCTTCAAGAAAAGAAAAAGACATCTCAATATATTTTTGCACAAAAAAAAAAAGTAATGGTTGGTTTCATAGTAAAACATAATTGACAGTTTTGCTTGGAATTAGAATATTGTACCTACTGGAATGAAAGTGTAGTCTGCTATCCTTTCTTCTATGTCCCTGATGATTTTATCTTGCCCTCTTGTTAGGAACATACCCGAACTTGTCCGCACGCTGTGAAAATATACAAGCTAAATGTCATAATGCAACATTAGGTTTAAAGTTCCACACATAACTGGTGTTCAGACAGCATAGGATTTCTCAAATAATTTTCAAGAAAAGCATAAAGTGGAGAAATGATGTTTAACATCTCTACATCGTAAACATGTACTACCACAACAAAGGAAGAGTTGAGAGGATAACCTGCTATCTTTACTTTTCCCAGTTTCGTTATCAACAACAGTGGACTTTGCCATGTGAGGTTTAGCAAGCTTTATTAGGTACTCACACTCTTCCTTGGACTGTTGAAAAGCATAAACATTCAAAATCAAAAACAAAATAGTGTCATTAAGAATGAAGAGGAAGACCTCAAACTCAACAGAAAGTACAAGGAGATCATGGAAACAAACTGTGCCCACAGCCCAAAATCACATCAATTCCATGATTCCGTAATAAGAATAAGGATAGAAACTAACCAAGAAGTTATGATAAAGGAAAGCCCTAGGCTCCCAAGATAGGACTTCGGTCCACTGCTCCCCTCTTTTCCCCAAGCCTTTCCCTCTGCATCAAAATCCAGCTCAAATATGGAGTCAAATCAAGTAAAACACCAATTCTTAAAAAATTGTCTATTAATCAAAAGAAATCAAAGTTACACCTTTCAGATGCCAAGCGTCTATAAGAAGTAAGATCATTGGGCGAAGAATCATAGTTGTTTATCTGAAGAGAGAGAAGATCCCGAGTCCCAAAAGCATCAATAAAACGACCGTTGACATAAACAAAATTGACAACACAAGCGTCATTGTCGACCGTTTCTTTGCTTGTAATCGAGAATGTCTCACTTTCGCCATTCTTGAATCTAAACCAAAAGCATTCAGCTTAAATCCCTAGAGATCAGTCCAATAAATCCAAACCCCCTGAATCCCAATTTAGGTAGAACAAGATTTCAGAAAAGTTGACAAAGAATAAAAATGGAAAACCAACCAAGGACAAACTATGGCCGTTAAAGGGCGCGACTTTTATATTTGAAGTATATGTCGAATTATTACAAAGGGTATAGCCGAAATGACAAAATTTTCCTTGTTTTATGAACAATACCCAATGAGAATTGTTGAGAGTGGACATAGTTGTCATTAAAATTTTGCTCGTGGTTTTACTCTTCGGCGGGTTTGATTGGTTCTGGGTAGCACCTGGTTTGGCTCTATATTTGAAATTGCAAATCTTTCTATTGATTTTTTTTACTAATTTTGTGTTATTTTATTGATATATACTTATTTTAGAATTTTGAATGATTATATTATATGTTCATAATTATTTTAGATATATTATATTTAAATTATGATAAAATTAATTATCAATATATTATATAAAGTAGTGTTTGATTATTGTATTAATGTTTATGGTATTTATTTTACTGTTGACGGTGGCAATGTATATTTGTATCTTCTATTTTTTTTCAAATAAAAAATATTATCTTAAAAGTGATTTTATATATCGTTGTAATCGTAAAATTATAACTTGATTAATATAATATAACATTTTCACAACTTAAATGACATAAAATTTAACTGATATTACTCTTTTCAATAATAAGTGTGTAGATAAAGAAAACTATGGCTTGAACCGAAAAAAATCCTTTAATCAACAGTCCTCCACTTTCATAGCACGTCTTCCCTCTGTTTCCATAGCACGGCTTTTGCTTTCTTTATTCTTCTGCTTTTTAGCACATTTATTTTCTGATCACAATCTTCTCCTGTCAATCTGCTTCCTCCTGGCTTGAATGACTAACGTGGAAGATAGTTTTGCTGATCTAACAATCAGCAACGAGGAAGATACTATTTTGGATATTGGTATCCCGAGTCTGAATCACGAGCTCCTTTTGCTCATTGTTTTGCAACAAGTTTTCTAACGACAAGCGTCATCCATTTTCACTCAATGAGAGCTACCCTTGCTAATGTCTGGCACCCAATTGGAGGAATTTCGATATCCAAACTTGAAAATGGACACTATTTTTTTTAACTCTTCAACTCTATGGATGCTGTGAAGGAAGAGGTCCATAGAAGTTTAATTCCTATTTACTTGTCCTTCACAAATTGCATAATGGAGATGATCCAAATTTGATCTCTTTGAATCACTTATATTATTGGGCTCTCATCCACAATGTGCCTCATGGTTTCACGTCTGAAAAGGTGGTTTGCTCTTTCGGAAATTTCATTGGATCGTTCTTAAATTATGACACAAATGTCGTTTCTCTTGGATACAAAGGAATTATGTGTATTCTGGTCAAATTGGATATTCAAAAATCATTGAAACGTCGAAAGAAAATAGCCTTAGCAATGGTAAGCACCACTATTTCCGCTTCGAATGTGAGAAACTAACACTATTTTGTTTTGTATGTGGAAAACTCAGTCATGGGGAAATCTTTTGCCCCATCAGGATTAATAGTGGCATTGAGAGTATTACTTTTGGTTGGGATCTCTCTCAAAGCCCCTGCCTGGAGAGCCACACCGTCGTCAAGAATCTGGTTGAGAGATCTGTGGGCACATTAACTCTAGCAATTATGGCAGCGAAATTAAAGAGACTTCGAATATGACATCTGTTATATTTTGACTTAAATTATAATTGATAATTAAGTTTGATTTTATTATAATTATAGTGGTTGAAGATTTATTAGTAATTGATTTTATTTAATAAAGTAAATATTTATTTTAGGCAATAATTTTTATGAAATAAGAATTCTTGGTGACCAAGTATTTGACTCTACAAATAAATATTATGTTTTAACCTTTAGAGTATTGTGAGAGAATAATTTAGAGATGTAATTCTTTTTGGATCTCTACAACTTTTGGGGCTTATGTTGTAGAGATAGTTTTGTAGGAATGTTGGAAGAGTGTTTTGGGATATACTGGTTTTGGTATCCATAAGAATTTTTAGTGACTAAGTATTTGCCTCTATAAATAAAGATTATATCTTGACCTTTACGGTAGTGTGAGAGAGAATTATTTTGGAGAGATGTAATTCTTTTTATATCTTTGTAATTTTTGGGGTTTATGTTGTAAAGATAGTTTTGTAGAGATGTTGGAAGAGTGTTTTGGGATATACTGAGTTTTTTTATCTATACCAAATTTTGGGATACATGTGATATCATGTATTTTTTTGATAACGTAGGACCTCCCAAGGCCAGGCTAAGAACTCGACCCTACAAGGCAACCTCCGGAGGGGCTCAAAGAACCCACCACTCTGTCCCCCCCGCTTTTTTCCAGGATTCCCAGCCAGCGCGGTTCGAACCTAAGACATGAGACTAGCTCATAATCCCAAGAGCCCTTGCTTTGCCGACTGGGCCACGCCTGCGGTGGTTATATCATGTATTTGTACTCTTCGTGTTCTCTACGTTTACAGTGGATTGTTGTTCATCTAGCTTGTGGAGGTAGGAAAGTTGAACCACATTAAATCATGTCTCTTGTGCATGTTTTATTTTATGTTGATGTCACTTTGATTATTCTTTTCTGCTCTCAAATTTCTGACAAGTGACATCAGAGCTATGGTTCGGGTTGTGGAGTTTTGAAGGAATTTGTTGCTGTAGATTTTTTAGTGAATTGGAGACATGCAAGATAAATTTGTACAATGAGTTTTCAGTTGCAGGGAAGTAATTCTCGATTGATTTAGTGATACTTCAGTGTATATTGGGTAAGAAATAAAGTTGGTGAAGAGTTGACAGCGGTGCTTCAATAGATATGCAACTTACGTAAAGATTGAAGTTGTTGAAGACTTGAAGACCAAATTTTGATAAAATTTAAGTCAAGGGGCATATTTGTTAAATTTTGACATAAATTATAATTGATAATTAAGTTAAATTTTATTATAATTCTAGTGGTCGAAGATTTATTGGTAATTGATTTTATTTAATAAAATAAATATTTATTTTGGGCAAGAATTCTTATGGAATAATACAATAATGTACCCTTAACTTTTGACAATATTCTCAAATTTACCCTTATTTTTTAACAAATTAGAGCACTTAACGTTTCATTTTGGGTTAAAAAACACTTTCGGTGGATGAAAAACGTTAGTCAACTAACGGTCAACGATTGACGCTGACCAAGCATGCACACGTGTAGGGAGATGTTGGCGTGGCACATCCAGGTAATGGTACATGATGATGTGGCACTGCCATGTCAAAAATATTTTTAAAAGATTAAAAATATTATTAATAATATTTAATTATTTATTACCATTCAGAGAGTGACCAATTGGTGTTAGTTTAAAGAAAATAAATTTTATTTCATCAATTAGAACTAACCAATCAATGACATGTGTCTTCATATGGTTGATTTAAGAATATAAAGCGAAGAAATCAAAAACATACAACTACCAAGTTTTGAACCCAAGTCTTAGGGGTGAAGGCTAAACACCTTACCATTGGAACAACATGCTATATTGGTACAAATTTTTTTACTTATTTTATAGACTGGGTATACCATTTAATTTGAGATTGATATATTTTTCTTAAAAATAATATTATAATTCATAAAAATTAATTTCATAAAAATTAATTTTTAATTTCATAAAAAAATTTGAAAATCTAATTAAAAATTAATTTTTTACAATTAATTTTTTAATAACATAATTTTTAACCTTTAATTAATTATAAAATGTTATAAATTATAATATTATTTTTAATAAAAATTTATCAATCTCCAAATTAAATGGTATACCCAGTCTATAAAATAAGTAAATTTTGTTTAATAATCTTACCAATATAGCATGTTGTTCTAGTGGTAAGGTGTTTAGCCTTCATCCTTAGTATCTGAGTTCAAAACCTAACAATTGTAGGTTTTAATTTCTTCACTTTATATTCTTAAACCAATCATACGGCGACACGCGTTATCAATTGGTTGTTTATAATTAATGAAATAAAAATTATTTTCTTTACACCAATACCAATTAGAGAGTGACACACACTCTCTGGCTGGTAATAAATAATAAAATATTAATAAAAATATCTTTATTTTTTTAATTTTTTTAAAATATTTCTGATGTGGTAGTGCCACGTCATCATGTACCATGACCTGGATGTGCCATGACATCATCTCCCTCCACGTGTGTGTGTTTGATCAGTGTCAGCCGTTGACCATCAGTTGACTAATGTTTTCCATCCACCTAGGGTGTTTTTTGACCCAAAATGAAACATTAAGTGGTCAAAATGTGTCAAAAAACAATAAGGGTAAATTTGACAATATTGTCAAACACTAGGGATATTTTATTGCATTATGCTAATAGAGATTATGTCTTAACATTTAGAATAGTGTGAGAGAGAATTATTTTAAAGAGATGTAATTCTTTTTGGATCTCTGTAACTTTTGGGCCTTATGTTGTAGAGATGGTTTGGTAGGGATGTTGGAAGAATGTTTTGGGGTATATCGGGTTTTGGTATCCATACCGAGTTTTGGGATACATGTGATATCATGTATTTGTACTATTTATGTTCTCTACGTTTATAGTGAATTATTGTTCATCTCGCCCGTGGAGGCAGACAAAATCAAACTACTTTAAATCTTGTCTTTTGAACATGTTTTATTTTATGATGATGTCAATTTGGTTATTTTTTTCAGCTCTCAAATTTCTAACATCATCTGTATCTACTGCACAAATTAAAGGCAAACCCTCCTAAAACTTGCAATCAAGAGATGTTAATCAATTTAATCCTCTACCGCCAATAATTACTACTTTCTCAAATATTATTGTCTTTGATGGGTCTTCCCCTAGGCCCAAGGATGGAATGGACACAACTAAGGACTATAGCATAGATGACAATCTTCTTGGCCCTATCTAAAGCTCTAAACGCTTACGGGTCCAATTCAACACATCAAAAGTTTCAACCAATACTGATTCAACTGATGCTCTCATTATGTTATCGGTTGGCCATGATTAACAGGCCCGTCGGTCACCAAGAAAATCTTGAGCTGGAATGTCTGTGGTTTGGGAAAACTACGGGTTGTTAGACGTCTCAATAATAAATTGAAAGATGTTCGTCCCCAACTATTGTTTCTTATGGAAATAAAGCTATCTGCACGAAGGATGGAATTAGTTAGGAAAAAGTGTGGTTTTCAATTTGGTTATCATGTGGGCGCTAAAGGCTCTTGTGGGGGCCTATCTTTGGGTTGGTCCCAAAATATTCAAGTTTCTCTCCGAAACTTTTCTACTTCTCACATAGATTCTGAAATTATCGACACAGAGTGCTCAACGACATAGCGATTTACTGGCTTTTATGGGAACCCAGTGGACTGTTAACGAGAGCTATCATGGAACTTACTTCATAATCTTGGTTCGGATCAAACTTTATCATGGCTAGCGGTTGTCGATTTTAATGAAATTCTTCATGCTAATGAAAAGCAAGGTGGTCTTATTCGTGCTGACCACAACATGTCTGCTTTTCGTAATGTTCTTCTTGATTGTGATTTGTCTAACTTGGGTTTTGAAGGCCGTTGGTACACCTGAGAAAGAGGTCGTCTCCCTAGTATAAATGTGTGAACGCTTGGACAAAGTAGTCGCTAATTTAGATTGGTGGGATCTTTTCCCCAAGTATTCTGTTTCTCATCTCCTACACACAATTTCTGATCATTGTCCGGTTTTGGTTAGCACTGTAACTCAACCTTCAAGACCAGATACCTCTCATTTCTTTCGGTTTGATGATGATTTGGTTTTAGAAGAGGATTTTGAGGGTCCGATCAGAGCCACTTGGACATCCACGCTTGGGGATGTCCCCCTCAAACTTCAAACCTTGAGTGTTCAAATTAAAAGCTGGAGCCGATAACTTAAATCCAGACGGTCTAAGCAAAAGGACTCTCTAAACCGTAAGTTCTTTGAACTATCTATGAAAAATTTAGATGATAAAACTTTGGTTGAACTATTAGATGTCAAATTGGCGCGTAATATGACAGCGGACAAGGAGAAAATATTTTGGGATCAAAGGGCTCGTGTGAATTGGCTACAACAAGGTGACCGGAACACAACCTTCTTACATAACTGGGCAACTTACAGGAAGAAAAGAAACATAATCTGTAGTCTTCTTAATGATAATGGCGACTGGATTACGAATGAAACAAATGACAAACCAGGCAAATGATTATTTTCAAAGATTATTGGCTTCATCTCCAGTTACGAATCCGATACCAATCCTTGATTGAATCGCACCATCTATTACTGCCCCCACGAATGAAATGCTTATCGTAAACTTTTCGGTAGAAGAAGTGACGCTGACTCTTAAAAGTATGGCCCCTCTAAAGGCTTCTGGTTCTGACGGTTTCCTACACTCTTTTATCAAAGGTGTTGGCAAATTATAGAGGATGAGGTTGTCAATTTATGTCTCTCGGTTCTCTCTAGCTCTAGAGGTTTAGAAGATATCAATGTGACTACACTGTAGTCCTTGCTCCTAAGGTGGACACACCCATTGCTATGAATCACTTTCGGCCCATCAATTTATGTAATGTCTCGTATAAAATTATTGTCAAAGTCTTAGCCAACAAACTTCGAGTTATCCTTGGCAACTGCATAGACCAGACCCAAAATACCTTTGTTCCAGGTAGATTTATATAAGACAATGAATTGATTGCTTACGAATTGTTACATTCAATGAAAATGAAGAAATCATGTCCTAAAGGTGATTTCGCTTTAAAACTTGATATGACAAAAGCATATGACAGAGTAAATTGGAGTTTTCATGTGAAAATATTAATTCGGATGGGTTTTGATAGTCGTTGGGTCTCCATGATCATGAAATGTATTATTTCGGTCAGTTACTCTGTTAATTTTAATGAAACCAATGGCGATCGATTTCATCCAACCCGAGGTCTGAGGCAAGATGGTCCCTTAAGCCCTTACCTCTTTCTCATTTGCGCCGAGGGACTCTCGAGCTTATTTAATTTAGCCAAAGCTGACAATTTCATCCATGGTACGAAAGCACACTGTAGACACGATTTCGTCCGAACTTGCTTTTAATATTACATTATATAATATATTCATATCAATTATCTTATATGGTATATTATATGGAGAATACAAATTGCATATTTATGATACACATTGTATTCATATTTATGTTGCGTATGACATTATATATATATATATATATATATATATATATATATATTTCCATATACATATTTATTTCCTTTTTTTCATTTGGGGTAAAATAAGCCTTTTTAAAAAAACAAGGACCGAAATTGGAATTTCCCCTTTATATCGATAAAAAGCACGGATCCTAGGCCTTGGATCGGGTCACACGTGGGTCAACTGGTCTGGGCATAAAACCCAAAATCACAAACACATTCATTTTTCCTCTCGTCAAAAAATCGGATCAAACACCCCACCCACGTTTTCTCTCAAACCTTTAGAGTGTTCTTCATCTTGATGAAGAACACGGCCGTCTAGGTTCATAGGAACCCAGATTTCGGCCACCGCCGCCTCGCCAGCCGCCGTTCATCGACAATGATTTTTTTTGAAAGTTTTTTCAATCAACTATTCAAAAATACAAATAGATTTTTTAAAATAGCCTCGGGAGGGCTAGATCTGAAAAAAAAGAGATCTCGAAACCCTCCCTCGATCATCGGCCGATTCTCCTTTTTTGGGTTTTTTTGAGTCGAAATCGGAGGGAAAAAGACAAAGTAACATTCATGCAAAGCATGGTCTAAGATTTGATACTTCCACCAAAATTCAAAGTCCATGAGTTCGAGAAATTCGATGGAAATAGTTTCCCTTTAGCCCACATCACCATGTTTTGTCAAAAGATGATGGGATATGTGGGAAATGATCAGCTCCTGATTCATTGCTTCAAGGAGAGCATGTCCGATTCAACCATCTGGTGATACAATCAGCTGACTGAATTGATCTCATATCAAGACCATGCAAAATCTAGCCAAGTCTTTCTTGAAACAGTACAAGCACATAAACTATATGAGACCAGATCAAGTTATGTTACAAAGCATGGAAAAGAATCATAACAAAAGTTTCAGGCAGTATGCACAGAGATGAAGGGATTTAGCTGTGGAAGTTCATCCGTCTTTGGATGAAAAAGAAACCAGGAAGCTCTTTGTGCAGACTCTGAAGGCTCTTTATTTCGGGCACCTGGTTGCAATCACATCAGGAAGTTTCTCAGATTTAGTTATGGTCGGAGAGATGATTGAATTGGCCATAAAACAAGACAAAATCGAGGGAGGAAAATCAAGCAAGAAACGTCCAATGAAGAACAAAGATAGAGAGATCAACAACGTCAACACCTACTGTCAACACACATTTTTCGTCCTACTAGGATTCAAACTCCTAAAAATAGGATAGAATTTTAGGATTCAAACTCCTAAAAATAGGATAAAATTTTGCTAGGATTCAAACTCCTAAAAATAGGATAGAGTTCTACTATTATTTAAATTCCTAAAGATAGGATCCACAAGCACTATAAATAGCCATTGTAACTCACCATTGTAAGACACGATTTTACACACAAAACACAGAGGAAAGCACGGAAAATACAAAGGCAAAGTTGTTGTAAACGATTCGAAAAGGAAATAAAAGGTAGCATCTTTTTTTACATTGGTTCGTTCATTTCTCGCATGTGCACGTTATTTTTCTTGAGATTTGGTTCGAATAACCCAAAACGTGGGTTGCGCCGATGACTAAAAAGGGGTGGGATTTCGAAGTTTCGAACCTAGATCCACCCCCGAGGCGTGTTCATTTTTTAAAATATTTAATTCTCCCCCCTAAATCATTTTTTTCCTACTTTATTATTCTTGTTATATATGCATATTACTTTCTATTAATTTTATTATATATGTATATATGTTTTTTTTATTAGTGTTATTATATATATATTTATATTTCCTATTTTGCATGTATATATATATATTACTTTTGATTTTCTTTTTTATTATTATTATTTTACTTATATATATGCTTTTACTTTTTTATATATTTATCATTTATTTTTTATATTCTTTTACTGTTTTATTTATTTATTTGCATTATCATTTTATTTTTATTTAGTTGTTTGCTATGCATATATTAGTGTTATTGTTTTTTTATTTTATATATTCTATTCATTTTATATTTACTTTATTTCTTTCTTAATCTCCTTATTTTATTTGTTTACTTTATTTATCATTTATTCATCTCTTCTAACCCATTTTGACTTTTAAAGGGTATATTTGTAAATCCGTCAAAGGTAAGTAATTTTGGATCATTATTTTATCTTTTAATTTAACTTGTTATTTTTCTTAATTAAGACAACTGGAAATTACGTAGTACCGAAAGGGTGGTTCAAGGGTGCTAATCCTTCCTTGACCGTAACCGACTCCCGAGCCCGACATATTTCTGGTAAGACGCAGATCAGGTAAGAAATAGGGTATCCGATCAACCCATTTATCTTTAAATAAATGATCGGTGGCGACTCCAATCCACATTTTTCAAGTCGAATCCCAATTTCGGGGCCCAACCGAAAGACGGTTGCGACAGCTTGGCGACTCCGCTGGGGAAGCAGGTAAGCGAGTCAGGCTAAGGTAATTTCCAGTTGTCTTTTTAACGAAAAGGGTAAGTTTGAATTTTAAGGCAACATTTCGATCCTTATTACTTACTTTTGGTTATATTTTTTTTCGAGTAAATAGTTGGACTGACCGTTTTCTAATGATTTCAGCTTTCCAAACTTTTTCATCCAAAGGCTCTATACTCGAGCTCCGAACCCTTTTAAGTGGGGGTGAAAGCGACGCCTTCGTGTGAATTTATTCACCGTGTGGGCCTAGCAAGTAGCCTTCGGGATACATATACCTTATGCCTTCGTGTGAATTTATTCTCCGTGTGGGCATAAGGGAATGTTTCCTCTCGAGTTTAACTTAGTCCATACAAGCCTGTGATGGGTTTAGGACTAAGGGTCTGGTAAGCCCAAGGGGGCACCAACAAGGAGAACTCGGGTACCGTTTTTTTTAGAACCTAAACCGGGAGATGATGGAGAATTAAAGCCCACCCCAAAACCTCATTTCAAACCCTAGGATGCCGTAATTATTTCCTGCTTTACTTTCTGTTCAAAGCATGCGAACTAGACAAATATGGGTTAGAATTTGTGTGAAATTAGCATGCGGGATAGAGATCATGTCCGGGTAGGAATTAAAGCATGCGGGGTAGGATTTTTCGTTTTTATTATTGTTTTGATTTATCTCACTAACTCTTTTTTTACTTTTGTTCTCTTTTATTTTGTTTTCATTATTTGCATCATTTAAAAGAGGTGTTGATCCACCAAAAACTTGTTTGTTAAAACATGAATAATCTGCATTAATGGACAAAGGGGTTGTAATACAAGAGATAAGAATGCAGGGGTCCGGCTATGGTCCGAAAAGGTCTCAGAAAGAAAATGAGGACAATTTGCAAGACAACTATGTGTCACATTCATGGTGCCCACAATCAAGTACATCAAAAGTTAACTTTTCAAAAATGGGTTGACAAAAGTGGCAGGGGCAAGACGAGAAAAAGGTTACTGACCTCGAGAGTCCATTCAAAGACAACAAGAACAAGATGGCAAGTCACTGTCGACAAATTCAAGAAACAAGCAAATGAACTTCGAATAATCCCTTTGATGGAGGATTTCAATGGAATTTTCGATTTAGCAAAGGATGAAAGCCAGAGATGAAGTCATTCGGCACTTTTTGGGAACCAATACAAAAAAACTCAACATTTTCACGGTTCATCCAGATAGGTCGGAGCGGTTCGACAGGTTATTCAACCGGTGAAAGACGAAGGCAAATGACTAGTCAACCGGTTCCGGGCCTAGAGGATTTAGTCCGGATGTACCTTTAAATATGTTTATTGTCTCTTAAAAGATAAAACACTTTTGTCCCAATAAAGGTTATTTACAATAACATACATGTTTTTGGATCAATGCCTCGAACATTTAATGCATTTTTGCATTTTACATATACATTTCATTTTTTAAGTATTTTCATAAACATGAAATCTCTTCATGGAGAATTCGATGAAGTGGTTTTAACCACATGACACCACATGGAAGCAAGATTGTAACATCATAAAAAAACTATCACAATGAATGAGCCCAATCAGCTGGTTGTACGACTAAACCTACCAAGATGATCTAAGAAAAAAGTCCACATATCCTAAGGGCTACAATGTTGAAGCTATTTGTAGTTGCCACATAGGATGCTCCAAACATTCCTCTGAGAACTATAAGGCGCTGAAGCGCAAGATCCAAAACCTGATGGATTCAGGGGCATTGACAGCCGAAGAAGGGGGCATAGCGTATACCATTTGCACTTAGAGGATTGTTTTGTTTGAACACGTCACTGATATTTCATGTTTGCTTAATCTTTTAAACGATTGAATTTATGCTACTTTCTAAGGTGGAGCAATTGAACAAATTTTAATCTTTAGTTCTTCGAATATTAAATGAATTAAGGATTCTTTTAACTCTTCAAGAATTATAGATTTTTGACATATGACAAGATTAGACATTTCTTATCATGTCTCAAACCCCAAAATGAAATACCTTGATCATTACCAAAAAGACCAAATTTTGACATACCTTCCCTTTGAAATTCTTGAACATTGTCTTTATCTTTTTGATACACCCATACCTTTCTTTGAGTCAAATAAAGTCACACCATTGTCTTTTTAGACTCACAATTGACATTTTAATACCCAAGGCATTGAGTTGTTCATTTGAACATGAGCATTCTTCTAAAACACAATTTGGGGCATCTCGCCGGGAGCCTGAACATTGAGATATGTTGGGAGCAAGGAGCAAAAAAAACAATTCTTTCGAAATAATTCTATCACGCATTAACTACACTGTTTTCATGTGAATGAAATTAATCCTGAAAATCTATCCCCCTGGGGATACCTCTTTTGTGAGGACTTCCATGTATGAAATGATGAACGGCTTTCTTTCTTTATCCCTTTACAACAGGAGAAAATATATATCCCTTGTGTCCCCTTTTGAGCCTGTAGTATTTTTCTTCTGATTCAACCCTAACCAAGGATCACCCTCCATATTGGGGGGGCAAGGTGGAAGAAATCTGCTCACATGAGTGAAGACATCAATCAAAAGGAGATACTAAAAGGTGGACCAAATGGCAAGTGCGAAGATCCAATCAAGAACAAAAAAGAAAAGAAGCAAAAAAGCAAAAAAAAAAAAACAAAGAAAAAGAGAAACAAGAACAAAAGGAAAAAAGAGCAAAAATCAAAAAGAAAAAGGGACAAAAAGCACATGCAAAGATTCCCTAAAGACAAATGGCACATCAAGCTTCAAACTATGAGATTGATCAAGCACAATCATTCTCGAATCTCTGAATCACTTCACTCGAAGATCATGGAACATCCAGAGAAAATCCAGAGAAACACATATGAGCAGATCCAAATTGAGCAAGACATGATTGAAGGCATCAGAATGAATTGATCCTTGGTTCAACACCCTGAAACATTTGTTTGGGCCTATTTATCCTTTTATTTCATAACCATGAGCCTTGGCCTACATTACGTGCCTTAAAAGTCCCTTCTAATCATACATGGATTTCTAAACAGAAGAGACTATCTTCAGATTTCATCCCGCCCATCAGGATTAATCTTTGTTTGCAAAAAAACAATGTAATTAATGCATGGTAGAAAAAATAACAAAGGGGGGGGGTTCAAGACGTAAATCCTGAATAACGTCTTGAAACCAAAGGAGGGTTCGAGTTGAAAACCTGAAAAGGTGGCTCGAATATATAAAAATTGTGCAACTGAGGCGATCACGTAAATTCCTTGATAAGGCATCGCACAATCAGAGTGTGACAACAAAGGTTGGGAGTCAGGGAACACTTCCAGCAGAGGAGCATGCAAGCTACCCCATCAATCTTTGGAGTATCCAATGTCAAACCTTTGAGCATCAAATGCCAAACCTTTGACCAAACACAATAACCTGAGACTTTTTATCCTTTCCTTACTTGACTATCTCCCAAAGATAGCTTGGATCATGGCAGTTGTCAAATAGCTATAATTTATTGAAGGATTAACATTGTAATTAATTCTTTGATATCCGATGAACTCTAGTTTTATGATTCGTCTCAATTGTAAAACCGTGATAGGGGCAATATTTTTAAAACTTGAGATTAAACATTTTTTGAAACTCTTTTAATTGATATTTTCATGACTTTGAAAATAAAAGAGAAAGAAAAACATTTTTTTTCAAACAAGACAGTCTCTCTAGAGTGGATCTTGGTAAATGACATGTGACTCTCAAACACAAAGCTCATACTTAGAATCAATGATGAAGCAAGAAATAAGGAACATTTGGGGTATCTTTGAAGATTCAACATCAAATATTGGGGCATTTTTGGATATTGAGGCATCTTTGGGGATTCAACATCCTAATGCGAATTATCAGACCTTTTTCAGGAGATAAAATATAACCAATTCATGTTACATGCATCTTATGCATATATTTTAGAGCGTCATATCTATCATTTTCTTTCCACGTACATAATTTTTACAGCTTTAGAGTCAAGTTCGACTTCAAGACGAAGGATACTCGATTCAAAAGCACCTTTACAGATTGATGTCGGTTGCTTAGCTCAGCAGCAAGAAGCTACACTTCAACCAACTCGACAGATAGAAAGATCGACATTCATTTTCAGATTCAACATTTCCAATATAAATTCTGTCTCGCTTGAGACAGTCTCATTTAATGCAAATGATTATCTCACTTGAGATTGCTTTTTTAAAACAGATTTTGTCTCACTTGGGACTGTTTTACTCGAAAGAAGATTTATTTCACTCATGATTGTTTTTCTTAAAACAAGATTTGTCTCGCTTGAGACCGTTTTCACTATAAGAGTTTTGTCTCTCTTGAGACAGTTTCCCTTGAAACAAAATATTTGAATATGTTTTCTTTGAAACAAATTCCGTCTCCCTTGAGACAGTTTCTTTTGGAACTAAGTTTTGTCTCTCTTGAGACAGTTTCTCTTGAAACAATTTTCGTCTATCTTGAGACAGTTCCCCTTGAAACAAAACCTTTGAATTTATTTCCCCTAAAACAAATTTTTTCTCCCTTGAGACAGTTACTCTTGAAACACAAAATCTTCAAATTTATTTCCCTTAAAACATAATTTTGTTTCCCTTGAGACCGTTTCTCATGAAACAACAGATATCTTTGAGATCGTTTCCCTTGAAACGAATTCTATCTCTTTCAAGACAACTTCTTTTGAAGCATCATCTGAACCGTTACACTCAGCTCAGGCACATACTTGAGATGGTCGAGAAGCATTTCTCAAATCAAAAATAGAATGCGCACATCAGATTTGAACATTTGAAGAATTCAAGATCAGGGATCAAAATTTGAAGATTCAAGAATCAAGATTCCAGACATGCAACTGGAGATCGAGATTTCTCTCCAGAGCCCCAAGATAACATATGTTGCATATGTATTTTAGGCACACCTAAGAGCATTGCATCCATAGCATCACATATATGCATAACTTTTTCAGGTTTTAGCTAGAGTCAATTTCAACTTCGCGGCGAAGGATATTGAACTCAAAGAGACACGATTTGCTCGAGAGTGGATTTCAACTTCACGACGAAGGATATCTAGCTCGAAGCCAAACTTCACAATAAAGGGGTCTCCACGGTTTCAATTTCACGGCGAAGGGAATTGTGTCCACCCGCAACATACAATACTTGGATTTCAACTTCACGACGAAGGATATTCAAGTCAAGGCTCAACTTCACAACGAAGGGGCCATCTGCGATTTCAACTCCACGAAGGAGGATATCGTGGCACTCGAGGCAACACAAGTTCAACTTCACAACGAAGGGACAACTGGTTGTCAACAAACAACTTCTCAATTTCAGAGCCAATTTCAACTTCACAACGAAGGATATTGGACTCCAGACAACGCAAGTTCAACTTCACGACGAAGGGACCGCTGCCTGTCAACAACAACTTCTCAATTTCAGAGCCAATTTCAACTTCACAATGAAGGATATTGGACTTCAGACAACGCAAGTTCAACTTCACGACGAAGGGACCGCTGCCTGTCAACAACTTCTCAATTTCAGAACCAATTTCAACTTCACAATGAAGGATATTGGACTTCAGACAACGCAAGTTCAACTTCACGACGAAGGGACCGCTGCTTGTCAACAACAACTTCTCAATTTCAGAGCCAATTTCAACTTCACAACGAAGGATATTGGACTCCAGACAACGCAAGTTCAACTTCACGACGAAGGGACCGCTGCTTGTCAACAACAACTTCTCAATTTCAGAGCCAATTTCAACTTCACAACGAAGGATATTGGACTTCAGACAACACAAGTTCAACTTCACGACGAAGGGACCGCTGCTTGTCAACAACAACTTCCCAATCTCAGAGCCAATTTCAACTTCACAACGAAGGATATTGGACTCCAGAAAATGCAAGTTCAACTTCACGACGAAGGGACCGCTGCTTGTCAACAACAACTTCCCAATCTCAGAGCCAATTTCAACTTCACAACGAAGGATATTGGACTCCAGACAACGCAAGTTCAACTTCATGACGAAGGGACCGCTGCTTGTCAACAAAATTTCATTCAGATTCAATTTCAACTTCACAACGAAGGATATTGGACTCGAGACAACACAAGTTCAACGTCACAACGAAGGGACGGCTGGTTGTCAACAAACAATATCCCGGTTCCAGAGCCAATTTCAACTTCACGACGGAGGATATTGGACTTGGAACAATGCTACTTACTTGGATTTCAACTTCACGACGAAGGACATCCAACTCAAAGAAGGATTATCTGCCATCAAAATTGTCGAGTTCGACTCCATTCAGCTCGATGACACATCAATCGCACTACCTTCCGGTTGCAGTCGAGGTTTTCAAGTCGAGAAGAGGACCTGGGTTAGCCGTGCCTTAGTGACAAGCAACCATTTTCAAACAGCATAGCTTAAGTCAAGAAAAAGCTATCTGTCAATGAAGATTTCTGAGTTCGATTCCGATCCAAGGTCTTTAAACCGAGAAGAAGACCGAAGGGTAACGGGAAGCCACGTGCCGATTCAAATTCCGAACTACGGCTTTAATTTCATATCATTTCAAGATGAACTCGACTTCACGATGGAGGAGTCATCCGTAACTCAATTCGACAGGGAGTTATTGAAACATCAGAGTTAATTTTCAACTCCACTGAACGAAAAGTGTCTTTTAATCTTTGCCCTATCCCCGTTACACGACTATGGGCAAAGAGGGGCAGCTGTCAACACACATTTTTCGTCCTACTAGGATTCAAACTCCTAAAAATAGGATAGAATTTTAGGATTCAAACTCCTAAAAATAGGATAAAATTTTGCTAGGATTCAAACTCCTAAAAATAGGATAGAGTTCTACTTTTATTTAAATTCCTAAAGATAGGATCCACAAGCACTATAAATAGCCATTGTAACTCACCATTGTAAGACACGATTTTACACACAAAACACAGAGGAAAGCACGGAAAATACAAAGGCAAAGTTGTTGTAAACGATTCGAAAAGGAAATAAAAGGTAGCATCTTTTTTTACATTGGTTCGTTCATTTCTCGCATGTGCACGTTATTTTTCTTGAGATTTGGTTTGAATAACCCAAAACGTGGGTTGCGCCAATGACTAAAAAGGGGTGGGATTTCGAAGTTTCGAACCTAGATCCACCCCCGAGGCGTGTTCATTTTTTAAAATATATAATTCTCCCCCCTAAATCATTTTTTCCTACTTTATTATTCTTGTTATATATGCATATTACTTTCTATTAATTTTATTATATATGTATATATGTTTTTTTATTAGTGTTATTATATATATATATTTATATATTTCCTATTTTGCATGTATATATATGTATATTACTTTTGATTTTCTTTTTTTATTTATTATTATTTTACTTATATATATATGCTTTTACTTTTTTATATATTTTACTCATTTATTTATCTATTTTTATATTTATCCTATATTTTATGTTTTTATATTCTTTTACTTGTTTTATTTATTTATTTGCATTATCATTTTATTTTTATTTAGTTGTTTGCTATGCATATATTAGTGTTATTGTTTTTTTATTTTATATATTCTATTCATTTTATATTTACTTTATTTCTTTCTTAATCTCCTTATTTTATTTGTTTTACTTTATTTATCATTTATTCATCTCTTCTAACCCATATTTTGACTTTTAAAGGGTATATTTGTAAATCCGTCAAAGGTAAGTAATTTTGGATCATTATTTTATCTTTTAATTTAACTTGTTATTTTTCTTAATTAAGACAACTGGAAATTACGTAGTACCGAAAGGGCGGTTCAAGGGTGCTAATCCTTCCTTGACCGTAACCGACTCCCGAGCCCGACATATTTCTGGTAAGACGCAGATCAGGTAAGAAATAGGGTATCCGATCAACCCATTTATCTTTAAATAAATGATCGGTGGCGACTCCAATCCATATTTTTCAAGTCGAATCCCAATTTCGGGGCCCAACCGAAAGACGGTTGCGACACCTACAATGACAACAAAGGTGTTACGATCTCTAACACAAAAACAACTACAGTTGTACTGTCAGGTACTTCTAGACAAAGTCCAAGGGAACCTAGGAAAGAAAGAGAGAAGGAGCAATTCGATCATATTCCCATGTCATACAAGGAATTATATCAAAAGCTCTTTAACACCTATGTAGTGTCACCGTACCCTGTGGAACCAATGAAGCCCCCATACCCCGGATGGTATGATGAAAATGCTCATTGTGAATACCATGGTGGTGTGCCGGGGCACACGATTGAAAATTGCCTCGCATTCAAGAGAATTGTACAAAGAATGCGCAACAAGAATTGAATCCAATTTAACTCAGGAGCACCAAATGTTGCACAAAATCCTTTGCCTAATCACCAAGAGACTGGGATTAACGCAGTCACTACGGAGAAAGGCAGGAAACTTAAAACTGATGTTTCTGAAGTAAAGTCTCCTTTGGCTTGGGTATGGAGCCAGATGGTGAGAGCAAGGCTTCTTGCACCACATTCAGATATATCAAGGAGTAGATATAACCAAACCATAAAAACCCAACGCAAAAAGATCTATTGTCTTCCATTCATCGGGATGGTTCTTCATCAGTTGTTTGATATGGATCCAAGCAATTCCTTCCCCGCTGCCTTTGTGTCGAGCCTGGTCGGTTACCCATTTTTCATCTATCCCGCAACCTTTGCCAGTCCGTTCTTGAAAGGCTGACATTTGACATGCTCGATGTAGATCCGCTCCAATCTGATGCCCTCGCAATGCAGCAGTGTAGTATATTCTTCGATTGTGGACACCATGTCCTCCTCGTTAAAGGTGCAACAAGTGTACCCCGGATTCCAAAATTGAACCAATGCTCTGATTAAGGGCTCATCAGTCTTGACATAAAGTAAGAGTGCGATGTCATCATACCGCTGACTGAACTTCCGTTTCCGGTCACTCTTCCAACAATTTGGGTCGAACTTTTACCTTTCAATTTAAATTACAATTTTCTTAAATTAGACAACTGGAAATTAATTAGTACCAAAAGGGCAGTTCAAGGGTACTAATCCTTCCTTGACTGTAACCGACTCTCGAATCCGATATTCCTTTGGTAAGATGTAGATCAGGTAAGAAATCGAGATATCCGATCAACCAATTTTGTTCTTAAAATAAATGATCGGTGGCAACTCTAACCATTTTATTCAAGTCGAACCCCAATTCCGGACTCACCCGAAAGATGTTTGCGACACACACAAATATGGAGTTCCTATTACTTGTCTGTTTTTCGCATTCAACAGCATAGTATTCGAGGAGAGCTATATGGTAGAGACAACTTATAAAAATGCATATGGTGTATTAATATCGATAAATTTACAGAATCCCAACTACCAATCACCATTATGATCGACAAAATGGACTCTAATTTAGTATTAATATATGTATATATTTAAACTTAAAACCATCTTTTAATTATCTCAATATATCTACCAGGTCATCTCTCTAAAAACACCCAAACGGTGAAGAAAACCTAGGAACGCTGTCATATTATAGAATTCTTTTCACTTCTATGCTTTTATTATGTATTATATTATTGTATGAAACGCAATGGTGAGAGATAAAATATTAGTAACCATAATTAAGTATCTACAATCATTATCCATGAAATTATATAAAAAATATTTATTATAGTCATATTCTATTTCAAGTCATTTAAACAAAGGAATATGGAAATGTGAGATCAAACACTTAATTGAAAAAATTCATGGATTAAATTGCCTCAATATTTAAAGGAATGCTTGTTATTTTCAGAGATCTCAAGTTCGAGCATCAGCGACTGCAGTAAGGATTATTGAGTATTTATTGTCAAATAGTTGAGAATATTTAGAACAAATACTACTTTGTAATTATCTTAGCTTAATAAAAAAAATAAAAGAAGTTAATTGCATCATATGTCCCTAAACTATAACCCTCATTTTTAACTTGGTCCTTAAACTTTTAAATATTTCAATTTCATACCTAAACTATAAGTCTCATTCTAAATCAGTCCTTAAACTTTTGAACAGTCTAATTTCGTCCCTCAACTATGATTGCTTTCTGAATTTGTCTCTAAACTTTTAAATATTCCAATTTCATCCTCAAATTCATCCAAATATGTAATTAGTTTCAACCATAGTTTAACCTAAATTTTGTTTTTTTTCAAACATATAATAATATAATTTGGCATAACAATTTTATTAACAAGGGATGTGATTAGTATATACATGTAGTTTGGGATAAAATTGAAATGTTCATAAAGTTTGGGAATTAAATTAGAATGAAGGTCATAATTTAAGGATGAAATTGGAATGTTCAAAAGTTTAAAGATTAATTTAGAATGATAGTCATAGTTTAAGGATGAAAATGAAATATTTAAAATTTTAGGGGCCAATTTAAAATAAGGGTTATACTTTGAGGTCATGTGATGCAATTAATTCGTTAAGAATTAGAAAAAATTAACAAATGAGTAATTTTGTTAATATTTAAAATGTATATGGAGCACGAACTAAATCATTTTAATGGTCTAGTGTTTTTAGAGGTTTTAGATTCGAGCACGAGTGATTACACTGTATTTGAACTTATTGTCAAATGGTTGAAAGTCATGTACTATCACTTGCAACCACCATAATTTACTAAAAAATTGTAATGGAACCAATTTTCCTATTTTTTTTAGTGGAAGGAAAAATAAAAAAAAAAGTTTTAGGAGATGTGAGAAAATTATATTAAAATTTTAGGAGATATAAAGTTATTATTATAAAATTAAATTATCAATAAAAACGATAAGAAATTAAAATTTTCTAACCTCAACCTCAATCTAGTCCTGACTTCAAAACCTTTATAATCCGTGGCCATGATCCATTAAATTTTATCGAAAGTAATAATCTAGTTTCATAGAATATTAGGATATTGATGAATGAATATTCCTCTCCCATCAACCACAATAATCAGTCGGCACTAGGCTGGGCAAAAACTTTTACAATCATGGGTCCACCCAGTCCCCCATGAGATTCTGAAGGTGTATATGATACACCCATGCTTCTTGCCCAAAATTCACGAGTTTCAACTGTACCAGTGAAATTAATGCCGGAACCTGAATTAAGTGCTGCCTTCGTACCTGGTTTTTTTATGATGGTGAATGTGGTTGCACAATTCCCCCAGTCTTCTGATATCCAACGACTTGCTATACTAAATAATTGCGGCTGACAAGAATGAAATGAAATGTTAAAGCTCATTGTTCCCAACAATGTGGGTTTCAGTTTCTCCCATAATACAAATGGTGAATGAATGAATTTGAATTCCATGGTTGTTTCTCTGGGTAGAATCCGTAAAGCAATGCCTTAAAAGGGAACTTCGCCTTGCAAAGTCAACGACAGAATCCAACTAGAACTGAATTCCATCCTTTCCAAAATATAATAGCCCAATGTCCTAACCCAGACATTCGTTAAGGGCAGCCACCAATATCTTAACATATAGTTTCTCGGCATAATTAAATGAAAAAAAAAAAAAATAATTAACAAGAGAATAATAATAAATTTAATTTTAGAAAAAAGATTGAAAATATCCGTTAACTTCTCGTTTTCAATTTGGCCGCCGGCTGTCACCGTTGGTTATGGACGGAGAAGACAAACCGGATCGCGGGTTGTTGTTCTCCCGGTTATAGCCTTTGCGGATGGAACAACAACATCAGCTATCAAGAACATTGATAATTAGCATCGTTATTTTACATTTATCGATTTAATCTTCGCTTTTCGAATAATTTACCATCGTTCGATTTGATTCGATGTCGGAAGATAATATCCGGGATGCTGTTGTATGTCTACATGGCGACCTTGAGTTGAAAATCGTCGAAGCTCGATGCTTACCGAACATGGATTTACTTTCGGAGCGGCTCCGACGATGCTTCAGGCCATTAGACCCGTTTAGTAGACGGAAGAAGAATCATCGCCCCCGTAAGATAATCACCAACTACCCTTACGTAACAGTCTGTCTAGCCGGTGCCACGGTAGCACGGACGCGCGTGGTTTCAAATTCGCAAAACCCCGTTTGGAACAAGCGCTTTAAGAATTCCCTGGCCTACCCAGCAAATCAGTTCGAGTTTTACGTTAAGGATAATGACGTGTTCGACGCTGATTTGATAGGAGTGGCCACCGTGCAGTAGTTGATGTCCAAGCCGGCGTGATGATTAGTGTTTGGTTCCCTATATTAACCTCTTACAGGAAACATCCAAAACCCGACTGTGCGCTTCTCCTGGAAATGAGATTCACCAGCTGCGAGGAAATGCCAATTTTTAAATATGGAAACGTGGCAAACCTGAACGAATTCGGAATCGAAAACTGTTATGTCCCCGCCCGGCACGGAGGTTTAGTCACTTTCTACCAAGACACGCACGTTATGAAAGCGACGTTGCCGGAGATTGAGCTGGAGAATGGGACGATGTTTAAGCACGAACCGTGTTGAGAAGACATTTGCCATGCAATTTTAGAAGCACATCATATGGTTTACATCACGGGATGGTCCATTTTTCACGAAGTAAAGCTTGTAAGAGAGCCGACGAGGCCACTGCCTAAAGACGAGGTTATGAGCTTGGGGGATTTGCTGAAGCACAAATCTCTGGAAGAGGTTAGAGTTCTGGGGTTGGTTTGGGACGACAAGACTTCCCATAGCAAGTTCTTCATCAACACTGTACGGATTATCCTTCATTTTGTTTTGTGCTTCTGGGATACTTTCAGCAAATTATTAGCAATATCATTTAAGCTTCTAATAAGGAAAGTGTTTGAATGCAGACGGGAGTGATGCAAACACATGATGAAGAAACACAGAAGTTCTTCAAGCACTCTTCCATTACATGTTTGCTCTCCCCTCGATATGCCAACAATAAACTTAGCATTTTCAAGCAACAAGCATGCTTATTGCTACGGTCCTGTTCTTATTTACACATTTTTCCATCTATTCTACTATAAATTAATTCTTTCCAGGGAGAAAAAAATTATAATTGTGGGGAACTGAATGAAGTACTGACTTTAGTGCGACATGCAATTCAGGTTGTTGGAACCCTCTTTACGTACCATCAGAAATATGTGATTGTGGATTCACTAGAATCCGAAAATAACAGAAAGATTACTGTTTTTCTAGGAGGTCTAGACCTTTATGATGGTCGTTACGATACTCCTGAGCATCGACTGTTTCGAGACCTTGATACTGTGTGCAGAGAGGATTTTCACAACCCCACATTTTCTGTGAGTATTTCATGGTTAGGAGTTCGACTAAAATTGGATTTGTGTTAGCTATTGTTGCGGAATACGACTATCGAATAGAGCAAAATCGTAACTGATAAATTTAGAAAATAAAAATGAAGATAAAGAATACACAAATTTTACATGGAAAACCCCTAAATAATAGAGGGTAAAAACCACGAGCAAAGATAAAAGAATTTCACTATGAAAAAAATAGAATTACAACTTCTCTCTATCTAACAAGGAGAAAACAATAACAAATCTCTATTGATAAAAAGGAGAAAACAACTCTCAATAAAACTCTCTAAATTCTCTAGTATTGGGAAAAAGCTAGAATGATTTGGGATGATTTTGAAGCTAAATGGGTTAGAGTATTTATTGTTAAAGCTTAAATCTTGTAAATACCCTAAAGTACAAGGACTAATTGAGAAATTTTACGATCCCACTTTTTTCAACACTTTCGGTGTAGCTTGCAACTTTCGGTGCATTTACAACCAATTTTCAACAATCAACAACTTGCAACTTTCGGTGTAACCAATTTTTAACAATTTCCCACTTGAAGATTTGATTGGAACAATCATATCTTCACACCATTCTTTCTACCTTGTACCATTATGTTGCTTACGTCTTTAACAAGCCACAAGAGGATCGACACCAAGTAAATTTATCAGCATTGATCGCCTTCGTCATGAAATTTGCCATGTTGTCTTTGGTATGGATTTTCTGCATATCTACTGTCCCTTCTTCTACCTTTTCATGAATGAAATAGTATTGTACTCGTATGTTTTTTGTCCTTGAATGAAATGTTGGATTCCTTGTTAGATGCAAGGCGCTTTGACTGTCACAAAACAGAGAGACATACTCTTAATTGTGCCCAAGCTACTCCAATAGCATCTTCAACCATATTGCTTCTTTACTGGCTTGTGTAGCTGCCACATATTGTACTTCTTTTGTGGATGTAGCCACAACTGACTGCAATTTTGAAACACAACTTACAGCTCCACCAGCAACATTGAACACATATCCTGTTGTAGATTTACTTTTATCCAAATCCCTTGCATAGTCAGAATCAACATACCCATTGATAAGTAAGTTTGATCCTCTGTAATATAATGCAATATTTGAGGTCTCTTTGATGTATCTTTTGACCCTCTTTACTGTATTCCAATGCTCTTTTCCTGGATTATCTATGTATCGACTAACACTCCACTGCTTGTGCAATATTTGGTCTTCTGCATATCATAGCAAACATTAAACTTTACACTGCCGATGCATACGACACTCGAGACATCTTCATCCTCTCTTTTTCACTACTAGGACTCATACTGGAGGGTAATTTGAAGTTAATAGGAAGAGTGGTAGAAATTGGTTTACAATCTTGCATGTTGAATCGTGACAAGATCTTCTTCAAGTAATTCTTTTGTGAAAACCAAATCTTCCTAATACTTCTGTCTCGATGAATTTACATCCCTAGAATCTTGTTTGTTGATTCCAAGTCCTTCATTTTAAATTCTCTAGCCAGTTGTGCCTTCAATTATTCAATATGATCTTTGTTGGATCATGTAACCAATATGTCATCCGCATACAAAAACAATATAACAAATCGTTATCACCAACCTCTTGAAATAAGCACAAGGGTCTGCATTAAGTCTGTTGTATCAAAGGCACATAATGAAGAAATCAAATCTCTTATACCAACACCTTGTCGCCTGCTTTAAACCGTATAGAGATTTGTTCAACCTGCAAACCAAGTTCTTCTTTTCTTTTTCTTCAAAACCTTCAGGCTGGAGCATGTAAATCTCTTCTTCAAGATTTCCATGAAGAAAAGTTGTTTTAACATCTAGCTGCTCTAAATGTAAGTTCAATGTAGCATACATTGCCAAGACTACTCAAACTGTTGTTAGTCGAACCATAGGAGAAAAGATTTCATTGAAATCAATACCTTCTTTTTGAGCATATCCTTTGACCACCAGTCTTGCACGATACCTCTTAACTTGATCGTTACCTTTTCACTTGATTTTGAAGACCCATTTGTTACCAATTGGCTTCCTTCCTTGTGGTAGTGGTACAAGGTCCCATGTATAATTTTTATGAAGGGATTCAATTTCTTCTTGCATCGCCATCATCCACAGTCAAGCATCTGAGTTATTTATTACCTCCTGGTATGTTGATGGCTCACCGTCCTTTGTTAAAAGGTAGTATGCACTATTTCCTTCTATAACATAATCTGAGTGCCAATTGGGACGTATTCTCATATGATCTGATTAACGAGTTGTTGGAGCTTCAGAACTCTCTGGTTCTTGTTCATCATATGTTGGTTCTACTTCAGAAGAATCTTCTTGTTCAACCTCCTTTTCCACATATATCTTTGTAGTCTCTGACTTTTCAGCGCTACCATAGTTTTCTTTTCTTTGTAGTTTATCTTCTACAAAGATAACATCCCTGCTAATGATCACTTTGTGGGCAGTGGGATCCCACAAGCGATACCCCTTTATTTCATCAGTATACCATAAGAATGTGCATTTCTTGGATTTTGGATCCAACTTTGAAATTTCTTTAGAGTTGTACATCACGTACACAATACTTTCAAATACATGGAGGTTTGAAGAATCAGCTGGTTTACCAGTCCACATCTCCATTGGTGTCTTCAGATCTATTGCAGTTGATGGAGCTCGATTCACCAAATAACATGCGGTATTGATTGCTTCTGCCTAAAATAATTTTTCTAGGCATGAACCCTCAACATTGATCTTGTTCTTTCTAACAAGGTTTTGTTCATCCGCTCTGCCACTCTATTTTGTTGAGGAGTGTTTGCCACTGTAAACTATCTTTTGATGCATTTTTTCTTGCAAAAGTCATCAAATTCTTCACTTGTGTATTCTCCTCCATTATATGTTCGGAAACACTTTATCTTATTTCTATAATTAAGTTCCACCCGCGCTTTGAAGTTTTTGAAAGTTGAAAACACTTCTAACTTCTTCTTAATAGGGTACACCTAAGATCTCCTGGAGTAGTCATCAATAAATGAGACAAAGTATTTTTCTCCGCCTAGGGATGTAACTGGTGCTTGCCATACGTCAGAATGAACCAATTCTAGAACATTTTTGCCTCTAGAATTTGACGTGTTGAATTTTAACCGGTGTTGTTTACTTGTTATACAATGCTCACACAAAATAAGTGATACATTTGTTAAGCCTGGAAGTAGCTTTTGCTCCATAAGGACTTTCATTCCTTATTCTGACATGTGTCTAAGTTTCTGATGGCATATCATTACAGAATCTGAACTACATGAGGCAACATAGGCTTATGCTTTTAGCAAAGTCTTTTACTTCAATATGTACAAGTTTGCTGTTATCTTTTCTCCTTTTATCACCACAAGCGCTCCACGGAACACCTTCATGATTCATTTCCGTGTTTCAATCTTGCTTGTATTATTATCTAACAATCCGTAAGATAATAAATTTTTATTCAGGCATTTCACGTGTCACACATCTCGAACAACTTTAATTGTTCCATCATACATCTTCAATCTGATGGTTCCCACACCAATAATCTCTAAGGCATGATTATTACAACTATACATAGATCCTCCTGAAACAAGTTCATAATGATGAAACCATTCTCTTCTTGAGGTCATGTGATATGTTTCTCCTGAATCAATGAGCCATATATGCAAATCTCTTTATACCTTCCACGGTGGTTGACGCTTCATAATATAGAGCATCTCCATCATCTGAAGTGTTTGCGGTATTTCCTTGTGGATTGGAGTTTTTACCTAGACTCCACAATCCTTATTCAAGTGACTATTCTTTCCACAGTTGTAGCACTTTAAATTCTTCTTGCTTCTCGACTTTGATCTACCATGTTTGTGATTACTGCTTTGGCCACGTTTTGTTGATCTCTCTCTCATCGTTGTCAACACTTCTGCTTGTTACAGATTTACTTGTTTGTCGTCCTTGTTCTTGTACCAATTTTCTTCATGTAGAACAACAGCTGTAACGTCATCGAAGATTGGATGGGTGAATTACTATTTGTCAAGTTGATGATAAAATGATCATACGAATCAGGTAGACTTTGAAGTAGAAGTTCAACACGTTCTTGTTCTCCTATTGTACATCTTAAGGATGCAATCTAAGAAAATAAAGTGTTCAATGTGTTTAAGTACTCCGTCACTAAAGTAGATTCTGGCATCCGGAGAGTGTACAATTTTCTCTTAAGGAAAATTTTATTATGCAACGATGTGGCCTCGTACAATTTGATGAGATGATCCCATATCTCCTTATCTATCTTCTTCTCCTCGATGCTTTACAATAATTCATATGCTAATGCTAGATGAAAGTTTGCCATAGCATTCACGTCCATTTCGATCAATTTGTTGTCATATGTGAAATCTACTGATCTTTCACTGATAGCTGCTAGACAACCGTCTTTCCTCATGATAGCTTTCATCTTCAATTTTCACAATGAGAAATTTCTCCCATTGAACTTTTTAATATCAAATTTCGTTGCCATAACTTTTATTATAGATAGCTCCCACTATTTCACTATCGTGAATAGTTCTTTGGAACCTTCAAAGAATGGGTAATACCTTCTTACTTTCTTATGTTGGAGGATCCACCTTTTGATGACAACCACAAAGACAATAAGTAGATATTACATACTCAAATCTGGCTCTGATACTAATTGTTGTGGAATACGACTATCGGATAGAGTAAAATCACAACTAATAATTTGGGAAAATAAAAATGAAGATAAAGAAGACACAAATTTTACGTGAAAAACCCCTAAATAATATATGGTAAAAACCACGGGCAAAGATAGAAGAATTTCACTATGAGAAAATAGGAATTACAACTTCTCTCTATCTAACAAGGGGAAAACAATAACAATTCTCTTTTTATAAAAAGAAAAAAAAACAACTCTCAAGAAAACTCTCTAAATTCTCTAGTATTGGGAGAAAGCTAAAATGATTTTGGATGATTTTGAAACTAAATGAGTTAGGGTATTTATAGTTGAAGCTTAAGGACTAATCTTATAACTACCCTAAAGTATAGGGACTAATTGAGAAATTTTACCATCCTACTTTTTTCAACACTTTCGGTGCAGCTTGTAACTTTCGGTGTATTTACAACTAATTTTCAACAATCAACAACTTGCAACTTTCGGTGCAACCAATTTTCAACAACTATATGTACTAGGAGCTCATCTTCTAGTAAAGTAGTTTCAAGAATCTTGACATTAGTAGATCTTGCTGATTCTCTTGTTTCTCTTTTAACTGTTAGGCAGGAATTCAATGTCCTAGGGAACCGTGACATGACTTACATTATAAGGTTGAAGGACTGGCTGTTTATGATGTACTTAAGAACTTTGAGCAGCGTTGGAGGAAAACAACAAAATGGGTTGAGCTTGGACGGCGATTGAAAATGGGTAGTAATAATGAAGAGTCTTTATTAAAGCTGGAACAAATTTCTTGGATACTAAGCCCTTCCGAGACAGTCTCACGGGATGATCCTTCATTATGGGTTTGTAGTGAAGGGGATGCAGAGAATTAGAACGTTCATGTACTACTTACCACTTACCACATGCCCCTTGAAGCAAACTACTTTGGTTTGATCTAACATTTTGTTAGTTCTTTAAACCGACAGGTTTTTATGTCTATAGATTCAGGATCTGTGAAAGGGTTCCCTGAGGATATTTATCAAGCAGACGTTGAGGTTTTAATTCATACTTTTACATTCGACCTAACCATTATCGTTCTTTTAGTTTGAGTAACTAATTAATAGATGTTTAATTTTAATTTTTCCCTTCCTTTTACTGCAAAGTCTTGTATGTGCAAAAAATCTAGTTATAGACAAGAGCATTCAAACAACATACATCCAGGCAATTAGAGCTGCTCAACACTTCATATATATTGAGAACCAATATTTCATTGGACCATTATATGCTTGTCCATCTTACAAAACATGTTTTAGTAATCTCTATATTCTTCTTTTGTATAATGTCACACTTAACATTTCATTCTATTATCTGAGAGATGATCTTTTAACTCGGTCACGATTTATGAGAGAATATATTTTTTGGTAATTCTAGGTAATGATGATTTGATTCTAATGGAGTTTCCATTGAATATTGCTAGTAAGATAAGAGCAAAAGAGAGATTTGCAGTTTATATTGTTATACTGATATGGCCTGAGGGCGTCCCTACTTCAACATCTGTGCAAGAAATTCTCTTTTGGCAGGTATTTTTCTTTCCCTATTTTCAAGTAGTGATGGATGATTGATTTGGAATTAGCATTATAGTTATATCTTAGCAAGGTGATGCTGATATTTTAGGGGCAGACATTTAAAACGATGTATGAAATTATAGGAAAATAGTTGAAATCTATGCATATAGAGGATTCTCATCCACGAGACTACCTAAATTTCTACTGCCTTGGTAATCGGGAAGAAGTTCCCTTATACTTTAATTGGTCAACTTCATGCTTGTTATCTCCTACAGGTGATACGGTAATCAAACAAGTTCTGTAGTATATTAGAACTCAATTCGATTTGTGTTCATATGGAGCTAAGAATTTTGAGTTGCATCACTATTTTCAGATTTTAGCTTCACTAAGGTTCCAACTGTTGAAAGTCAAGCCTTTCGGTGCATTAATGCACCGAATGGCATTAGTCAAAAGGGGTTATTTTTGTTAAAATTTTGGTAAGGGAAAATTACCAATTTAGTCCATGTACTTTAGGGTATTTATAAGATTAGTCCTTCAGATTCAACTATAAATATCCTAACCTATTTAGCTTCAAAATTTCCAAATCATTATAGTTCTCTCCCAATACTAGAGAAATTAGAGAGTTTTCTTGAGAGCAATTTTCAGGGTGTAATTGTGAGTTGTGAGTATTTTTTGTAAACACCTGTAAATTTTATCCCTTTAGTAAAAGATTTGCAACAGTCTGGAGACGTAGGCATAATTGGTCGAATCCCGTTATCAATTTCGAGTATTATTATTCCGCTTTTATTTCACATTCTCACTAATCTGGTTATAGAGAAATTACTCGTTTAATTTCCCAACAACTGGTATCAAGAGCTTTAGGTGGTGAATTTTGTCAGTTTTTTATACGAGATTACTATTCACATGAATAGTAAATTTCACGAATAGTAAAATTTGGTCGATGATACGAGTTTGTCGATGGAGGTGTTCTAATACACGGTGGTTCACAAGAATTGTCAGAAACGATCTAACAGAAGCCAGATTCGAGTGGGAGCGATGGCTGCAGACGAAGGGAATGTGAAAATTAAGAAGTTCGATGATGCGGATTTTGACTTTTGGAAGATGCTGATTGAAGATTTTATGTACCTGAAAAACTATATCAACCTCTCTCAGGAAAGCAATCAGAGGGCATGAAGGATGAAAACTGGGTTCTTCTTGACAGACAAGCCTTCGAAAGTTATCCGACTGACGTTATCTTGCGATGTTGCTTTCAACATAGCAAAGGAAAAGACCACGACGGGTCTTATGGCGGCTTTCTCCAATATGTATGAGAAGCCATCGGCCTCAAACAAAGTTTACTTGATGAGGTGATTATTTAATTTGCGAATGGCAGAAGGGTATCAATAGCTCAACATCTAAATGAACTCAACACAATCACAACCCAATTGAGTTCTGTGGAAAATAGAATTCGATGATGAAGTTCGAGCTTTAATTCTCTTATCATCTTTACCAGGCAGTTGGAATGCTACTGTTACAGCAGTCAACAGCTCGTCAGGAAACAGTAAATTGAAATTCAACGATGTTCGAGATCTGATATTAAGTGAAGAAATTCAACGAAGAGAATCGAGTGAAACATCAAGCTCCTCAGCCTTGCACACGGAGTCTAGAGGGAGAACTTCAGAAAGAAATCTAAATCGTGGCAGATCGAAATCTAGAAGGGGAAAATCAAGAACGGGAAAGAAATATTTTAACTGTTATAATTGTGGCAAGAAAGGTCACTTTAAAAGAGATTGTCGAGCACCGAAGAAAGATACTGGCTCGCAGAAATCTACCAATATGATAGAGGAAATAGGTGATGTCATGATTCTAAGCGTCAACAGTCCGATTAGATCATGGATATTGGATTAAGAGGCATCTTTCCACGTCACCCCATGCCAAGAAATCATGGAGAATTATGTATGTGGTGATTTTGGGAATGTTCATCTAACTGACGATAAAACCTTGAAAAATCGTCAGAAAATAAGACATCCCATTAAAGATTCCAAACCAGACCACCTAGAAGCTGAAAAGAGTGAGACATATTCCTGACCTCAAAAGAAATTTGATTTATGTAAGACAACTTGATGGAGAAGGGTATTATACAACCTTTTTAGGTTGTGAATAGAAGATTACCAAAGAAGCACTCATCATTGCTCATATTAAGAAGATCGGTACTCTCTATGTAACCTCAAATTTGGAGAATATCATTACAATAGCATATGCTGATGGAAAATCAAACCTATGGCACCAAAGGCTTGGCCATATGAGCGAGAAATGGATGAAGACACTTTTCTCAAAAGGGAAACTGTCAGATCTAAAGAGTATAGATGTCGGACTATGTGAGGATTGCATCTTTGGCAAACAAAAGAAAGTCAGTTTTTCAAAGATTGGTAAGACACTCAAGGTTGAAAAGTTAGAGTTGGTTCATACTGATGTATGGGGATCATCTCCAGTTTCATCTCTTGCAGGCTCACTATATTATGTCACATTCATCGATGATTCTACAATGAAGGTGTGAGTTTATTTTCTAAAGAATAAATCAGAAGTCTTTGATACCTTTAGAAAATAGAAGGCCATGGTGGAAAATGAGTCTGGTTTAAAAGTCAAGCGGTTGATGTCTGATAATGGAGGAGAGTACATAAATAGTATATTTAGAGAATTTTATGCAAACAATGGGATCAAGATAGAGACAACAGTTCTCATGACACCGTATCAGAATGGCGTAGCAGAGCGCATGAACAGAACTCTGAATAAACATGCCAGAAGCATGATAATACATGTCGGCTTGCCCAAATTGCTATGGGCTGAAGCTATCAATACTGCAGCTTACCTGATCAATCGTGGGCCTTTAATTCCCTTGGATGGTGGAATACCAGAGGAATTTTGGAACAGAAAAGAATAAACCTTTCACACTTAAGAGTGCTTAGTTGTATTTCTTATGTACATATAAATTATGCTGAAAGAAGTAAACTTGATGCTAAGTCCAACAAATGTGTCTTTGTTGGTTATGGTGGTGATGAGTTTGGTTACCGTTTTTGGGACTATGAAAATCGAAAGATCATCAGAAGCAGAGATGTAATTTTCAATGAGAATATGATGTACAAAGGCAAGTCAACCATAGAATCAAGTAGCTCTAATACCGAAGCTGAAATAAAGGAATTTGTTGAGTTTGAGGAGATTTCTAGAAATGATGTTTAAATCAGTCCTACAGTAGTTCAAGAAGAACCAGGCACACCAGAACTGGGACGCTCCTCCAGAATTCCTAAACCAACCCAGCGTTATTCGCCTTCTTTGCACTACTTATTGCTGAGTGACAATGGTGAACCAGAGTGCTATGATGAAGCAATGCAGGTGGAGGATTGATAGGGAAGTGGTGGCGGGTTAATGAACATTGCTCTTGTTGAAGAATCAAAACTAGAAAGCTCAAGACTCGATTAAGAACAAATGGGATGAATAGGGGAAGGTGGAGGCAGTAACTAGGATTCTTTAGGGTTTCTTCAAGGCAATAAGATTAGAACAAAATAAACAAAAGGATAAAGAAATTGAAAATAAAATAAGATAAGATGATAAAGAAATCAAAAGATCTCCCTTACGAAGGTGGACGGTAAAGATGATTGATTGTGCAGATGGATTTGTGGAAAAATATATGGATAAGTGTCCTATCGAACCCTCCTAGTCGCAATGAAAAGGCAAACTCGATAAATGGCTCTAATCAACCCTCCTAGTCACGATGAAAAGGCAAATTGGAGTGTGAAGATTAATCTCCCTCACAAGAACTTGAAAGAACTCCAGGAGAAGAAGCTTCGAAGGCACAAGGCAATCAACACTTGCAAAAATGAACTCTCGTTGTATTATTAATCAAAGAAATATTGAATTACAAAGTTTAATGAAGCCTCCTTTATATAGGGGCTAAGTTCTAAAGATCCTAAATAACTAATGAATAAAATAATAATAAACTAAACATAACTTAACTCTAATTCCTAATAAAATAATAATAACTAAAGATAATACTTTTAACCCAACCTTAATTCCTAATAAAATAATAAATCTAATCCTAAAAGATAATGCATCATCCTATATTAAGTTATATTACAAATAATCAATAAAAATATTGAAAATTCGTAATATTTACAAAATCCCGTATTAATCCCGTATAGGATTTTCTGCATGCACCGTCTTCAGTAAAATAGCCATATCTTGAGTTCCCAATATCGGATTGATGCGATTAAAGAACCGTTGGAAATATAAGAGACAGACGGTCGTATCTACAGAAGACATATTGACTAAATAAGATTAGGATCCCATTCAAAAATTCGTCGTAAGTATGCTTCTGTTCTGATCTTCTTTTCCAATGCTTGGACGAGTGGATCATTTGGAAGAGTTATTACTTCTTCCTTTGATGTGAGCCTTGTGATGCATGTGTCAAGGATTCAGTCAAGTGAGAGTCTTCCATGAAAGATGAGATAGACTCGTTTATGTCAAATCAGACTTGAGAATTAGCTGAATTACCACTAGGTAAGAAAGCACTCCATAACAAGTGAGTTTACGGGATCAAAAAGAGCACGATGGAGAAAATGCTACAAAGAAAGATTGGTTGTCAAAGGTTTTCATAAAAAGAATTATTAACTACAATGAAATTTTCTCTCCAGTCGTGGAACTATCTACAATTAGACTGGTGTTGAAAATTGTAACTGCAGAGAATCTATATCTTCAGTAGTTAGATGTAAAAACAACTTTCCTTAATGGTGATTTAGAGGAATAAATCTATATGAGGCAGCCAGAAGGCTTCATAGAGGCAGACAAGAAAAACCTGATATGCGGGTTGAAGAAGAGCTTGTATGGTTTAAAACAAGCTCCTAGACAGTGGTACAAGAAGTTCGATAGCTTCATGGGTAGCAGTAGTTTTACCATATGCCAAGCAGATCATTGTTGCTACATCAACAAGTTCGGTAACATCTTCATTATTTTATATGTTGATGACATGCTCGTTGCAGGCTCAAACATGCAAGAGATTATAAACCTGAAGAAAAAATTGTCGAAGCAGTTTGCAATGAAAGATCTAGGCACTGCAAAGCAGATTCTTGGGATGAGGATTAACAGAGATATAAATTCAGGGACTTTGATGTTATCACAGGCAGAGTACATCAACAAAGTACTCTCCAGGTTCAACATGCAAGATGCTAAATCAGTAAGTACACCTTTAGGTGTTCATTTTAGACTCTCCAAAAAATAGTCACCAAAGACGGAGGAAGAACGTGCACACATGGTGAAGGTGCCATATGCCTCAACAATTGGAAGTCTGATATATGCCATGGTTTGTACTAGACCAGATATTGCTCAAGCAGTGTGAGCTGTTAGCAGGTACACGAATAATCTAGACAATGTATACTGGGAATCAGTCAAATGAATCCTCAGATATCTGTGGGGTACCACAAACAAAGCACTTTGTTTCAAAGGTGGAGATACGATACTGACAGGCTATGTAGATGATGACTTAGCCGGAAATGTTGACATCAGAAGAAGCACTACAGGGTATGTCTATACTCTAGGAGGTACCGCAGTGAGTTGGGTTTCTCAACTACAGAAGATAGTTGCTCTCTCCACAACTGAAGCAGAATATGTCGCTGTTACGGAAGCCAGCAATGAGATGGTCTAGCTCCAAATTTTTTTGGAAGAGTTAGGCAAGAAACAAGAAAACAATGTCTTGTATTGCAACAGTCAAAGTATTATCCATCTAGCGAAGAATTCATCTTTTCATTCCAGGACGAAGCACATACAATTGCGATATCATTTTATCCGGTCTCTTCTGGAAGATGGGATTTTGAAACTTGAAAAGATTAGTGGAGCTCAAAATCCAGCAGATATATTAACAAAGACGGTGACTACGGACTAACTGAAGTTTCAGTTGGCATGCTAGAGTAACAAGACCAGAAATGCTTCTGCATTGATCGAGGGTGAAGACAGATTAGAATCAGTCTTCAAGTGGGAGATTGTTGAAAGTCAAGCTTTTCGGTGCATTAATGTACCGAATGGCATTAGTCAAAAGGGGGTTGTTTTTATTGAAATTTTAGTAAGGGGAAATTACCAAATTTAGTCTCTGTACTTTAGGGTATTTACAAGATTAGTCCTTCAGCTTCAACTATAAATACCATAACTCATTTAGCTTCAAAATCATCCCAAATCATTCTAGCTCTCTCCCAATACTAGAGAAATTAGAGAGTTTTCTTGAGAGCAATTTTCAGAGTGTAATTGGGTTGTGAGTTGTGAGTATTTTTTGTAAACACCTATAAATTTTCTCCTTTAGTAAAAGATCTGCAGCAGTCTGAAGACGTAGACATAATTGGCCGAACTCCGTTATCAATTTCAGGTATTATTATTCTGCTTTTATTTTGCATTCTCACTAATCTGGTTATAGAGAAATTACTCGTTTAATTTCCCAACACCAACGATTTATGATTTACGTACATACAAAGGGAATGATAGTAGATGATGAGTATCTGATATTGGGATCTGCTAATATTAATCAACGATTGATGGCTGGTTCAAGAGACACCATAGCAGTTGGTGCATGTCAACCCTATTACACATGGAAAGAGAGGAAGAGACATCCACGCTGTCAGGTTTGAACCTTCCCATCCTTGTCACCTTGCTTTTCTATGCATAATGTTGGTATTTATTCTCCCTTTTAATTTTTGAGAAATAATGCTGACCGGTCGGTTAACATGCAGGTTTATGGTTACATAATGTCAGTGTGGGCTGAACACATGCACGTAATGAAGGATTTGTTCAAGGAACCTGAAAGTTTAGAGTGTGTGAAGACTGTGAACAGCATTGCTGAAGAAAATTGGGTAAGGTACTTGAGCAATGAATTCTTCCTCTCCTATGTTTCACTCACATCACAATCGAACGAACTAACTCAGTAACTCAAGTTGTATGCCCGTCCGATGTTTGCCGTTGAAATATGAATATATTCTCTTCCCTTTGAGAAAGTTGATTCAGTTCATTCCACCCGTCCACTACCTTTTGCTTTTCTGCCAAATTCGGAGCATATGGTGGTAGAAGAGGATTTCAATTATTCTCTCCATTTCCTCATCTCTATTGCATGATTCCAATTCCCTGGTATTTGTTCCTTTCTTCCTTCTATTTATAGTCAGTAAACTCCATGGCCAATCCACGCTACAATCGCCTGCAACTGCAACCTCAATTTTGTTTCGATTCTCTCTTTTCTCCTTCCCAGCGTCAAACTTGAGCCGCAACCTGTTAACTTACTATGGGTAACAGTAACAGTAACATGAACAACGTAAGTGTCTTCCGCCGTTTTATTATTATTACTTTTTGTTTTCCTTTTGAAAATTGCAGGGTTTTTTGGGCACTTAAAGCTGTTATATACCATTTCTCTGATGTCACGTTTTGTTGAAATGCAGAACAAAGAGCATAACACAGAGGAAAGCACTGATCTGGGTACAATGTTCTTTCCCTTGGCATATATCTTGCTTTCTCTTTCTGGAATTTGGTTGTTTATCCTGTTCTGAAACTATGTTCCTGCTGGTCCTGGAAAAGGATGCTTTTTAATACCACAATCTCCAATACAATATGCTTTAGTTACACTAATTGAACTTGTAAAGATAAAATGAAGCAATTTCAACTAAATTTGATAAGCATGCCTACCATTTATATTCATTTATTTTTGTAAATACTTGGGGTCTATGAGGATTATTTTGTGCTCCAATCACATCTATGATGGTACCCTAACTCTTTAAGATGAAGAAATGGTAGAGACAAGTGGCTCCTAAAGTATGCTTTTGGATTTAATTTCAGGTGAAGTGTTGCGAAATGGAAGAGAAATCCTTTTGCAGGTAAATGTGACAAATGTTGATTATTCTTTTTTATTGGACCGATGTCATTACTCACCCGGGAATGATATTCTCTGTTTCGAAAGTGGAATTTCATAGCAAGCTAAGGGAAGAACTTTGAAGTTGTTTAATTTGTTCAACAGGGTTTCAACTGGGAGTCTCACAAATATGACTGGTGGAGAAACTTGGAAAAGAAGGTTCCTGACATTGCAAAATCTGGGTTTACATCTGTATGGTTGCCACCACCAACTAATTCCTTTTCACCAGAAGGTTAGAGAACAGTTTTCATCAAAGCAAGACCTAGTTTCTTATCAAGTATGCGCATGTCTGATAACGATACATATATATCCTTTTGTCTTTTTACAGGGTATCTTCCCCAAAACCTTTATTCACTCAATTCTGCATACGGGTCTGAGCAGCTGTTGAAGACTTTACTCCAGAAGCTCAGGCAGTACAAAGTTAGAGCAATGGCCGACGTAGTAATCAATCATCGTATCGGAACTACTAAAGGACATGGAGGAATGTATAACCGTTACGACGGAATTCCACTCGCGTGGAATGAACATGCTGTCACATCGTGTACTGGTGGATTGGTAACATAACATTCTATATTTACACTGCTTCTTTGATGCTTTGTAATTGTGGACCTACACTGTAATATAAGACTTCTTACCTAAAATATCTCTCAGGGTAACAGAAGCACAGGAGACAACTTCAATGGGGTTCCGAATATTGATCACAGCCAACATTTCGTTCGTAAGGACATCATAGGGTGGCTAAAGTGGTTACGCAGTGTCGGTTTTCAAGATTTTCGCTTCGATTTTGCAAGGGGGTAAGAACAATGCTGCACTAGTAGGTTATTGTTGTCTCTAAAATTTATCTGCTTTCCATCTCAGTATATTAATGTTGCTACAATGTTTGGCTTCAGTTACTCAGCAAAATATGTCAAAGAATATATTGAAGAAGCTAAGCCTATATTTTCTGTTGGGGAATATTGGGATTCCTGCAACTATAATGGATATGAATTAGACTATAACCAAGGTAATGAATGCACTTGACCTGTTTGTCATATTAGATATCTTCCATAAAAGACTATAACCAAGCTGACTGGTTAAATATGAATGGTGTTGATATCCGGTATGTTATATATTACATAATATTCACAAACTCTGCTGCAGATAGCCATAGACAAAGGATCATTAATTGGCTTGATGCCACGGGACAGATTTCAACGGCATTTGACTTCACAACCAAGGGGATTCTTCAGGTATGCTAGAAAATATAATATTACTTTTTTCCAAGAGAAAGGAACTGCATTTTAGCCTATTGCGGCACCAAATTCTTCTGATGTTTTTGATGCATTTGCAACTTTGCAGGAGGCTGTAAAGGGGCAGTTCTGGCGTCTGCGTGACCCTCAAGGGAAGCCACCGGGTGTAATGGGGTGGTGGCCCTCAAGGGCTGTCACATTTATTGATAACCACGACACCGGCTCAACACAGGTACTACAAAATTATGGTAATACTAGGAACCTGGATCTTCCCAATCTGGAATCTACTCACCTGCCAACTGTTTTATTCTTGCAGGCTCATTGGCCTTTCCCCTCAAATCATATTATGGAGGTATAAAGTTTGTAGCAAACAACACAAGATGATTTTCAATTTGCATCATAATTTCCCGTGAACTAGTTTCTGTTATATATATATATATATATATACCGTACACCCATATTATTGACTCCATGTGATCCTTCCTACAGGGTTATGCATACATACTTACACATCCAGGAATACCAACAGTTTTCTATGATCACTTTTACGATTGGGGTGATCCCATTCATGAGCAGATTTCTAAATTGGTATGATATACAACACAACCATTAATTTCCAAGCAAACAATTTTTCCAATGAATGCTTTTTTTAAATTTTAGTACGCATGCATGCAGATGAACATTCGAAGGAGTCAAGATATCCACAGCCGTTCATCTGTCAGGATCCTGGAGTCCCAAAACAACCTGTACTCTGCAATGATCGGAGACAAAGTATGCATGAAAATTGGGGATGGTTCATGGTGTCCAACTAGCAGAGAGTGGACACTAGCAACCAGCGGACACCGATATGCAGTGTGGCAAAAGCAATGATTCCTCATCCTTCTTTCCTTTCATTTCTAATCCCACTCAGGCATGATGCCTACTCCTTACATTTTACAATATTAAAATAAAGCCATCCCATCTCCAAATTTGCTTTGGAAAGTATTACGTCTCAGGAATTAACTACATTTACAATCAAAAATTATAGAGCATCTTTGATTAGTCTTACATTTTGTTCCTGATGTTGACTCATATCTATTCATACACGCAATTTAGAACTTCGGAGTCTTTTACTTAATTCATTCTCGAACTATTTTTTTCCTTTTGGCCCTTTTATCAGCTTAAAGAACCTAATTATAAGAGCAGTTGTTGTAAGACAAGTGATTTGAAGGGGCTCCATATAAATTTGCAGTAGTGAGGCTGAAAATTGCTTATACAATCAATGAGACATTAAGATTATGAAATCAATGGAGGAATTTTACAGGCAATGGAAAATGTTGCTGATTGATAATGATCTATCTGGTTGCAGCAAATGATAAGAAATCCTAACAACTACCTATGATCTAGTGGATGAGGTGTTAGGTCCTTAAGTTTAAATTATGACATTGTGAACGAATAAAACCGGTCAGAAGGTGTCGTGTTTTGAAACTAAATACAAAGAAAAACTTTCTTCCCCACCAGATTTGCTTCTCTATCTAACACGACATGATCTTTCTGCAATATTTTATGGGTTTGCCTGCCTAAAATACCCATAGCTCCATATTCACAACAAATCACACTCTCTCACGTGACATATACTTCGTCAAAATCTCTTAACATCTGCAATTTCTTTTATCCATGTTTGCAATTTCAAAAAAACCTCTTTTATTTTACCATTTTCAATATTTACTCTTTCCTTTATTTCATCTACCCAATCGCAATCATCGCCTTATTTAGCTTTAGCCAATGTTTTCCAATTAGAACTCAGCTCCATTTGTGGATAAGCCTGCTACCATGTTTCAGAAGATGAGACAACCAACATTTGCCTACATATAATGCAAAGGTACTCATTATTAACAAAAGTACTACAGCAAAATGTTCACCAGAAAAAAAAAGAAAAAAAAGAAGATGAATGATGATGAGGAGCACGAGAAAGTATAATAATTGCATGAGAATTAAGAGGCAGTCCGCATGCATCATAGTGGAATCGGAGAGTTTAGCTTTGCGTTGTTAAAGCCAATAACCATGGATGCATGGCCTCAAAAAAGCTAATGGATGATGTCAGAATAGAGTTCTCTTCACCACAGTCAGCATCATAATATTTTATTGTCACGAATAAACCTAGAAGAGAAATCGAACGATCAAAAAGGTATATCTAAGTTCTTGTGCTTTAAATGTGGTTGAATATATAGATGCTAATTAAGAACATCTTCTTATCTGAAATAATTAGTTGTGAAAATTCAAGCAAGTCGATGATTGCTATAGAAGAAGGGATGAAATCTCTTCATAAGAATAATACATGAAATCTAAAAGGTTCCTAATGATAAAAGGCTGGTTCGCTGTAAATGGGTGTTCAAAAAACTACTCTAGAAATTGAAGAATTCATATATAAAGCAAAGCTAGTTACAAAAGGTTACAATTAGACTCAGGTGTAGACTTCATAGACGTGTTTTTTTAAGTTGTTAAGCAAAATTTGATTCGAGTTGCTTGGTCATATGTAATTTTAAGCTTGAGGAGCTGTATGTGAAAATAATTTTCTTGCATGAAGAAGATGAGACATTTATCTACATGCAATAACCATAGAGTTCTATACTCAACGTTGACAAAGAGTATGACTTCGGTTTGAGTAAAAAAAATTTAGTTAATTCATGTTCTCTTTTAATTCAAATTCTTATCTGTCAACACACATTTTCGTCTTACTAAGATTTAAACTCCTAAAAATAAGATAAAATTTTGCTAGGATTCAAACTCCTAAAAATAAGATAGAGTTCTACTAAGATTTAAATTCCTAAAGATAGGATCCACAAGCACTATAAATAGCCATTGTAACTCACCATTGTAACACACGATTTACACACAAAACATATAGGAAAGCACGGGAAGATACAAAGGCAAAACTATTGTAAAGGATTCGAAAAGGAAATAAAATGTAGCATTTTCTTTTTTTCTTTCTTTTGCATGTGCACGTTATTTTTCTTGAGATTTGGTTCGAATAACCCAAAACGTGGGTTGCGCCGATGACAAAAATGGGTGGGGTTTCGAAGTTTCAAACCTAGATCTACCCCGAGGCTTATTTTTAAAAACCGGTTTGATTTTCGGTTAAAGAAGGTAAAGAGCTTTTTAAAAATCTATATTAGTCCCTTTATTTATATTTATATTTTATTCATTTATTTTTATTATTCATGTTATTATTATTATATGTATATATATATATTAAATTATTTTCATTTATTTTTTTACTATATTTTATTATTATATATATATATATCTTTAATATTTTACTTATAAGTCTAATATTACTATATATATTGTAATTATCTTTATCTAGTCGTATATATTTTTTATACTTTTAATAGTTTATTTATATACCTATTATTAAATATATATTCTTAATTATTTTATTTGATTATTTCTTTATTTATGTAATATATCTTATAACTTTATATATTTATATTATTTTTATTATTTTCGTTTTTTTATTCATTATTATTATATTATTATTTTTTTAAAAAAAAACCTTGTGTCTTTATCATTATTATTATTAAACATTATATATATACTACTAACCTAGAGGATCCATTTTTTTGTCTTATTTCTTACTAAAGCCCCCCCACTTTCGGTGAATTGGGAGGGTAGCTTTTCTATTTTAAGTATTTGGTGTATATATATAGTTTATTTATTTTATTAATACTTTGATATATATATATATATATATATATATATATATATATTATATTTATATTTATTATTTTTCATTTTTTCAAATATTACTATATATAATTATTACTTTACTATTTTTTTTTCTTATCTTACTTATTTATTTTATTTTCTCTTGTATCTTATTGTTTTCTTTACCTTGTTTATCTACACATTTCTCGATTTTTTTAAAGGATATTTTCAAATCAATCAAGGGTAAGTAATTATGATCGAAACTTTACCTTTTAATTTAAACTTTACCTTTTAATTTAACTTGTTATTTTTCTTAATTAAGACAACTGGAAATTACGTAGTACCGAAAGGGCGGTTCAAGGGTGCTAATCCTTCCTTGACCGTAACCGACTCCCGAGCCCGACATATTTCTGGTAAGACCAGATCAGGTAAGAAATAGGGTATCCGATCAACCCATTTATTTTTAAATAAATGATCAGTGGCGACTCCAATCCACATTTTTCTAAGTCGAAGCCCAATTCCGGGGCCCAATTGAAAGACGGTTGCGACAGCTTGGCGACTCCGCTGGGGACGGTAAGTGAGTCAGGCTAAGGTAATTTCCAATTGTCTTTTTAACGAAAAAGGTAAGTTTAAATTTAAGGTAATATTTCGATCCTTTTTACTTACTTTTGATTATTTCGAGTAAATAGTTGGACTAATCGTTTTTTCATGATTTCAGCCTTCAAAGTTTTCTTTTTTTCATCTAAAGGCTCTATACCCGAGCTTCGAACCCGTTTTAAGTGGGGGTGAAAGCGACGCCTTCGTGTGAATTTATTCATCGTATAGGCCTAGCAAGTAACCTTCGGGATTCATATACTTTATGCCTTCATGTGAATTTATTCTCCGTATGGGCATAAGGGAATGTTTCTTCTCGAGTTTAACTTAGTCCATAGAAGCCTGTGATGGGTTTAGGACTAAGGGTATGGTAAGCCCAATGGGGCACCGGCAAGGAGAACTCGAGTACCTTTTTTTTAGAACCTAAACCCAGAGACTACAAGGAGTTAGGGCCCACCCCAAAACCTCGTTTTAAACCCTAGGATGCTGAAATTATTTTTTGCTTTACTTTCTGTTCAAAACATGTGAACTAGAAATTTATGCGGTTAGGACTTGTTCAAAATCAACTTGCGGGATAGAGATCATGTCCGGGTAGGAATAATAAGCATGTGGTGTAGATATCATGTGGGGTAGGACTTTTATTTTCATGATTGCTTTGATTATTATCTTTACCTTACTAACTCTTTTCATTTTTTTTCCTCTCTTTTATTTTTTTTCCTCTCTTTTATTTTTTTTTCTATCATCTGCATCATTCAAAAGAGGTGTTGATCCAAAAAAAAACGTGTTCGTTAACCATAAATAATCTGCATTAATGGACAAAGGTGTTGTAATACAAGAGACTACGAATCCCGAGGTACGACTATGGTTCGAGAAGACTCAGAAAGAAAAGGGAGACAACCTTCAAGAAAGCCATGTGTCAGAGCTGGTTAGCTACGCATCTATCAGCCTAAAATAGAACAATGTGCAGGAGCTTCAAGATATCTGGGACAGTTGGAAGAATGATCGGAAACAGAAGTTCAGCCAACAGTACGGTGACATTGCACTTTTACTTCACGTTAGGATTGATGAGCCCTTGATTAGAGCCATGGTCCAATTCTGGAACCCGGGATACAGTTGTTTCACTTTTAACTGGGAGGACATGGTGCCTACTATCGAATAATACACCACACTGCTACACTGTGAAAACATCAAACTAGGGCGAGTCTACGTTAAGCACACCAAAAGTCAGCCTTTCAAGAGTATACTGGCCAGAGTCACGGGAGTAGACGAGAAATGAGTAATTGATCGGACTCAGCGCTGAGGCAGAGGATAGAAGAACTTGAGGCTGAGCGCTATCAGTGGAAGCTGGATGCCGATTCTCAGAAAGATAAAGTAGAAAAACTAGAAAATGAATAGAAAAGAGTCTGTTTCGATCTCGAAGACTTAAGAAAGGGGTATCTAGATGCTGTCAAAGATAACTCCAAGTTGAAAATGTCCTCTGAGTACTGGAAAGACGAAGCTCACAGCCTAAAAAGAAAGTTTGAGGGGCCTGATGAGAGAGCCTGGAAGGAAAAGATGAAGATTGCTCAGAGGCGCTTAGCAGACAGTCAACATCAAAACCAACGCTTGAGAATCCAGATGACTGATCTGGAGAAACATCATGAGAGAGATGGCAAAACAATAGATGAGTTAGAAGCTATCATAGATGGATTCAAAAAGCAAGCAACCGAGCTTCATATAGTGCCCTTTGATGGAGGTCTACAGTGGCGTTTCCATTGGGAGCAAGCACAACAAAGGGTGAAGGCCAGAGACGCAGCCATCCGAGACTTCCTAGATCAAGTACAGAAGGTAGCCCGTCATCTTCATGGCCTGGTAAGGGAAGCCGGAGTGGTTCGACAAGGTATTCAACCAGTAACGGATGAAGGCAGAAGACTTGTCAATCTACTAGAAGCTATTCGGGGTTTAGAGGATTTAATCCGAGTGTACCTTTGATTGTTTTTATGTCTCTTACAAGATAAGATATTTTTGTCTGAATAAAGATTATTTATAATAATGAACACTTTTTCTGGATCAGTGCCTCTAAGTTGCATACATCATGCATTGCATATTTTGCATTCTATATCTCATGTTTATTTATATATTTTCCATGTTTTTACATTCGTATTAACAAACAGAACATGTCTCAGAAAGCAAAAGAGAAAACATCAAGTCTACCACTACAGACATTAAATACGCATCATCTGCATAATACCCGAGCAAAGAAGAGACAAATGGAGGCCAGAATGGAAAACTCGAGGAGAACATGACGAGACTGCAAAAAGAATTGGAAGACAGGTTGGCTCAAAATAGTCAAAGCACCCTGGAGTCCATCAAAAAGAACCAGGAGTCATTGATCGATCAAATTATGGCCAAGTTATCTGGATTACAGCAAGCTAGTGTAGTAGAGGGAGGTTCCTCCGGAGGGGTAATCATATCACCAGCACCACAGGTGGTTATCTCACCCGAGATCATACCAACACCACAAGAGAACTCTTCTGTTGTCAAAAGAAAAGCACCATCTGTTGTAAAGGTGCAAACTTCCACAACTAATCCTGATAATCGTTCAGATGATTACGGTATCCCGGATTTTGATGAAGATGACAAAGCGAAGAAGATAGAAGAGAAGATCAGGATGCTAGAAGATCGAATGAAGTTGGTCCAGGGGGATCATGACTAATATGGAGTGGACGCAAGAGAGCTGAGCCTAGTTCCAGATTTGGTGCTTCCGCCAAAATTTAAAGTTCCTGAGTTTGAAAAATTCGATGGAAAAAGCTACCCATCTTCCCATATCACTATGTTCTGTCGGAAGATGACAGGATATGGAGGGAATGACCAACTCCTGATCCACTGCTTTCAGGAGAGCCTGTCCGGTTCTGCTATCCGTTGGTACAACCAGCTCAGTCGAACTCATATCAAAACATGGAAAGACTTAGCCAAGTCCTTCCTGGAACAATATAAACATATAAACGATATGAGACCAGACCGGGTTATGCTACAGAGTTTGGAAAAGAAGGACAATGAAAGTTTCCGACAATACGCACAGCGTTGGAGGGATTTATCTGTCCAAGTTCATCCACCCTTGGATGAAAATGAAACTAAAAAGTTGTTTTTACAGAACCTGAAGGCACCTTACTTCGGGCACCTGGTGGCAATTACATCGGGAACTTTCTCAGATCTAGTTATGGCTGGTGAGATGATCGAGCTAGCTATAAAACAAGGAAAAATTGAGGGAGATATCAACAATGTCAGTACCTACAACGCCAACAAAGGTGTTACGGTCTCAAGTCCAAAAACTGTTGCAGTTGTACCGTCTAGTACTTCTAAACAAACTCAGAGAGGACCAAGGAAAGAAAAAATTTGCATCAATCCAATCCCAATGACATATGAAGAGTTACTCCCAACGCTAATTGAGAAAAATCTTGTGACTCTAGTTCAATCCAAACCTAGAGAGGCCCCATATCCTGAAGGTCATGATATTAACGCCGAATGCAGCTATCATATTGGGAGCTCAGGGCACACCATTGAGAATTGTGGGGCATTGAAACGTAAGGTCCAAGATCTGATCGATTCAGGGGCATTCACTTTCAATATGTATGGGGCATTCTGATCGAGAGTCATATGGGGCATCCATTAGGAATTTTGTTGCATTATCAAGTATATCATCTTGTTTGAACTTGTTTTTCTTTCGTACTTTTTATGCGTGAACATTTTAAGTCACTTGACGTTTAAACATTTTAAATAAAATGCTTCATTCTTAGGAGATGAGCAAATTTTAATCTTGAATTCCTTGAATATCACCTCAATTAAAAACTGTTTAATAATTGAGGTTGTAAATCTTTGACAAATGACAGATTGAACCCTGCAAAACAAAGACCCCTTGGTCATAATTTAAAAGATACATCAGACTACATATTTTTCTCTTACCGAGCTAAGTTTTCTCTTCTCATGAAAAGTCTATCCAAGGTTTGGTATTCAGACACGTATTAAGAGCGAACAGAATAGGGCAACTAGCACATGAGATTGCAAAACTAATTGGTTTATACCCTTGTTTATGATGTTCAGGGATGATAATGATCTTCACAGATGGAATAGTCGAGTAAGCAAATCTAGTTTAGGCCAGTTGTTTGGAAATTGAACTCTAAAAGATGAGATCCCTTGACTTTCAAAAACACCTAGACTATAACAGGTTCTTCTTGACAATCTTAAGAAATTAAATCCGTAAAGCTGAGCTATTCCACTAAGGCAATTGGTTATAGAGGAAACTCGAAAGCCCTGGCTTTATGAATAGATTATGTTCAAACTATGACATTGCTCGGACTTGGCAATTCGGTGTTTGCTCCACGCTTTTGTCAGGCCAAAGACTTTGTGATGAGATGAACCCTTCAGTGATTTGTCCCTCTAAAGCTGAGCTATTCCACTAAGGCAATTGGTTATAGAGGAAACTCGAAAGCCCTGACTTTATGAATAGATTATATTCAAACTATGACACTGCTCGGACACTTGGCAATTCGGTGTTTGCTCCACTGCTTTTGTCAGGCCAAAGACTTTGTGATGAGACGAACCCTTCAGTGATTTGTCCCTCTAAAGCTGAGCTATTCCACTAAGGCAATTGGTTATAGAGGAAACTCGAAAGCCCTGGCTTTATGAATAGATTACATTCAAATCATGACATTGCTCGGACACTTGGCAATTCGGTGTTTGCTCCACTGCTTTTGTCAGGTCAAAGACTTTGTGATGAGATGAACCCTTCAGTTAAACCTGATAAAAGTGATAATAAGCTGTCCCACTAAAGCAATTGGTTGAACGCCCCCGACTTTATGGATTCGGCTAGCCAGACAATGGCAAAATAAATCAAATTCATCTAAAAAGAAATTTTCGGTAATAATAGACTAAGGGAGTTGAGAAACACATGTTATAGTCAAATTCACACGAGCACTCAAGAATTTCATTTTTTAGACCGATATTTCTGTACTACCTTTGTTAGAAGAGCTTACGAAACTTGAACAAATGGAAGATTTCAGAGAACTGAAACAGAAGTGTTCTGAAAAGTCTAGTCATTGATTATGCTAGTTGTGTCATTTTGTTCGCCTCTGATCAAAATACCAAATCAAGAAAGAGGGGCATGCCATGATCTTCACGATAACCAAATCGATGAAACAAACCCACCTCTAGACCAACTTTTCGATCTTGATATTTGTCAAAGAATTGCAGCTATCAAAGATTAAAAGAGTGTTTGATTCTTTTGATATCCAATGAACTCATGTTTTATGTTTTGCTTCAATTGTGAAACCTAGAAAGAGGTAACTTTTTCAAAAGTTCTTTTTGATATTTTTCAAAATTTTGAAAATTCGAAAGAAGAAAAGCATTTTCAAAAAAGATAAGTTCTCTGGAAGCACATCTTGGAATTCAACAAATATCGCTCCGAAGCTCAAGATCGAAACAGAGGCAAAGGAAAACCATCTTTGGGGAAAAATTTGATAAGGGAAGGAAAAATTGTCTTGAGGTCTGCAAGAGTACACCCTGATGGAAATGAAGACAAATCAAGTCAGAATGAAGACTGCACACGCAGCCATTCCCCTCACATCTCAACATATACATCAACACATACATACATGACGCATGAAATTTGCATATTTGAATTCATCATCATGAGCAATAAAAACCTTGATTTTTCCTCCCTTGAGGGCAAATTCAACAGCAAATAAATTTCATTTGGGCATACATCAAGCATACATCATCAGGATAGTTACATCCATATAGATTTTACAGATCTTTCAGGAGAAGATGAGATTAAAAGCCAAATTGACAGATTGAAAGATCGACATTCATCTCCAGATTCAACATTTCCAATATAAACTTTGTCTCACTTAAGACAACCTCATTTAATGCATATGATTATCTCACTCAAATTTGTTTTTCTTAAAACATACTTTGTCTCACTTGAGACTGTTTTTCTCGAAAGAAGATTTATTTCACTCAATATTGTTTTTCTTAAAACAAGATTTGTCTCTCGTGAGACCGTTTTCACTCGAAAGAAGACATTTCATTTCACTCAAGGCTGTTTTTTTTAAGAAGATTTTATCTTGCTTGAGATAGTTTCCCTCGAAACAGAAAATTTTGTCTCCCTTGAGAGAGTTTCTCTTGAAAACATTTCCCTTGAAATTAATTTTTTCTCTCCTGAGATAGTTTCCCTCGAAACAGAAAATTTTGTCTCCCTTGAGACAGTTTCTCTTGAAACATAAACATTGAAAACATTTCCCTTGAAATGATTTTTTTTCTCTCTTGAGATAGTTTCCCTCGAAACAGAAAATTTTGTCTCCCTTGAGAGAGTTTCTCTTGAAACATAAACATTGAAAACATTTCCCTTGAAATGAATTTTATCTCGCTTGAGATAGTTTCCCTTGAAACGAATTTTGTCTCCCTTGAGACAGTTTCTCTCCAAACATAAACTTTGAAAACAATTTAACGAAATCTTGAATATGTTTTCCTTCAAACAATTTTGTCTCCCTTGAGACAGTTTCTCTTGAAACGACACAATTTGCTCGAGATAGATTTCAACTTCACGACGAAGGATGTCTAGCTCGAAGCCAAACATCCGCGATTTCAACTCCACGACGGAGGATATCGTGACACTCGAGACAACACAAGTTCAACTTCACAACGAAGGGACGGCTGGTTGTCAACAAACAACTTCTCAATTTCAGAGCCAATTTCAACTTCACAACGAAGATATTGGACTCCAGACAACGCAAGTTCAACTTCACGACGAAGGGACCGCTGCTTGTCAACAACAACTTCTCAATTTCAGAGCCAATTTCAACTTCACAACGAAGGATATTGGACTTTAGACAACGCAAGTTCAACTTCACGACGAAGGGACCGCTGCTTGTCAACAACAACTTCCCAGTCTCAGAGCCAATTTCAACTTCACAACGAAGGATATTGGACTTCAGACAACGCAAGTTCAACTTCACGACGAAGGGACCGCTGCTTGTCAACAACAACCTCCCAATCTCAGAGCCAATTTCAACTTCACAACGAAGGATATTGGACTCCAGACAACGCAAGTTCAACTCCACGACGAAGGGAGCGCTGCTTGTCAACAAAATTTCATTCAGAGTCAATTTCAATTTCACAGCGAAGGATATTGGACTCGAGACAACACAAGTTCAACTTCACAACGAAGGGACGGCTGGTTGTCAACAAATAATTTCCCGGTTCCAGAACCAATTTCAACTTCACGACGGAGGATATTGGACTCGGAACAATGCTACTTACTTGAATTTCATCTTCACGACGAAGGATATCAAACTCAAAGAAGGATTATCTGCCGTCAAAATTGTCGAGTTCGACTCCATTCAGCTCGATGACACATCAATCGCACTACTTTCCGGTTGCAGTCGAGGTTTTCAAGTCGAGAAGATGACCTGGGTTAGTCGTGCCTTAGTGACAAGCAACCATTTTCAAACAACATAGCTTAAGTCAAGAAAAAGCTATCTGTCAATGAAGATTTCTGAGTCAATTCCGATCCAAGGTCTTTAATCGAGAGAAGACCGAAGGGTAACGGGAAGCCACGTGCTGATTCAATTCCGAACTACGGCTTCAATTTCATATCATTTCAAGATGAACTCGACTTCACGATGGAGGAGTCATCCGTAACTCAATTCGACAGGGAGTTATTGAAACATCAGAGTTAATTTTCAACTCACTGAACGAAAGTGTGTCTTTTAATCTTTGCCCTATCCCCGTTACACGACTATGGGCAAAGAGGGGCAGCTGTCAACACACATTTTCGTCATACTAGGATTCAAACTCCTAAAAATAGGATAAAATTTTGCTAGGATTCAAACTCCTAAAAATAGGATAGAGTTCTACTAAGATTTAAATTCCTAAAGATAGGATCCACAAGCACTATAAATAGCCATTGTAACTCACCATTGTAACACACGATTTACACACAAAACATAGAGGAAAGCACGGGAAGATACAAAGGCAAAACTATTGTGAAGGATTCGAAAAGGAAATAAAAGGTAGCATTTTCTTTTTTTTCTTTCTTTTGCATGTGCACGTTATTTTTCTTGAGATTTGGTTCGAATAACCCAAAACGTGGGTTGCACCGATGACCAAAATGGGTGGGGTTTCGAAGTTTCGAACCTAGATCTACCCCGAGGCTTATTTTTAAAAACCGGTTTGATTTTCGGTTAAAGAAGGGGAAGAGCTTTTTAAAAATCTATATTAGTCCCTTTATTTATTATATGGATATTTTATTCATTTATTTTTATTATTCATGTTATTATTATATATATATATATATATATTAAATTATTTTCATTTATTTTTTTACTATATTTTATTATTATTATATATATATATTTCTTTAATATTTTACTTATAAGTTTAATATTACTATATATATATTGTAATTATCTTTATCTAGTCGTATATATTTTTTATACTTTTAATAGTTTATTATATATCTATTATTAAATATATATTCTAATTATTTTTATTTGATTATTTCTTTATTTATGTAATATATCTTATAACTTTATATATTTATATTATTTTTATTATTTTGTTTTTTTATTCATTATTATTATATTTTTTTTAAAAAAAAATTTGTGTCTTTATCATTATTATTATTAAACATTATATTATATACTACTAACTAGAGGATCCATTTTTTTGTCTTATTTCTTACTAAAGCCCCCCACTTTCGGTGAATTAGGAAGGTAGCTTTTTTATTTTTAAGTATTTGGTGTATATATATAGCTTATTTATTTTATTAATACTTTGATATATATATATATATATATATATATATATATATATATATATATATATATATATTTATATTTTTTCCTTTTTTCAAATATTATATATAATTATTAATTTACTATTTTTTTTCTTATCTTACTTATTTATTTTATTTTTCCCTTGTATCTTATTTGTTTTCTTTATCTTGTTTATCTAACACATTTCTCGATTTTTTTAAAGGATATTTTCAAATCAATCAAGGGTAAGTAATTAGGATCGAAACTTTACCTTTTAATTTAACTTGTTATTTTTCTTAATTAAGACAACTGGAAATTACGTAGTACCGAAATGGCGGTTCAATGGTGCTAATCATTCCTTGACCGTAACCGACTCCCGAGCCCGACATATTTCTGGTAAGACGTAGATCAGGTAAGAAATAGGGTATCCGATCAACCCATTTATTTTTAAATAAATGATCGGTGGTGACTCCAATCCACATTTTTCTAAATCGAAACCAAATTCCGAGACCCACCTGAAAGACGGTTAAGTTGATCAGACAGCAACAAAGCAGTCTCTTACAGAAGCTTAAGTAGCTTTTTACTCCAGTTTCAGAGAGAGAGTTCATTTGATGTACGACGAGGTTGTGTTTAGTCAGAAAAGACTGAAGGGAGGGGGTTTTACCATCTTTTGTTTGTATGTATCCGAGTCGGTAAAGATCCATGAATCGATATAAAAATATTCCAGTAAACCCTAGCGTAATTGTCATAAAAAATCCAAAGGACGGAAATAAGAAGATTTGGTCAGAGCTTCATAACACCCAAATGATAACTCTTGCAATTTAGCTTTTTCGTTCATTGAAATAGCTTTGTCTCATTCTGTGTATTGTGTGCAGATATCTCATTTTGAACAAAGTAATTAATTATCAGATTACTATCAAATTAAGAAAATAAAATTATTTTATATCAATGGCCTCATGCATGATTGCCACCAATTACACCATGTCAGTTATGTATTTTCTATTTTATTTACGTATTAAATCATTCTTTCTTTTATTCAATAATTTTATCACTTTTACATTTCTAAATTATTTCATTTAAAAAATAATTTTAAAAAAAAGTTTAAAGTTATTAATGTTTATATTTCTTTTTCCACTTTAAGAAAATCAATTTTGGTTTATTGAAATTATGTGTATAATCAATAAATGATAAAATTATTGAATATCACTGCTGAGTATCTATAGGTAAGGTCTTATTGTTTCTTGGCAACTAGCTCCGGACCTCCGGTGCTGGACATGTTTTCTACGTACAGTGAATGAGTCAAACCTCATGATTCGAAATGCTGGCAATTCTATTAATTCTATTAATTCAGAAGCGTTAAGATAGAGATTTATTAGAGGTTGACTCGAATTCAAAGTGGCATAAATTAACCAATCAATGCTCAAACTTGATTGTAGGAAACGGTTTGATCATCATGTCTGTAGAATTGTCATGAGTGCTGACTTTGCTCACAATAATGTCACCTTGAGCAATTACATCACGCACAAAGTGGTAACGGATATTAATATGTTTCGTCCGCTCAAGAAACATTTGATCTTTTGTTAAGAATATAACACTCTGTCACAAAACACCATACTGATTTGAAGGTCTTAATTTAGTTCACCAAAAAGTCCTTTCAACTAGATTGCTTCCTTACAAGCTTCAGTGATCGCCAAGGCGACTTTACTCTAAAGAATGGCTTTCCAACTAATGGCACATCCTTCAACCGTGAAGAAATAACCCGTAAGCAATCTTCTTTTATCAAAATCTCCCGTAAAATCAGAATCAACATACCCCACGACTCTATATCTAGTTCGCCCGAACTGCAGACAAATATCACTAGTACCGCGAAGATACCTAAAAATCCATTAGTTAACTTTTCAATGTTCTTTACCGGGCCATGTATCTTTAATGAACTCACAACGTATCCAAAAGTTAGACGCGTACAAACTATAGCATACATTAAAGGTCCTACTAAATCTAGATACGTACAAACTATAACATACATTAGAGATCTTACTGCACTAGAATATGGAACATGTGATATATATTCTACCTCCTCTTCTGATTTGGTAAACAATCCGATGAAAGTCTAAAGTGAGTGGCCAGTGGAGTTCTCATAGGCTTCACACTCTGCATACTAAATTTGTGAAGAACCTTTTCAATGTACCCCTTTTGCATTAGGTACAATTTACCTGTTTTTCTATCTCTTTTAATTTTCATTCTGAGTATCTTCTTTGTATGACCAAGATATTTCATCTTGAACTCCTTTTTACTTGGGTATTCAATTGTTTAATCTATTATTTATTATTCCCAACTATCAACATATCATCAACATAAAAAAGCAGATATATAGGTAAACCATCACAACCCTTTTTGAAGTAAACACAAATATCAAAGTTACTTCACTTAAACTCAAAAGAAACCATGAAGAATCAAATCTCTTATACCATTGTTTGGGTGACTGCTTAAGTTCATAAAGAGATTTCTCCAGTGAACATACATGGTTCTCCTTTCTTGAGACCATAAAACCCTCTGGCTATTTTGTGTAAATGTCTTCTTCAAGTTCATCATGCCACTACGTCATTTTTATGCCTAGTTGATCAAGCTCAAAGTCTTGCATAGCAACTATTCCAAGTAAAGCTGTAATAGAACTATGTTTTACTATCGGAGAAAACACATCATTAAAGTCATTTACTGGGATTTGACTAGATCCCTTCGCAACCAGTCTTGCCTTGTATTTGGGCTCTTCAACTCCTAGAATTCCTTCATTCTTTTTGTACACCCATTTACATTGAATAGCTCGCTTTTCACTAGGAATTTTCACTAAATTCCAAGTGTTACTCTTGTGAAGTGACTCTATTTCCTCCTGTATTACGATTATTCACTTGTCTGAGTCTTCGCAGATAACAACCTTTAAATAGGATAATAGCTCTTAGTTAGCAAAAATGTCTTCCACAACACTCAGAAAGTATGTGATTAGATCAGCCTCCACGTACCTTTACGGTTATTTGATTTCTCTTCTAGGTCTATTTCGTGTAATAGACGGTGACAGACCAGCCTGTTGTAAAAGAGTTCTATTCTCTGTGAGTGTATCAAACGTGGACCCTGTTTCAAAATGAATCTTCATGTTCTTCTATGTGATATCTAATTCCTGTGAATTCTTGGTAGTTTCATTAAGGGACGATCCTCACAACATAGCAGATTCATCAAATATCATATCTCTATTAATATCTATCTTTCTAGTTTCAAGACACCACAATTTATAGTCTTTTACTCCCAATTTATATCCTATAAAGATATAATTTATGGATCTAGGCTCCAATTTACCATCGTTTCCATGAGCATACACAAGACAACCAAATATCTTCAAATTAAAATAATATGCGTGCTTACCAATATCATATTTCTTGCGGAGTCTTTTTGTCAATGGCCATGGACAGAGACATGTTAATCATAAAACATGCTAGTGAAGTCACTCCAGCTCATAATGACTTAGGTAGACTAGCATTGGAGAGCATACAATGAACCCTCTCCATTATCATTCTATTCATTTGTTCAGCAACTTTGTTTTGTTGTGGTGTATAACAGACCGTTAGATGTCTCACAATCCTTATTTCTTGCATATCACATTAAATTCTTCTGAACAAAACTCTAAACCATTATCACTACGTAGATGTTTAACTTGCCTTCTAGTATATTTCTCAATCATTGTCTTTCGGTTCTTGAACACAATGTTCGTAAAACTCTAGCTTGCAAATTTTTTGACCATCAAGGAGACCTCTTTGACTTAACTCTGACATGCCAAGTTTCCTCATATGCCCATGCGCATATGCCAAAGATTGGTTACAAATCTCTCTGACAATGTGGATGATGCAACAACATCAACACCAGTAATTGTAAACCCTTGAAGAACATACAACCTTATATTATTTTTCTTTGCCTTCATCACAACAAGTGAACCTTTATTAACCTTCAAAACTCCACCTTCAACATAGTACTTATACCTTTTGTGTCAAGAGTACTTAGTGAGATCAGGTTACGCTTCAAATCAGGAACGTGGATAACATTACTCAAGGTTCTAATAATGCCATCATGCATCTTGACTTTGATACTGCCAATTTCTACAATCTTACAGGATGCATTATTACCCATCAATATAATATCTGTTGACACAGCTTCATAGGTCATAAACCAATCGTGATTGGGACAAATGTTATAGGTACACCCAGAGTCAAGGATCCACTTATCGATCGCTATTTCATCGTCGTCAAAAGCCACTAAAATTTCACACTCAACATCTTCTGCAACATTTATAATGCCAGATCTCTCTATGGACTATTCTTCACCCTCTCTTTATCTTATTCTGCAACTTGTAACACTCTACTTTATTATGTCATTTCTTTTTACAAAAGCGGTAAGTTTTACCTCAATTGAAAGATTTTGATCTGCCAATTCCATTACTCCTAGAAGAACGTTCATCTTTTCTTCCACGTTCAGAGTTAGTCGTTTCATACACCATAAGACCCTCTATATGAGGCTCGGAACTAGATACAAGATGTTTTATCTTGTCAAACGAGTGCATACCATTGTACATTTTTTCAAGAATGAGTGTTTCACGACTGAACACAAGATGAGTATGAAGGAGGCAATGAACACAAGATGAGTATGAAGGAGGTAATGAACACAAGATGATTAATCCTAAATTTTCTTGACCATACTTCACTTCTAAAGTCTCTAGATCAGAGACAATTTCCTTGAATGTGGACAAATTCTCTTCAAGAGATGAATCCTCTGCCAACTTGAATGTCGGTCAACTCGGATTTAGGTCAGATCGGATAGACGGGTCGGGTTGACTCGCTTCTAGAAGCACACTAGGCGGTGGATAAGGCCCACATGCAATAGCTGCGTGTGAGACTGTTTTGATGACCCAAAAAAGAATGATTTTTAAAAAAAAAATTGAAGGGTTTTGAAACATTTACCAAGCTCGATTGATCACGATGAATGCTAAAAAGCTCGATTACGCTACGCCAGAAACTTGTTATTGCTCCCCTTCCATTGCAATGGTGACAAAACGAACACTGTGGACTTGAGATGACACAAGGACTCTAATAGTGTATGCAATATCAAAAACGGAGTTACGATCGGCGACGAATGGATGTTGAAGAGAGGGAGAGATTTTGTTTTCTAAAGAAAGAAATATGGTTTTGGGCTTTTTAATTCATATTTTTAAAAAATGGTAAAATCATGCCATAAATCATCTAACATTTCTTGCTTTCTTATTTGAATCCATATTTAATTAAAAGATCACTTTGATCCCCGAATCTAACTAAAATTTCAGTTTAATCCCTAGAATAAAATTAAAAAAATTAGTCCAAAATTGGGGTGTGAAAAAATTTGTAATGTGTGTTTATTTCCCTAAAAATAAATTTTGGACAATATTTCAGAAAAATTTGCCAAACATCAAAAAATTATTTACACAACACCATCCAAACACCAGAAAATAGTTTTTTAAAATTGATTTTCAGAAAATGTAATTCATTTTCTGAACATGTTTTCAATGAAACAAACAAACTCTTATAGTGTTCGTCATATCTATGCGTAGATACAAGTAATAATCAAATATTTTCAATTTATACATATTAATTTAAAATTTTATTCGTAACAAATCACGCCTAAAAAGTTATAAGTATTGTTATTTTTTATAAGATTTTAAATTTAAATAATTAAATCTATAAAATCTATATAAAAATAATATTTTATAATTATTTCAAATTATTTAAAAAAATCGATGCTAACCATTCCTTAGAATTTAAGAGCAGATATTATTATATATTCTATTTATTATTTAAATTTAAATTTATTTTAAAAAAGTTATTATTCATCATTCTCTTTAAAAAAAATTAATTCTTATCGTTATCCAACAAATTTAATCCACGTGGGTTAGAAATGGCACAGATAGCCCAGTCAAATATAGATATAAGGCCGATGGATGACCTTGTCGACTTTGCCGGTTAGATGAATACCCTGTCAAATCCGCCGGCTCCAGTAGTTTGATCATTACATTACTCCTTTTTTTTTTCTTTCCGCCGGGACGTCACGAAAAGGGGAAAAGAGAGTAAATTAGGACGGATAGAGGAACGCTACGTAACGAACAAAGGCCCAACGAGCACTGATGCTTTCCTTTGCCTCCCTTCTAGCTCCAATTCGCATCTTGCTATGCGAAATCGCAATCCTTAACCGTTCTTTGCAGCCCAAATCCAAACAAGGCATTAAGCCGAAAGGCAGGGATATAAGAAGGGATATAAGAAGGGAAAAGATGATAGCGCGATCCAATTTAGCAGACCTGTTAAGGGAGTATCAGATTCGATCTAAGCACGATTGGGCCGCTGTTTCGTTTTTCGCGTCAACCTCCAACCCCACATCTTCTAGGTAAACCTAATGCCATGATTTGCTTTTTCCTTGTTTAACTTTTATTTTATTTAAAGTTTTGCTGTTTTGAATATAAGGTAGGGGAATTTGGAATTTTTTCATGGGGTTTGATTGGATATCTCCATGCATAACGTGCTGTCTTTGAAATGTTTTCGCTCGAGCCTCTATGGAAGCGTTACCAATTTACTTACATAAGATAGGCTTTTATAGTAGAGTTTGGTTAAAAATTTCAGCTTTAGCGATTCTGACATAATTTTCCGTTTCTTCTGAAGTTTTATCTTGCATTTTATTTTCTCAGTCAATTGACATGCTAAGAATTGCAGGAAAAATTTCCTTGAAAGACTCTTGTACTAGTTAAACTATATGTTTGATAATACATTAAAGTTTGGATGGTCAAAGAAAAAGAAATTAATTTTGGATTTTCATGTAAACTGCTATTTATTCTTGATGATGTGCATCAGAAATTTTGAAAGGAGAGAAAAAATTTTAAATTGTTGATTCATTTTAATTTTCATCAGAAATAGAAATTAGGTGTCTGAAAGAAGCCTGTTGCGGGGATTGGGATAAAATTAGAGGATTTTCCTTGCTTAAAAGGAGATGAGTGTTAGTTTAGATTAATACTGCACAACTATTTAAATTAAATTTTTAATACTGCTATACTGCTATTATCTTGCTAAGCTTTGTTTTTGTAATTTTATTCCTGTAATTTATATTTTTCAAATGACTAACTGTATGATGGCAGTAGTATATGTAAATGCTTAGTTCTTGTCATTCACTCAGCTATTATGATTGTGTATCGTGTGTGTCTCGAGTTTCTTCCAAGCTTCCATGAACTATCTATAAGAGCATAATGCACCAATTGCTTGTCAATCTGCTGGCAATTGGTGCATGATGCAACTGTCTGGATTCTCTCAAATTATGTGGGCTTAGGCTAGGAGTCTTTGTGCATGTTGAACTTGCAATATGTGTACGTTTAAGATGTTTGTTTTACTTGTTCATGGAAAATATCCGTGGCCTTGATATGTTTGTACTTTTGTCCTAATTCCAAGAAGTTTTGACACGTCTTTAAGGTTATGATTTGGATTAATAAATTGTATGAGGTTGGGATCCAGTCATTAGGACATCATTGTGCTATTTGCTCCTTTCTTTCTCAAAACAAGACAAATCCTAATAGTCGGGGTTTTCTTTACTGTTTTTTGGTTGCAGGGTGGATGTGGCCTTCGTTATCTTAGCTTTTCTGGTTCTTTCAGCCGTTTCTTTATATTTTAGGCACATGCACCTTGCCTTTATCCTAGCAGGCATCGTGATGCTACTGTTCCTCTGCATAAAAATCACAAAACAAGCGAGATTGGCCAATAACAAGAAAAGAAGGATGCTGCTTCCATTATCTATGTAGAACTGCATGATCTTGAATTTGTTAAAAAGGAGCTGACAAACGAGTTAGATTTGATATGATGACCTCCGAAGTCTTAATCATGGCAAGCCCAGCGATTTGAGATTGGACAGTTGGGTGTTGTAGTTAAACTGTTGGCAGTTGAGTTCAAGCATGGTGTTTTCCTCACCGGGAATGGCGCGAACAACATTCGCCCAACTTTGTAATTTGCTTCGATTTGATTGTAGTTTAAAAGATAGCAGAGGGAAGAAATCAGTGGTGACTTGTGAGTCATTGCAGTAGTTTTGCATGTTGATGTATCCCTAAAGTTGATTTGCAACAAATCTCGAATGCACATGATTTACGGTTTCCCAAATGATAGAATTATCATTTTTAAAACGATTAGGTATGTTTAATTTATATTAATTATTTCGCCAATATCTTTTTATATTATCAGCTGAAAATATATATTTAATTTTTTACTAATCGAAACAAATAATTTTTATATAAATATAACTAAAATCATTGTATTATATATTAAAACAAAACTTGACTTAGTAAAACAATAATTAATATTGAAATATAATTAGAAAATTTATATTATGTAGATATTTTATAAATTTGATTTTGAGATTGAACTGAAAAAATCTGAATAAAAAGATACGAAGTTAAAAATTTAAATAAAAAATCAAAATCAATAATGACTGGAATCTGAAATAACACGAATCCATCCAAATAAGTCCGATTATCACCTCAACTTGCAGGGGAATCATTTTTGCAGGCCGGATGATAAAGTAGGAGGTAGATAAATTACTGGGGGCAATAGTAGAAAAATATTATTTATGCATCTCATTCCCATCATGGCCTGAGTTGGCCATTCTTTGGGCTTGGCTCGGAATGGCAATGCGGGCTCACCCGTAATAAGTGAAAAAGTGAGTGAACTAAACCATGGAAGTATGGTGAGCCCATTGAATTGGGAAGGAATGCTTAGACTATTACATCCAATCAAAAGATCAAGATTTTAAAACTAATGGTTTCATCGGTTTGTTTCAATTAAAAAAAAAAGGCCAAGTCTTGGGGGTTCCAGTGCTGCAACTATGCAAGGAGGATATTCTGGCATAGGTTATGGTCTCAAATATCAGGTTGGCCCTCGAAATCTCAAATTTATAATTTTTACCCGGCCTCTGAAAATCTAGAGATTTTAATACCTTTTAAGCTGGCAGTCAAGATGTATTTCGGATGTTAAAGCAGATACGGATCATACCAGCTTCATTACAGGAACCCTTAGTCTTAGAGAAGAAAATGAGGTTAGTGTTTGTTTGTGAATTGTATTCTGATTTGATTTAATTTCATGATTTTAATTTTCAGCCATCATATATTAGTTGAATTGAGCTGAAATCTGCGCAGGTGCATCTGATTCGGCTATCTTCTGGTGGGACGGAGCTCATCTGCGAGGGCTTATTTTCTCACTCTAACGAGATCTGGGATCTAGCTTCCTGTCCCTTCGATCAACGGATTTTCTCCACTGTTTTTTCCAATGGTAGTTTCTTTGACATTAATTTGCCTGTATTTTGGTGGACTTCATCTTCGTAACCTTTGAACAGTTTAGTCCACCTTACTTGTCTCCATTACCGGTAGGAGCCAAATAGATCCCTATTTAGGCCATTTGAGGAACACGTTAATTGTTCTTTTCTATGTGTTAGTTTTACTAGAGTTTATTTAGCTGTTGCAACAGCAATTTCCTGTATAAAAGTAAGCTTTATGGCTTAAAGATGAGACTGGTTAGATAATTTTCTTTGTTGTTGAAGGTGAATCTTATGGGGCTGCAATATGGCAGATCCCTGAGTTATATGGACAGTTAAATTCACCACAGTTGGAACGAATTGCCTCCCTTGATGAACATGTTGGTAAGATTAGTTGGTGAGTTCCTGTTTCAAAGCTTCCCCTGAGTTATTAAAGTTGTATATTTTTGCATTTTGCACTGGACATTTTTGTGAAATTTATTTTGGCTTACTTATTAACAGTGTTCTCTGGTGGCCATCTGGAAGACATGATAAGTTGATCAGCATTGATGATGAAAATCTTTTCTTATGGACTTTAGATTGTTCAAAAAAGGCTGCCCAGGTTAGGTTCTGCATCGATTGTCTTCTTATCGTCAAGAATCATTGTACTAGCATGCGGATATGCTGCCTCTAGGTTTTATTTTACATTGTGATTGTAAATAAACACTGGAATACCTTCTTCAAAGACACAACTGACGTAAATTTGTAATCGGTTGCATTGTTTACTCACTCTCTGTTTCTTTTTTCTTTTTTTTTTTGATTTTCTGTATCTGAATATATTCGATATAGCTAGAATGTCTGATATTAAATTTTGTGGTAATTTGAAACTTTGCATTCATCTAACCTGGCAGAGACATTGAATATATATCAGTGGCAGTTATCAGTAAACCAAAAATATCTAAATGCATATCTATGTTACATGGACTCAGCACTTTTGGGAGCGGGTGCCGACATAATATGTGTCAGACTCATTGCTGTGTAGTTCAACACAGCAGCCAACCTCACAGAGGTGATTCTTGGTGGTGAGGGATGTTTTGTGGTCTCAAAGCTGTGAGGAAGACGAGCAAGTGGAAAGACAAAAATAGGAGACAGGAGAAATTATGAGTGAAATTTGGTGAAAATACATCAGTTTAAGCGGTTGATGATATTTTAGCAAATGATGTGTCTGGCCCTTAGATTTAGTGTCGGATATCTGAACCGGAGTCCACATAACATTGATTGCTTATATAGTAGTTGATGCTTATTCAGATCTCATTGTGGAAATCTAGGTGCAATCTAAGCAGTCATCTAGCATGCTTCATTACTTATCTGGCGGTGCATGGGATCCACATGACATAAATGCTGTTGCGACAACTTGTGAATCATCAGTCCAGTTTTGGGATCTACGTACAATGAAGTATGTTGTATCTGTGTATCTTTGTTTCTTGATTAGATCTGAACTGTTTAATTATTATGATGTTGGTCATTTAATTTGGTGTTCTATGTCCCTTGTGATTTGACTCATTTTTCTAAATGCATGGGCCAAAATTGAAATAGATGCTATTTCATCACCTGCCTTCCTCTAACCAAAGAAAAGAGGGCAGGGAAGGAGTAATGTTGTTGCTTGTACCTTTAACTATTTAGTTTCTCCGCAGATCAGTTTTCTTAAATATTTACCTGGATATAGTTTGTTGATTGCACTTAGAGTTATGCAGTATCTGACAACAATTTTATATAATCACAGGAAGACAAATGCAATTGAGCGTGCCCATATCCGCAATGCTAACTATGATATGAAGAACAATCATATACTTGTAAGGATTCAGCTTGTATATTTTACTATTTAAAACCATCTTTTACTGGTCATTTGCACTATTGCTTTTGTATTGGCCTTTTGGTTGTTTCTATTCCAACTTCGGTTTTTAAAATGCCTTTTGAGGGGCATGAGTTAGCATGTTAAATCGCTTTTTCTGTCAAACAAAACATTGTTATTTCTATAACTATGTGAAGCCAAGATCTTTCACCTGTTTTGCCTAGATAATATATGTGTAGACTGATATTATAAATTACAATTGTCAATGTGATGAGATGAGGGTGAGAAATTGGGAGGATTAACTGGTCTATTAAACTCTACTTTCATTTTGGTCAAAGCTGTGGCCAAGCACGTAATGCCTGTCGAAAATCTGCTCTGCACACATGTACACTTACAAATCTTGTTTAATCATACACAACTAGAAGAGTTTGAAGTTTTATCTCATTTATACACAGATAAACCCACAGTGCAAATGTTCATCACATTTTCTAAAAGGAAGTTTATCTATTTTGGACCACTCTTTATAACTTTTCACTGGTATGTAGAATTTGATGGGATGAGTTGATCCTTTGCATTTTTTCTATCATGAAAAACTCACTAGTAAATAATAGTTGCTGAAATCAGTAAAAGAATGGTCAACAATATAGAAATGGTGATTGTGATGTGATATGATATGAACCTATTTAAGTGAGATGGTATTTCTGCTGTTTAATACTTCTAAGTTATTATTGTCACTTTCATTACAGGTCACTGCAGAAGATGAATCTGGGATACACATATGGGATATTAGAAAGCCCAAAATTCCTGTCAAAGAGCTTCCTGGACATACGCACTGGTAATTGACTTCTACTCTCATTTGTCTTTTCTTATTTTTGAGTAACTTCACTCTTTCTATTTTCACATACGCTTGATTTATAATTAATCTCCTACATTTGAGTTTATGTTGAGCTGGTCATGTGCCACTAGAAAGAAATGGGAGTATTTAAATTCATTAATTGTAACATATTTAATAATGTTTGCAGGACATGGGTTGTCACTTGTAACCCTGAGTATGATGGGCTAATTCTGGTTCTTTCTCCCTCCCTCCCTGAACGTTCATTTTAACTAGATTGTCTCTTAGGTATAGGCATTAGGGTCTCGGTTGGATTAAACTGGTTATGAATATTCATCTGAATCAACTAGGCTTAGAAATATCCTTAGATTTAAGACACAATAAAATAAATTGCAAATTGTTGTATGTGGACGAATACGAAGGGGTTTTTTTAATGAGACCTCCAATTCTTATAAAAAAAATTGCAAATTGTTGTTTGTCGGTATATTTTAAAAATTCTTTCTTGACAAGAATTTCACGTCTACAGAGTGCTGGCACCGACTCAACTGTTAACTTGTGGATGGCTCCTGCATCCGCCGAAGATGAGGCAACTTCTGAAAGGCTGTTTTGTTATCCCTTCTCTGGAGCTTTGTACAACTTTGTGTTTTATTGGTTGATCTTCACTGATGTTTATTTCGTTTAAATTTTGTTTTGATAACAGCATAGCTGAATCACCCACTCAACAGGCTGACCCATTGCTTAATTCTTACGGTGATTATGAAGATAGTGTATACGGTAACCAGTCCTAACTCCTACCTCTGTTCTATACTATTCTTTTAAAAACTGAAAACATAATAAATCCAACAACCGTATATATTCTCAGGCCTTGCTTGGAGCAGTCGTGAGCCTTGGATATTTGCTTCTCTATCCTATGATGGCAGGGTAAGAACTATATGCAACTCAGGAAGCTAGAAGAAACATATAATTAATATAAGACTAACAGTTGGGTTGTCTCATTTAATCCAGGTGGTGGTAGAATCAGTTAAGCCATTCCTTTCAAGAAAATGAAGGTGTTATTTGTTGTCCCAATGGGATATTCTTGTGGAGAGTTTCCAAGCAGTGGTCAAGAGTGATGAAATATTTGCCGACTTATTACAGGTTGACATTAAGAGGGGTTGGCTCGCAAGTTAAGTTTTTCATGACTTGTTGCTGGCCAGCCAGTGTATTCTTTTTTGGTCATGATTGGTATAGTTGCTTCCTATTATCATCACCATCTGACATTTTTTATTTTCCATGAATATTGGAATCATGCTTTTGTTCTTTGTTGTCTATTTTTGTGTTAATAACTGCAGTTCCTAACGTGGTAGAAGTTCAGTATTCGTGGACACCAATTTGTTGTTTTTTTCCACCTGCTTCTACATGTTTCCATTTAAATTTAGCAAACGCAAAATTTGAATAACCAGTCCTTGTCAGTTACCACTTAAACTTTATTAACAGATAGGTTTTCAGTAAGTTTATCGACTCTTTTGTTGATTTTTATCCGTTTATTAAACTAATGCCAAGTACAGTAGTAGTACTATTAGCTGCCATTTTATCTGCTTTTGGTTTAGGGTTAGGCCACCGATCCTTTTGTTTCTTTATTTATTTACACTTATATGCCAACTCTTTTGGTTGAGATGTAAATTGACTGACTAGAGGGACCAATTTGCCTATGAAAGTGATTTAATAGTTGTTTTTCCCTTTATATACACACACACACTGCCAAAGTCCATTCTTTTGCTGTTGCTGAAATGTGAAGATGGTATTATATACCCAACAGTAATGAATCGGGACAAAGCATCTATGTGATTCAATTCACAAACGCTGTCAATAAGGATTGGGTTCTTCAGGAACTGAGAGCCCAGCGTGCTCTCTCTTGAAGTTTTAAGGTGTGCAAATTACCTATTTGGATTCATTTTAGGAATGTTCTGCTGGAACTGTAAACCAGAACAAGAATGAGCTACATAGCTACTGCAGTTGGAAACTAGTTCCGCTAGTTTAAATTATAACGCAGAAATTCAAATGAAATGCAATTTATTCAAAAACAGTGGTGCTTACAAGTTATGACCACATAGCACAAGGACAAACATAGACACGTAATATTCTATGAATCAGTCGACTCGTACAAGAGGAAATTGAAACCTCAATCCACAGACGTGTTTACACCATTTTGTGTCTTGCCAAGATCCCCACGGATCCTTCCTCCTCCTTGCTCAGAGTATTGCCTCCGTGTCCGGCGTCAGCCACTTCATCTGCAGCTGCTGAGACACAGAGCTCCTCCTTCCACGAAGAAAATTCGCAATCCAGGATTGCGATGAAAGTCCGGTGATCCCAAAAGCTCCGGAGGTCAAAAACCCGGCTATGGAACCGGCAATGAGAACAGCAGCAGGAACCAAAACAGGGCTGAAAATCAGGAAAATTGGCACGGCGATATCAAGGGCTATAAGGGATCCAAGAAAGCTGAAACCGGATAGAAAGTGAAAGTTGGCACCGATGGAATGTAACACTCCCAACCCGTATCCGATCCGGATACGAGTCCGAAGTGTCACATTGAATTTTCAAACATTTATTCGTATAAAATAGTGAGTAATTTAAAAACTTTGATCACATTTAACTTATTCAAAACGTTTACCAAAATATATATCAGAGTTCATACAATTTATGTCTTTAGACTACATGCCAACTACACTCTATATACAGTACATATATTTTCTGATCTGACATTTGGTAAGGAAAACTGACATGTCTTGCTCCGCATTACTCTTTACTCTTCTCGAAACCTACGTGTGAAACAATCACACGCTAAGTCGTTGACTTAGTGAGGCAATAATTAAACATATAACAATAAATTCATGAACGTGCATTCATACCATTGAATCATGACATTTCAATATGCATGTATCTATTGCATGATAACAATATATATATAATCATGTCATACACACACGCAACATACCTTCTTGTATTACTTTCACTTTTTCGTTTGTCTTCCAATTGCATTGCCCATGTATATTATTATCTTTATCAACATCATTATAATTCAAGCAACACATGACATATCACCAAAAGTATATACATCACATATATCTTATACATTACATTCCATGTTATCTCTTATTAGCCCATGTGCACCTGTGAGAACTGTAGATATGTGAGTCTATTGAGGTTGTGCACCACTATGCTGTCACCACAGCTCATATAAATGTCCCGAAGGACCTATCCAGAGGTCACAAAGACCCCGGTAACTATCCAGAGGTCATAAAGATCCTCAGTAACTGTCCAGAGGTCATAAAGATCATCGGTAAACTGTCCATAGGTCCCGAAGAACCTAGGTAAACTGTCCATATGTCTCGAAAGACATAGGTAAACCCTCGACTCTTGGCATGCCAACTATACCTATAGCTCTCGTATCATATAACATGGGCATTATATTCATATCACTTCACATATTCACATGTACATTTCACTTTTCGTATGATTTCATAATCATCTGTCACGTAGCTTATAACACTTCTCTTGTGTTCATCTGGCATGTAACTCATTATCATCTCTTATTCTCATATGATTCTCATACACCAAGTATATCACATAGCTTGTTACCTATATAAATATTTTCTCATAACTTATCATCACATAGTTCCCATAACATTTTCCTATAGATTCATAAATCTTTACCATATGACTCATGTATTATATGTTCATTTCAGCTCATATATCCTCTCCATATAACTTATTTACATGTTCATATAATCACTTCTGTCAATGTCTCCTCATTTATATATTATTTTTATATTGCCCTATAAATCAAGGTTATTTAACTTATCTCACTTTTCATCTAATCTCATAAGTTGGTTATACAATTCCTATATATATATATATATATATATCTAACTCATGTAATTTATATCCTTTCTCTTGTTATCATATAAATCATTGCTATTTTACATAATTCATGCTCCTATAATTTATATCTCAGGTTCATATAACTCATCTAATTCCTATAATACATAAATCATTGCCATATAACACATATCATATAAATTCATACAATCATATATTCAACATATTGGAAACAGACTTGTCGCAAGTCAGATTTCCATACACAATACGTATATTCTAATAGTACGCACTCACCTGGCCTCACTAGTCAATATCGATCTGTTATCTTTCCTTGATCGATCTTACTTGCCAAACGTTCCGGAATTGCTTTATGCGTAAAATCTACATACATGTACATTTTGAGGCAATCATTAGATACCTACACCTTGTAATTGGATACTAGCAACTTAAACGAACTTATTAAACCAATATTCACATTTTCCTTTAGGGGGAATCGGTTCCTTACTATGGGGGTATCGATTCCCTCAAGACATTCTGGAATTCTGTCGTTTGAAGGGGTATCGGTTCCCCTTGAATGGGTACCGATTCCCCTTGCCCAGAAATCATATTTTTAGCTCGAAAATCACTTCATTTTCAGCCCAACACTTCATATATCATCCCCTTTTCATTCTTAACTCTAGTACACATACTTAAACCAATCTATATTCATTTATTTCATCTTAAACCTCAAAATCCTATCTTCCATATATAATTCAAGAATCATATCAAATTTTCTATATGTTCAAAATCAAATTCTATCACTCCAAATCTCTTAATTTAACCATTGACAAGTCAAATTTAACTTCAAATTCTACTTATCAATTCTTTTCCAAAGTTTCATATAAAAACTCCAAATCTTTAATCTCTCTTAACCCCTCCATTCTTTGATTTTTACTGTAACCCAAGCTTTCCTTATGTTTATCCATCAACTAAAGATCAAAACCAAGCTTAAAATTCAAATAATAATCAACTAATAAAACTCTCACCTTTGCCTTGCTCTCCCACGCATGAAGAAGAAGAAAGGAGAAGAGAACTCTGGATGTTTCTCCCATTTCCCACGTGTATATAATTCCTTAAATGATCAAATGACCATTTTACCCTTTATTTCCTTTAACAATTATAAAATAACCTTCATCATATATTCAAATAATCATTGAACTATTTCATTCTTCTACTTTAGTCATCAAATTCTGAAACTTTACAATTTGATCACTAACCCGGTATTGAGGATGTTACAAATCTCCCCTCCTTATAAGAAAATTCGTCCTCGAATTTTCACTGCAAATCCTGAGAAGAACATATCTTCTAACGTTCTCATGTTGCTTCCCTGACTTATTCTTTCTTGTTATCATCAGAAACTTACTTTCAATCCTTTAGTTTTCCAACTATCTTTTTCATTTATACATTCATCTTCTGTTGTTTATCATATAAACAATAACCAGTAATACCAATCCATTGTCGTGTTTTCTCTCATTCAATTATGCAATTTTCCTTTGACCTTTCTAAAATTCTATATAATGTCACTCATCACATTGACAGTAACATTCATCTCATCACTCTATATCATAAATCCATCTATTTCTTCATAAATCTCTAAATACTTTATAACCATACCAACTTGTATTTCGTCATCATTTGACCAAAACACAACTTTAAATCTTCTTCAATTGTGATTAAACATATACTTTAAGGAGTCAAACAATATTTTCACATCACCTTGCACACTTGTCTTATTTCTATATCAAAATTGTCCTCTGTACTTCCATATTTATCGTATCTGATCCTTTAAATCAATCCCTTTCATTTCTTTATTCCTTATTCCTTATACATAAATCATATATTTCCTTTCATGTTCACATACTCTGGTCTTATCACTTATACTCATCTTTATGTACCAATCTTCATTGCATCCTCATTACTCTAATAACCCATTTCTTATACATAACTTCATTCTTTATCATTCTTATACTTTTATTTTTCTTCTTGAAGGTTCCATGCAAATACTTATCTCAGTTTCTACATCATAGCTATCTGCTCAGAATATACAACCATATTCAAATTCACATCATAATCAATTAACTCAACTTTATCTTTTCCTTCAATCTTATAACTCTATCACGTTTACTCTGACAGCTAGTCAATAACATATGTTCAATCTAGGGTACAAACCCTAATCAACCAAACACATACATCCTTTCAAATCGAAATTATCTTAAAATTCGCTTACTCAACTTATCAATTTCACCTCTATTCTCACACATCCTGAAATTTCTTTTGCTTAAACTCAACATTCTGACTTCCTGTGTCCTATAATCTGATCATCGATATACACATTCTCAAACTCTTCTTATCAATCCTCAGCTTTACTTAAATATACAAATTCTTACTTCCTTTTCCTTTACTATACCACATTATTATGATCCAAATATGCAACTGTATCCAGATCCATTGCAGATCTGGTTATCATATCCTGACAATATCTTATAATCTTATAATTCCAGTACATTTTTATCACATACTCTAGTTAGCCAATGCTAACTCTTTCCATCTTAACTGCAAACCCTTATCATAAACATAATCTTGTTCATGCGCAATACTATCACTTCGTTTCAAACTCATAAGCTCTGACTTTATACATCTTATACACTTGTCACTGATGCACTTATCCTTGAGTTCTTCTATACGTACTCATCACGTCATTAGATCTTTTTAACATTCTTATGGTGACACCTGTTCACCATATTCTATCTTATCCACATAATAATAAAACTACTCTATATCGTGTTTCCGATTCCAAACGATGAAAAACTTTCTATCATTATTCAGATATGATTTCAGCTTTCTGAAATCAACTTTTGATCTTACTAGGCATTTCCTGAGGTGTCCGCTCTTCATCCTGCCTGGCCAGGGCAGGTGAATAGCTATCACAATCAGGAATATCACCTTTCACTTACTTCGAAATTATCACGATCGGATTTTCTACTGTATTAAACTATTCTTATTCTATTAGCAAGACAACATATTCCTTACACTATCAGATCAGAAATTTTTCAATCTATGTTGGCATGTACACCTTTTATGACACTTTGGACTTCGGTTTATGCCAAGAATCGGCTAAACCTTAGCTCTGATACCATTAAATGTAACACCCCCAACCCGTATCCGATCCGGATACGAGTCCGAAGTGTCACATTGACTTTTCAAACATTTATTCGTATAAAATAGTGAGTAATTTAAAAAACTTTGATAACATTTAACTTATTCAAAACGTTTACAAAATATATATCAGAGTTCATACAATTTATGTCTTTAGACTACATGCCAACTACACTCTATATACAATACATATATTTTCTGATCTGACATTTGGTAAGGAAAACTGACATGTCTTGCTCCGCATTACTCTTTACTCTTCTCGAAACCTACGTGTGAAACAATCACACGCTAAGTCGTTGACTTAGTGAGGCAATAATTAAACATATAACAATAAATTCATGAACGTGCATTCATACCATTGAATCATGACATTTCAATATGCATGTATCTATTGCATGATAACAATATATATATAATCATGTCATACACACACGCAACATACCTTCTTGTATTACTTTCACTTTTCGTTTGTCTTCCAATTGCATTGCCCATGTATATTATTATCTTTATCAACATCATTATAATTCAAGCAACACATGACATATCACCAAAAGTATATACATCACATATATCTTATACATTACATTCCATGTTATCTCTTATTAGCCCATGTGCACCTGTGAGAACTGTAGATATGTGAGTCTATTGAGGTTGTGCACCACTATGCTGTCACCACAGCTCATATAAATGTCCCGAAGGACCTATCCAGAGGTCACAAAGACCCCGGTAACTATCCAGAGGTCATAAAGATCCTCGGTAACTGTCCAGAGGTCATAAAGATCCTCGGTAAACTGTCCATAGGTCCCGAAGAACCTAGGTAAACTGTCCATATGTCTCGAAAGACATAGGTAAACCCTCGACTCTTGGCATGCCAACTATACCTATAGCTCTCGTATCATATAACATGGGCATTATATTCATATCACTTCACATATTCACATGTACATTTCACTTTTTGTATGATTTCATAATCATCTGTCACGTAGCTTATAACACTTCTCTTGTGTTCATCTGGCATGTAACTCATTGTCATCTCTTATTCTCATATGATTCTCATACACCAAGTATATCACATAGCTTGTTACCTATATAAATATTTTCTCATAACTTATCATCACATAGTTCCCATAACATTTTCCTATAGATTCATAAATCTTTACCATATAACTCATGTATTATATGTTCATTTCAGCTCATATATCCTCTCCATATAACTTATTTACATGTTCATATAATCACTTCTGTCAATGTCTCCTCATTTATATATTATTCTTATATTGCCCTATAAATCAAGGTTATTTAACTTATCTCACTTTTCATCTAATCTCATAAGTTGGTTATACAATTCCTATATATATATATATATATATATATATATCTAACTCATGTAATTTATATCCTTTCTCTTGTTATCATATAAATCATTGCTATTTTACATAATTCATGCTCCTATAATTTATATCTCAGGTTCATATAACTCATCTAATTCCTATAATACATAAATCATTGCCATATAACACATATCATATAAATTCATACAATCATATATTCAACATATTGGAAACAGACTTGTCGCAAGTCAGATTTCCAAACACAATACGTATATTCTAATAGTACGCACTCACCTGGCCTCACTAGTCAATATCGATCTGTTATCTTTCCTTGATCGATCTTACTTGCCAAACGTTCCGGAATTGCTTTATGCGTAGAATCTACATACATGTACATTTTGAGGCAATCATTAGATACCTACACCTTGTAATTGGATACTAGCAACTTAAACGAACTTATTAAACCAATATTCACATTTTCCTTTAGGGGGAATCGATTCCCTACTATGGGGGTATCGATTCCCTCAAGACATTTTGGAATTCTGTCGTTTGAAGGGGTATCGGTTCCCCTTGAATGGGTACCGATTCCCCTTGCCCAGAAATCATATTTTTAGCTCGAAAATCACTTCATTTTCAGCCCAACACTTCATATATATCATCCCCTTTTCATTCTTAACTCTAGTACACATACTTAAACCAATCTATATTCATTTATTTCATCTTAAACCTCAAAATCCTATCTTTCATATGTAATTCAAGAATCATATCAAATTTTCTATATGTTCAAAATCAAATTCTATCACTCCAAATCTCTTAATTTAACCATTGACAAGTCAAATTTAACTTCAAATTCTACTTATCAATTCTTTTCCAAAGTTTCATATAAAAACTCCAAATCTTTAATCTCTCTTAACCCCTCCATTCTTTGATTTTTACTGTAACCCAAGCTTTCCTTATGTTTATCCATCAACTAAAGATCAAAACCAAGCTTAAAATTCAAATAATAATCAACTAATAAAACTCTCACCTTTGCCTTGCTCTCCCACGCATGAAGAAGAAGAAAGGAGAAGAGAACTCTGGATGTTTCTCCCATTTCCCACGTGTATATAATTCCTTAAATGATCAAATGACCATTTTACCCTTTATTTCCTTTAACAATTACAAAATAACCTTCATCATATATTCAAATAATCATTGAACTATTTCATTCTTCTACTTTAGTCATCAAATTCTGAAACTTTACAATTTGATCACTAACCCGGTATTGAGGATGTTACAGATGGGAGGAGGGTGAAAACTGTAAGAACTTTGGATGCGGAGGGACCATTTTCATGGAAGTGATTCTTCGTGTTATCTGTTGGGGTGGAGTTGCTGGCGATGCTCAGCCATGGCTTTAGAGGTTGGTTTTGTTTGCTTTTTTTTGGCTGTGGCTGAGAACGAAGAGTGAAAGGTGAGGGAATGAGTTGATGAGTAGTGAATTTAAGGGAACGAAAGGGGCGACGCGTGGAGTTGGGTAACATTTATTGTTTGATAGAGTCTACATGGTCTGCATGAATGTATTTTATATGTTCTGCCATTCCGTTCTATCTGGTTTTATCATATGTACGAATGAATGCATCAAAGTGTATTAATATATGGTTTTATTTTATGTGTTTTTTTATATATTATATCTGTTTTGAAAAGACTTTAGTATAAAATAAGTGTCCATACTTATTTTTACGAATAGGTGCATAAAGTATTTTTGGCTCATCCAGGTATTTAACGATACAAACATTACTATTTTAGGTGTATGATATTACAAACATTATTTTAGGTGTCTTGGGATTAACTGCCGTTAAAAAAGCTCGTTAAGTGACACATGTCACAAACATAAAATTAAAAAATTATTATTTTTTTAAAAAAATATTATTAAAAAAGTTAAAATAAATAAATAATAAATAAACACCAACCCATGCGTCCTCCCCTCTCCCTACCCTCTCCCATCCCTCCCCCTCCCTCCCTCCCTCCCTCTCGTGATATCAATTTTCATCGCCAAACGGCCAAAATTCGAAAGATCGGCTGACCAAATGGGAAAGGGGTCGATTTCCACAGTTGATTACATAACTGATTATCACGATTGATCAAATGAATTTAAGAGATTATGTATTTGAAATTTTAGGGATTAGGGATTGAAATATAAGGATTTGAGAATTTTAGGTTTTGAGGTGAAATTAAGAGTTGTAACCGGTTAGTGGATGGTCGACGAAGTATGGGGGGACCCGACGTCGGCGAATGGGTGGCCTGAGATTTCCAACGATTAGAGTAAATGGGACTAAAATAAGAGTTTTTAAAAGTTTAGGTTTTTTGGTATTTTAGAAAAAATGGAGTTTTTCAAGAATAAAATATTTTTAAATTTTTTTTAAATAAAATTTTAAAATTATCATATTGTGACATGTGTCACTTAACGAGATTTTTTAACGACCGTTACTCCCGAGGCACCTAAAATATTAACATTTATAAATTCAGACACTTAAAATGGTAACGTTTGTAACGTTAGACACCTGGATAAGTCGAAAAATACTTTAGACACATATTCGTGAAAACATGTATAGTTTGGACACTTATTTTATACTACATTAATTAGTATATTTAATTTATTAAAATAATAAATATATGTTAGTAATTAATAAATCCTAAGATAATAATATAGAGATGGATGAATAATTTTATATTAAAAGGATGAACTTATTAATATTAAGGAAAAATAAATTTATAAAATTTTAATTAATAAAAATGATTTCCAATAAAAATACAAAACTTATATCTAAAATATATAAAAATTAAAACTATATAAAATGAAGATTACCCCCATCCGCCACGTCTAATTCCCTCCCCGAGTTCAATTGCTATTCACTACTCATTTGTTAACACTTCTTTTGCATGCTGAATGGTGTTTAATTTGCTTGTAATAAATTGATGAATGGTTTTGGATTTTTCGGAAGAAAAGATAAACTACACAAATGATCATTAATGTTTGAATAAATATTCATTTTTTATTTTAAAATTTTAAAAGTAACATATTGATCATTAATATTATCGATTTGTAATAAAATAGTCATTCCATCATTATCTCGTTAAATTGATGATGTAACAATATTAAAAAAATAATATTTAATTTGACTCTCAAACTACTATTAAAACATAAAATAGATCCTTAAACAATAATTTTATATTTAACTTAGTCCACTACCATCACCACCACGGCAGGTGGTGTTCTTGTCTGATTTGAGACAGAAAAACAGGGTTGCCTGTCTTGAAAAAGCACAAAGGGGTCTTGGACTCTTGTTGATTTTGTTTAGCCTTTGGTTCATATCTATGTTGCATTGATACATATACGGGGTTGGGGATTAGGTATAAATAGATGTTAAAAATAATAAATAAAATCAATACTTCACAGAAAATTAAAAAATAAAACCATAAGTAAATCAAAAAATTAAAAAAATAAAATTTATAAAGTTAATACTTCATATAAATTTAAAACCCTAAGATTTGGGAAGTTTTGCTTAAATCCATAAATTATTTTTGTGGCCAAACTATAATTATTGTAAAGCATGTAACTTGTTTCGTACGTCCTAAAATATTTGAGGACTAACTCTGCAATTATACCATTTATATTATAATCATAAGTCCTTTATTTTTAACATTCAGATGCGCCTCTCCTGTTATTTTTTCCCCCTTCTTCCTTTGTTGATTCACGAACATCACCCACCCACATTTCGTCCCACCGCCGCTATCCTTATTGATATAAAGTAAGTAGATTGTAGGTCATCGTCCAAAAGCCTCTACGTTGTGACCCTAATCCTCGCCATCGACGTGGGGCTGTATTAATATGAAACTTGCGAGCTTTGATTTTCATATGCCGCCGTCGTGGGTCGATTCGGCTGCCTGGGGACGCATGTGATAGTCACATGTTGTCCCCAAAACATCCCGAATTCGTTTAACCATATCATACCACCGCGACACATCCCCAGTATGTACCCTAACGGTTCCCGTATCAAAAACTTATTAAGTACTTGAAACGGGTTCCTTTATCATCCCGTGATTCATAGGTTCATATGGTACCTCATCATCTTCTTTGAAGCCAAATGGTATATATATTGGGGCTTTTTTCACTGTGAACTCAGTTATTGGGAAGCAGCAAAGCCTGCGCTCAAAGCTGCCATTAATGATGTCAACTAGGGCTTTAAATGAGACGAGGTAAATCGTGAGCTATTCAAGATTGACTCGATCAAGGCTCGATAAATACTCGGATCGAATGGACTCGACCCAAGCTCGAGCTCGACTCGAGTTCTTAAAGAGCCGAAACGAGCTACTTGATATTCGACTTGAAAAGCTCGTGAGCAGCTCGAAAATATAAAATATTAAGATTTTATTTTTTAAATAAATTATTAATAATATTAATATTTAAGTATTGATTTTTTATAAGAAAAAATACAGTAAGATTTTCATGTATTTAAGGATCAGGTTCGATTTTAAATTTGAGGCTTCAATTGAATTAAGTTTAAGAAGAAGAAAAAATTCATTTCGAACATTTTCGACCTGTTCATGAGCTTCAGTTCAGGATTTCGAGTTCGGGTCGAGTTTGAAAATTTTAAGTTCGTGAGTTTTCGAGTCGAGTCGAGTCGAGCTCCATCTCAAAGTTTTCGAGTTAAATCGAGCACAACAATATTCGAGCTCGACTCGGCTCGTTTACACCCCTAATGTCAACTCTGATCCGAATATTTTTAATGAGATCAAATTGAAACTCGTTTTGCGCGACACAAATTAGATCATTAAAGGGAGAAGGCTGGTGGTGGTAGTGGTGGGTATTTGAAAGAAAAAATGGTTTTGGGCTAAATTAGATATATAATTATTGTTTAAGGATCTATTTATATTTTAGTAGTAATTTAAGGATAAAACTAAATATTAATAATTTTTAAAATTGCGATGTCAATAATTTAATGAGGATGACGATGTAGTGATAATTTTATTACAAATCGATAATATTATAATCAATATATGACGTTTAAAATTTTAGAAGATAAACGAAAACATACTTAAACTCTAGTAATCATTTGTGTTGTTTACCCTTCTTAAAAAGAATAGTTCCACCCAGAGAGGAAAAAGGTAAATTATAAGATGGTCTTTAAATTTTAAAAATTATAAGTTGGTAACTTTGTTATTCGATTATTACAAATATGTCACTTTATTATTAAAATTGAAATCGATGTTAATTATTTAATTACAATCAGATCACTCTATTTAACAATTACAATAATCAGGTCACTTAATTTATTAATTATTACAATCAAATCACTCCATTGTAATTAGAAAACTAATATATGTTATATACTTAACGATAGAATGATATATTTATAATGATCGATCAATTGAGTGATTTTTTTATAAATTTTTAAAATTTAATTACTCATTTATAATTCAGATCTTAAGTCAAAGGCATCTCCCTATAATATTTAACACACGGCCGGCTTTTTTTATCGTTACAAATATAGAAAAAAATAAATATATAAACATATATTTCAAATTACGTTCCGTATATTCCTTTTCTTGCCAAAAGAATTCAGGCAGAATACACGGAGATGTCTCAGGTACGAAAATTTTAATATACAGTTAAAAAATATGTTACTAAAAATATTATTTTTTTAATATTTATGATAAACCATTACCTAAAAATTATTTTTCTATCGAAAATGTTAATATTGAGTGTTACTTAAAATATTTGACACTTTTTGAGAAAACGCTATTTAAAACATTATTTTTTCTATCAAAAATATTAATATTATGGTCTATCGGAAATTAGTTAACGAAAATAACATTTTCAATTAAAAACAATATTTTAAGTAACGATTTATCAAAAAAAAAATTAAAAATAATAATATTTCAGATAAAATATTTTTTTTAACTGTGTATCAAAACTGTACTACATTAAAACTACAAAATATATATATGCATCCGACAAGAAGAACAATTCTGTGGACCCTCATAATCTCTTATGTATTTAGTTATAATATGCAAGACCCATGGCCATGATGACCATCATCATTACATTATCAGCTTTTTACTATACCAAATAATTTATTTGTAAACTAAGTAATAAAGAAATGTACGAAACCCAAAGTTGCCCATATACGTATATTTTGCCTCAAATCCTCCTGCATTGATTAATAGGCTAAATTACATAGTTACTCACTGAACGTTACTCTATTTCCTATTTTATTCATTTTACTTGTAATTTTTAATTTAATCATTAAACTTTATGCATTAGATCCTTTTGGTCACCCTTCGGTTAAATTACTGACTAACAGAGTGATGACATGGCCTTTTAAATTAAAATTTCTCATTCGTTTGACTTTTCAATTTTTTAGTTTTCACATATTTTTCCATTTTTTTAATTTCATTTCTGCTTCTTGGCTCTGCTCAATACTGAAGCTATGGAAATAAAAATATAAATCTGGTTTAGAGAAGCTCGGTCTTTATAGGAGATAGATTTAAGGGAAACGTTGGGAAATAAACGGGTAATTTTCCTATAACTAGATTAATGAGAATGCGAAATAAAAGCGGAAAAATAATACCCGAAATTGATAACGGAGTTCAGCCAATTATGCCTACGTCTCCAAACTGCTGCAGATATTTTACTAAGAGAGAAAATTTACAGGTGTTTACAAAACACTCACTACTCAAAAGAAACTCTTTAGTATTGGGAGAAAGAAATGATTTGGGATGATTTTGAAGCTAAATGAGTTAGGGTATTTATAGTTGAAGCTTAAGGACTAATATGTAAATACCCTAAAATTCAAGGACTCAATTTTATAATTATCACTTGCCAATTTTCAAAGAAATTAGTTGCCTAAAATTGAATTCCAAATCTGCCATCTAATTTCAGCCGGCCATCTAGAATGCATACAACAATTTCAACAATTGATGGTTGCCATCTAGAATGCCATGCAATTGTCAACAATCTCGCACTTGAAGACTGATTTTAATCTGTCTTCACACCTCGATCAATGCAGCAACATTTCTGGTCTTGTTAGTCTAGCATGCCAACTGAAGCTAAACACAACTTCAGTTTGTCTGTAATCACCGTATTTGTTAACATATCTGCCGGATTTTGAGTTCCATTAATCTTTTCAAGTTTCAAAATCCCATCTTCCAGAAGAGACCGGATAAAATGATATTGCAATTGTATGTGTTTCATCCTGGAATGAAAAGATGGATTCTTTGCTAGATGGATAGCACTTTGACTGTCGCAATACAAGACATTGTTTTCTTGTTTCTTGCCTAACTCTTCCAAGAAACTTTGAAGCCAAACCATCTCCTTGTTGGCTTCCGTAACAACGACATATTCTGCTTCAGTTGTGGAGAGAGCAACTATCTTCTGTAGTTGAGAAACCCAACTTACTGTAGTTCCTCATAGAGTATAGACATACCCTGTAGTACCATTGTTTTGAAAACCGGACCGGACCGGCCGGTTCAACCGGGAATCGTTGTCTAGTCTGGTTTAAACTAAACCGGTTGAACCGCTACTAGTGAACTGGTCAGAATCGTTGAACCGTTCGAACCGGACTGGCTGAAAACCGGAAAAAACTGAGAAAAACCACCAATTTTGTTTTTTTTAAAAAAATTAAACCAAACGACGTCGTTTGTTAAACGAGCCAAGTCGAACTCGAGTATTGCTGAGCTCGACTCAAACTTTAAAAGTAAGCTCAACTCGACTCAAACTCACGAACTAAAAATTATCAAGTTCAACTCGAACTCGAAATATAATATTGAAACTTGAACTCGAAAAGGCTTGAACTCGAAAAGGCTTGAACTCAAAAAAAATTTAGGAGCTCGATTGAAGCCTAAAATTCGAGCTTGATTGAAGTGAAAGAATAGTTCACTCTATGCTCACCAAAAGGCTCCATGATTTTGAATGTCAAATTACCTCTATTATTTATAGAAGTTAGTTGGGATGCTCTTCTATGTTTCTTAGCCATGTGATATTGTTTTGTTCTCATATTTTTACTCTTTAGACTTTTAGGATGTTCTTCTATGTTTCTTAGCCATGTGAGATTGTTTTTAAAAAAAATTTAAACCAAACAATATCATTTTGTTATGATTTTTTAGCTCCAAATTTATTTTTTAATTATAGTTATATAATTATATTTATTATTTAATATGTTTTTATCTTAAATATTATGTTGTAGTTAATTTGAATCATTTTGTTTCACTTGATTTTATGGTTTTTAACTCATATATGTTATGACTTGCTTTGAATATGACTTGTGATATAAAAAAAATATTTTTTATTAAGTATTTTTGGTATTTTTATTTAATTTTTTAAATAATTATGATGTCATCCGGTTTTTCCGACCGGTTGAACCGGTTCGACCGATTGAACCAGTGAACCGGTAGTATGGCTGGTTCGCTAACCGGTCCGGTTCTGAAAACCATGTGTAGTACTTCTTCTGATGTCGACATTTCTAGCTAAGTCAGTATCTACATAGCCTGTCAGTATCGTATCTCCACCTTTGAAACAAAGTTCTTTGTTTGTGGTACCCTGCAGATATCTGAGGATTCATTTGACTGCTTCCTAGTGTACCTTGCCCGGATTATTCATGTACCTGTTAACAGCTCCAACTGCTTGAGCAATATCTGGTCTGTTACAAACCATGGCATACATCAGACTTCCAATTGCTGAGGCATACAACACCTTCACCATGTGTGCATGTTCTTCCTCCGTCTTTGCTGATTGTTCTTTGGAGAGTCTAAAATGAACACCTAAAGGTGTACTTACTGATTTAGCATATTGCATGTTAAACCTGAAGAGTACTTTGTTGATGTACTCAGCCTGTGATAACATCAAAGTCCCCGACTTTGTGTCTCTCTTGATCCTCATCCCAAGAATTTGCTTTGCAGCTCCCAGATCCTTCATAGCAAATTGCTTCGACAATTTTTGCTTCAAGTTTATAATCTCTTGTATGTATGAGCTTGCAACGAGCATGTCATCAACGTACAACAATAAAATAATGAAGTTGTTGTTGAACTTCTTGATGTAGCAACAATGATCTGCTTGGCATCTGGTAAAACCACTGCTACTCATGAAACTATCAAACTTCTTGTACCACTGTCTTGGAGCTTGTTTTAAACCATACAAGCTCTTATTCAACCTGCATACCAGGTTTTTCTTGTTTGATTCTATGAAGCCTTCTGGTTGCCTCATATAGATTTTTTCCTCCAAATCACCATGAAGGAAAGTTGTCTTCACATCTAACTACTCAAGATGTAAATTCTCTACAGCTACAATTTTCAACACCAGTCTTATTGTAGACAGTTTTACGACTGGAGAGAAAATTCCATTGTAGTCAATACATTCTTTTTGCTGAAAGCCTTTGACAACCAATCTTTCTTTGTAGCGTTTGCTCCCATCGTGCTCTTTTTTGATCCTGTAAATCCACTTGTTATGGAGTGCTTTCTTGTCTGGTGGTAATTTAGCTAATTCCCGCGCCTGATTTGGAATAAGCGAGTCCATCTCATCTTTCATGGAAGACTCCCACTTGACTGAATCATTCACTTGCATTGCTTCATCATAGCACTCTGGTTCACCATTGTCAGTCAGCAACAAATAGTGCAAAGAAGGTGAATAACGCTGGGTTGGTTTAGGAATTATGGAGGAGCATCTCAGTTCTGGTGTGCGTGGTTCTTCTTGAACTACTTCATGATTGATCTGAATATCATTTCCAGAAATCTCCTCAAACTCAGCAAATTCCTTTGTTTCAACTTTGGTATTGGAACTACTTGATTCTATGGTTGCCCTGTTTTTGTACATCACATTCTCATTGAAAATTACATCTCTGCTTCTGATGATCTTCCTATTTTCATAGTCCCATAACCGGTAAACGAACTCATCACCACCATAACCAACAAAGACACATTTGTTGGACTTGACGTCAAGTTTACTTCTTTCAGCAGAATTTATCTGTACATAAGAAATACAACCAAACACTCTTAAGTGTGAAAGGTTTATTTCTTTTCTGCTCCAAACTTCCTCTGGTATTCCGCCATCCAAAGGAACTGAGGGCCCACGGTTGATCAGGTAAGTTGCAGTGTTGATAGCTTCAGCCCATAGAAATTTGGGCAATCCGACATGTATCCTCATGCTTCTGGCATATTCATTCAGAGTTATGTTCATGCGCTCTACTACTCCATTCTGTTGCGGTGTCATGAGAACTGTTGTCTCTATCTTGATCCCATTGTTTGCGCAGAAATATCTGAATCTTCTATTTCTGTACTCTCTTCCATTATCATACCTCAACTGTTTAACTTTCAAACCAATCTCATTTTCCACCATGTCCTTCCATTTTTTGAAGGTATCAAAGACTTATGATTTCTTCTTCAGAAAATAAACTCATACCTTCCTTGTTGAATCATCGATGAAGGTGACATAATATAGTGAGCCTGCAAGAGATGGAACTGGAGATGATCCCCATACATCAATATGAACCAACTCTGATTTTTCAGCCTTGGGTGTCTTGCCAATCTTTGAAAAACTAACTTTCTTTTGTTTGCCAAAGATGTAATCCTCGCATAGTTCGACATCTACATTCTTTAGATCCGGCAGCTTCCCTTTTGACAAAAGCATCTTCATCCCTTTCTCACTCATATGACCAAGCCTTTGGTGGCATAGGTTTGATTTTCTATCAGCATCTGCGGATGTAATAATATTATCTAAATTTGAGGTTACATAGAGAGTACCAGTCTTCTTACCACGAGCAATGATGAGTGCTCCTTTGGTAATCTTCCATTCACAGCCTCAAAAGGTTGTACTATATCCTTCTCCATCAAGCTGTCCTACAGAAATCAAATTTCTTTTGAGGCCAGGAATATGTCTCACTCCTTTCAGTTTCTAGGTGGTCTGGTTTGGCAACTTTAATCGGATGTCTCATTTTCTGACGATCTTCAAGGTTTCATCATCAGCTAGATGAACCTTCCCAAAATCACCACTAACATAGTTCTCCATGATTTCTCGACATGGGGTGGAGTGGAAAGATGCCCCTGAATCCAAGATTCATGATTCAAACGAACTGTTGACACTTAGAATCATGAAATCACTTGTCTCCTCTGTCACGTTGGCAGATTCCTGTGCGCCGGTATCTTTCTTCAGTAATCTCTTTTAAAGTGACCCTTCTTGCCACAATTATAACTGATAAAATCTTTCTTTCCCGTTCTGGATTTGGATCTTGCCACAATTATAACTGATAAAACCTCTCTGGTTGCTTTCCTGAGAGAGGTTGATATAGACTTTTCTGGTACAGAAAATCTTCAATCTGCATCTTCCAAAAGCCAAAGTCCGTACCATCGAACTTTTCAATTTTCACATTCCCTTCGTCTGCAGCCATCGCTCCCACTCGAATCTGGCTTCTTTGGATCGTTTCTGACAATTTCTACGAACCGTCGTGTATTATAACACCTCCGTCGACAAACTCGTATCGCCGACAGAATTTTTACTATTCACGAAATTCACTATTCATGTGAATAGTAATGAATAGCAACCTCGCAAAAAATTGACAAAATTCACAACCAAAAGATCTGATTACCAGTTGATGGGAAATAAACGAGTAATATCCCTATAACCATATTAGTGAGAATGTGAAATAAAAGCGAAAAAATAATACCCGAAATTGATAACGGAGTTCAGCCAATTATGCCTACGTCTCCGGACTGTTGTAGATCTTTTACTAAGAGAGAAAATTTACAGGTGTTTACAAAACACTCACTACTCACAAGAAACTCTCTAGTATTGGGAGAAAGAAATGATTTGGGATGATTTTGAAGCTAAATGAGTTGGAATATTTATAGTTGAAGCTTAAGGATTAACTTGTAAATACCCTAAAATTCAAGGACTCAATTTTGTAATTATCACTTGCCAATTTTCAAAGAAATTAGCTGCCTAAAATTGAATTCCAAATTTGCCATCTAATTTCAGCCGGCCATCTAGAATGCATACAACAATTTCAACAATTGATGGCTGCCATCTAGAATGCCATGCAATTGTCAACAGGAAAGGGAAGGTTTGATGGTGGGAGATTTATGGTTTCACTGGTTGTTGCTTGGCTTTATTATTCCTTTTCTTGGTTGGTGTCATCGAAGAAATATATAGAACAAAGAGATGATAGAAACTTTCTAGTTTTGTTTTTTATGCATGTTTCTCTTTATTTGCAGCAACTTCAACATGGTAAAGCTTCCATAAACAGTTGGTATTCCATCTTCAAAGTAGCTGCCACCGAGATTTAGCTGCTCCTAGAACCGTAACCGTACAAACTCTAGCGGTAAAGGACCTTAAAATTGTTTCTATATGCATTAAAGATTCTCAAGAACCTAAGCTCGGGAACCCCGAGCGAGAATGTTGAATTGAGGTAGTTATGGTTGATACCAAGAGTTTTAAGTGGATCGGATTCAAATATAACCGGTTAAAGAGGGCCATAGTAATTCTCACTCAAATTCAAGTAATACCAGAGAGATTGCGATGAGAGAAATCAAGAGACGTGACATGTGTTGTCTTAGGATTACAGTTTAAAACGAGGAAAGTGAAGAGAATTGGCTCGTTTAGAGAAGTTTGGTCTTTACATGAGGTATATTCAGGGGAAAGATTTTTTTCATCGTGTTTTCTTCTAGCCATTAGTTTTCTGTTTCGTAAAGGTAAACGAGAACGATTCCAGGAGTGGCAATAACTCTGGCATATATATATGCAGCAGTATGACATGATTTTCAGATACATGCAAAGGAGATACAAATGCAAAATATTAGCACACTTTCTTTTCAATGCTTCCATTGTTATCAAGCAGACATAGAGATTGGATTAATTTCCGTTCGTAATGGCTAGTTTTGAGCTTTTTAAGCTAGATCAGATTATCATTGTTTGTGACTGTGAGTAAATAGCATTTGGGGTTTTCAAGGAAAAAGTAATATATCCTATTTTTTTTTTTTGATGTTTTATCTGACTTGAAATTTAATAATTAAAAAATTGTTTAATCATATCACGTTATAACGCCGTTAGAAAATTAACGGTCTAATGACCAAAAAATATAATGTATAAAGTTTAGTAATAAATTGAAAAAATTAAAAGTATAATAATTGAAATATGAGAAACAAAATATACGATTAAAGATTCATAACATATCGAGGGAGGCCAACCGAGTCGCAGACATTATCGCCAAGTAAATGAGGAACCAACGAGAAGATTCTGTTTTTCTGCACATTTACCCTAAAGAAGCTGAGGAGATAATTAGAGCCGGTAAAACGGGCTTCTAAGAGGCCCATTCACCTGTATTAAACCAAAAAAAATATAAGATTGTTGAAGTTGATGATTCTTTTTAAGGTTTAAGGGTGTAAAGCACATAAACTTTAAAAATAATAATTAAGTTTTTAACTTTTTTACACATTAAATTGAATTTTTAAACTAAATATTAGATCAATTAAATCGTTGAATTAAAATTTAAACTAAAAAAATTAAATTATTAAATTGATAAATATGATTATTTAAATCTTTTAATTAATTTAATCATCATATTTTATTATTCTATGACATATTCTGATTTTTTCACGTAAAAATTATAATTTTTGAAAAATAAAAATTATTGAAATTGGATAAATGGTTTCTTGGTTGGTCAGGGTTCCACAATTATAGGTTTGTTGTTAATGGTCATAAAATTTATGGATTCTTTGTAGAAGCTATTTGGATGTGGTTGAGGTTGCTTCCTTGGGGGCAGTGTATTACTTGTTTTGTGACATGTGGTCGGACTCGATTTTATGTTTCCGAGATCTATGGTAGTGCGCTAAGAGAGAGCTTCTGTGGCAGCACCTAAAGTAGTTGAAGCTGACAATTGGGGATGCTCTTTGGTTAGCTGTTGGTGACTTCAATGTTATCTCTAGCTTAGAGGAGAGTTCTGAGGATGTCAATAATGTGTTGAGGCATGATATGCTGGATTTTAATTCTTGTATTGGTTCCTTGGGGCTTTTGGATCATGCGTATGAGGGACTTACTTTCACCCAGTCAAATAAGCAAGACAAGTTGTTTTTGGCTCAAAAATTGGATGGTGTGCTTGTGTCTTGTAATCACCATTTTTACCTTCCCATTCTAGCAGCTCCAAGTTTCAGCTTCAGCAGCTGCCAACAGCTCCAACAACAACAACCATCCAGTTGTTGCTCTACGCAACATTTCAGTAGCTTCCAGCAATGACAGCTGGTCCTCCATGTTTCAGCAGCTCTCCAACTGCTCCCTCCTCGTTCTAGCTCAGCCGCCACAACCACAGCCACCAATGATCCACGTCCCAAATCAACTTATTATCATAAACAAAAATAGTGTAAATTTTATTTATTTTACATGTAAATCGGGGCTATAAAAACCTCAGAAAAATAAGAAAAAAAGAAACGGAGAAATCTAACAAAAATACACTGAGGATTGGAAATAAAAACACAGTAAATGTTCTCTTCATTTTGTTTTTCGTTTATTTTTCAGTTTTATTTTTCATTTAATTTTGTTTTTCTAAATAAAAACAGTAGATTAATAAAAAAATAGAAAAGATAAGGGTGATTTTACCTCACCGTCGGTTCTCGTCGGGGTAGGGGTTGTTGTTTGAGCTTCTTTCGTTCAGAATAGCGGCGTTTGGAGCATTTTTTGCCACCGATTCACAGTGACCGTTTGGGTTATGTGAGGAAAAAAAGATGAGAAAGAAGGAGATGAGAAGAGTTTGGTACTGGAAGAAAAAATGAAAGAGAAGAAGAATGATATTTTGTTCTTCACGTTCTGGAAAAAATTAAAAGGGATAAGGTTTTTGTTTGTTTTAAATTTTGGGGTAGATCACGCTACAGGTCCCTTATTTTTGGAAGTTTCTTACTTTATTCACTTAAAAGGGAAAATAATGAAATAATCCTTCTAATTTATGCGTATATTTACACTAGTTCCTAATTTCTCTATTTTTTTATTATTTCGAAATTAACTGCTATATTTTATTTTTTTATTTTGATCTCTTTGCTTTACGTTATTATATTTTAGCCATATGAATTTTGCATTTTAATATTCTGAACTATTTTATTTTGGGCATTATATTCTGATATCTTTTATTTTAGTTCTTTACTTTATATTATAATATTTTATTTTAGTCTTTTACTTTATATTTTAAATTTATGCCGTTTACTTTTTATTTATTTAATTTTAGTTATTTAATTTCATTACTTTAATTTTTATTTTTTAATTATTTTTGCTTTATATTTTTTAATACTTTAATTTTAGTCTTTTAACTATTTCGTTTTATTTTTTTGTTCATTTCATTTTAGTCACATGAGTATATATATATATGAAAGATTCATAAGTAGAACTTGACTAATTTTATAATTTAATTAAATAATAATATTTTTTTTATTTTTTATGTTAAGAAATGAGCTATCTTAAAGTAACTAGATGTTCTTTTCTGATATTTTTAAATAAATACATACCTTATTTATTAAAAATATATATTTATATATTTAATTTAGTTTTATTTAAATAATTTTAATATGATTTTCATAGGAACAATTATCATATTTTTATTAATATTTATTTATTACTATTAAAGAAAGAGATTGTCTTAAAGTAACTAGATGTCATTTTCTAATATTTTTAAATAAATAAATATCCTATTTATAAAACCTTAAGTATATATAAATATATTTATTTTTGTTTTATAAAATTATTTCAATATATTTTTCATTAGAATTATACGATTGAATCTGGAATAAGAGGATCATAAGTTAAATTTATATTCGAATTATTTAATTCTATTATTAGAGACAATTTATAATTAACGGCTATCAATTTTGGGCGTTGTGGGTGTATTAATCCTTCCCCAAATGTAACCGACCACGAATCCCTTTTTATTATTAAAAAGAATGAATTTTTGGTTACACGCATACCAGTTTTTCTTTTAAATAGTTTTTTTCTTAAAAACTCTTTTAAAAGATGATTTTTAGGTATTCGACCTACCTAACTCAAAAGGTCGATGGAGACTCCAAAACATTTTCTAAAAAATATTTATTTATTCACATTACTTTCCCGCCAAGAAACATTCGTGCCCGGGCGAAAACCGGTTACAAAAGCTTGGCGACTCCGCTGGGGACCCTGGTCAAGCCTAAATTGATTATATATTGTCTCTATAAGTTTGAAAATTAAGAATTCATATTTATTTAATTTATGATTCTTTTTATTTCTTTCAATTCTTTATTCTTTATTATTTTATATCCTTATATACTAATGTTTTGATTTTATTTATTTTCAGATATTTGGATTCATTTTTTGTGATGCTTTGTCAAAGGATTGAGAATTTCTCCTCACATACAACACGTGCATTGCATAAAACATAAGCTCTATGATTGAGCTCTTTTCCCTTTTAAGTGTGAGTGAAAGTGACGCCTTGGTGAGAATTTATTCTCCGTGTCAGACCTAGCAAGTAGCTTTCGGGGTTCTTATGCTCTATGTCTTCGTGAGAATTTTTCTCCGTGTCAGCCATAGGGCAATGTATCCCTTCGAATTGAACTCGATCTACTTAAGTCTCTAATGGACTAGGATTAAGGGTTTGGCAGCCCAAGGGGCACCAACAAGGACAATTTGAGTACCTTTACTCTTAGAACCGAAACTGTCCATAGGTGTACACATAGGAGAAATAAGCTCTAGTTTTTAATTTATTTGATTTTATTTTCTTTTTTCTAAATAAATGCCTATGAACTAGAAATCACGCGGTTAGGCTAATTTTTCCAAACAAAGCATGGAACTATAAAGCGTGAGGTTAGGACTTATACCATGATAGGTAGAATCTTTTCTTTCCATTAATTGATACTAACTATTTTATTTTTTTTCTTTTATTTTTATCTATTTTGTATATACATTTTATTTTGCTCTAATTTGTTTATATTGATTTATTTTGCTTGCATTACATTATCATGGCATAACCAGAAGGTTTTGATTCGAAAGAGTGTTAATCAAATTGAAAAGTTTTCATAAATGGACAAAAAGCTTTATGATCAACCAAACTATGACGCAGCCAATGAATGGCATCCTGAAGGAAATTCGAGGATAGAGGAGAAATATGTACCCAAAGATCGTATGTATGTTGAAGAGCAAAAGGAGATACAAGAAATAAGAGAGCAAATGTCCAAGATGATGGGTAGAATATCTGTTTTGGCCAAAGGAAAAGAGATTTCTACTCAAAAAGAGAGAGACTTCAATTAATATAACCCGGCAATTTCATATATGCAAGGGACTTCTGATCCTAACCAATTTGAGAAATTACAGATTATCATTCATATTCACAAGTTTTCTGGAGATACCCATGAAATGGTGACAACTGTAAAAGCTCCAAGAAATGAGAAGAAATCATGTAATCTGAAATCATCGAGGTTTAGTCTGCTCCCGAAGTCTGAAACTCAGGTTCAATCCAGGACAAAAGGTGGTTCTCATTTCGATGCTATCCTTATATCATATAAGAAGTTGTACGAGAAGCTACTTGAAGCACGAGAAGCATCTCCTCATTATGTGAAACTGTTGCAACCTCCATATCCGAATTGGTATGACATCAACGTTTATTGTGAATATAATGCTGGAGCTCAAGGACATACCATTGATAATTGCCTTGTCTTCAAACATCGAGTCCAAATTCTTTTAGATCATAGAATCTTAGAGTTTATGATAAATGATCGACCTAGTTTGGTAACTAAAAGTCCTGCTAGATTAATACCAAAAGTGTTCAAAGGTAAGAATATCAGTAGGGGCGCCCAGAAGAAAGAATATTTGCTAATGTATGAGGATAAAATACGTCGTTTAAAGATTACAAACGATAAATTGAGCACAGAAATGGAAACCATGCATGAAGATTTCCAAAAACTCAGTCAAACCTTTCAAAATGTTAATATAAGAAATACCTCATAAGAGTGGATAACAGGGGTCACCAAACTAAAAAAAATTGCAACATACATGAAGGTCGAGTCAAGAAGTTTTCTCATGATTTACGAGTTGTAGAAGAAAGACACAATACAACTGTCATTGAATTGATAAAATATCAAGCTGAAAATCAAATGTTAAGAAAGGTCATAGCCAATAAGGAATCATCATATTAGATCCATCAGCATGAGATTGACACTGAATTAAAAGCCATTAAGACCATAAACAAGACATTGATGAAATGTTTAGATGATTATAGAGATCTTGTACAAGAACTTCTTGAACACAAAGATTCTCTCGCAAGAAAAATTGAACAACATTGTTTACAACTTCGAGAATTGACACAGAAGATTAAGGAAAAAGATAATATCATGAAGGAATTTGTTGTTCAAGCAAACAATGTGGCTCATAAGCTAGTAGACTTAGCTGGCTTCACAAGAGAATTAAACCAGATTGACAATTCCACACCTGAGAATGAGTGGAAGTTAATTTGGCTTTTAAGGGAAATAGAGAAATTAGGAGTAAAAGTCATCCCCTACATGTAAAAGTTTTGTTTGATGTATCGAAACTTTTGTGTTCAATGAAATCTGTTTTAAGATGATCACTCTTGAATAACACCTTTTTCATACATGCATTTTGCATCTTTGCATTTTCATTTTGCATACGTACTTTTATGTTTGCTGTTGTATTACAAAGTTTGCATTCCCATTTTTACATTTTTGCATTTACATTACATTTTTATTTAAGTATTGTTATATACATTGGTTATAAAAATATGTAAATAATCCTTGAAAGGTTTTGTAACAGTAAAACCAAGATCATTCATTCATTTTATTGTACTATCATCATGAAAACAATAGAGCAATCTTGTGAAGAACTACAAGATCAGTGGCCAGAGCAATTGACATGGTTACATCAAGATACAAGGAAAGAAGCATCAGATTCTCCACAAGATGGATCGAATCAAATTATTCAGGGGATGGCATCTGATAAAGAAAAGATAACTGCTAAAGAGCAACAGTGCTATCAGATTAATGAGTCGAGAATGATATTAAACCCTGGGGCATCCCAATCAAACCCAAAGAATAACCTCATTAATTATTCACAATATGAGGAGAAATTCAATAGGGCGGATGAAGCAATCAGAAATATGAAAGGTGTTAATGCCTCCCACAAAGAATTAGAAGCAAGAGAGCTCAGCTTGGATTCAGACTTGGTTATTCCCCATGAATTCAAAATGCCTAATTTTGAGAAATATGATGGCACCAGTTGTCCCCTAATCCATCTAAGAATGATTTGTAGGAAATGGAAGGATATTTAAATTCTAATGATTTGTTAATTCACTCTTTCCATGATAGCCTCGTTGGCCCAGTAGTAGTATGGTATAATCATTTGAATCAAGAATAAATCAAGAGATGGGTTGATCTAGCTGATGCATTTTTGTGACAATATTGGTATGTTAAAGGTTTAGCTCCCAAGCGTAAGGATCTTCAAGGAGAAAGAATGAAAGCCAATGAAGGATTTAAGAAGTATGTCTTAATATGGAGAGGAGTTGCAGTACAAGTTCAACCTCCCATGTTAGAAGAAGAGATATCACATATGTTTCATGATTCCCTTCTCGCTCCTTTCTTTGAGTTAATGTTGGTAAATCCGACGAAGGAATTCGAGAATTTATTGACAAATGGAAAATTAATTGAAAATGTAATCAGCGAAGGAAACTCAAAAGTCACATCCAAGAGCCCGACGGATCAAAAAGCAAAAACTGATGATGTGAATGAATGTCGTATCCAGAGTCCCCACAATTGCAAAAGAAAAAAAACAAGTAGTTTTTCGGATCGACCAAAGAAAATCACACGATCAAGAAAAACTCTGAAGGTGTTTCAAGAATTCTATCTCAGATTTTTACCCTCATTTGGTTAAAGGTCAATACATTACATCAAGATTGGTGAAAGTGACACCAAAACCTTATGCCCATTACTATGATCAAAATAGCTTCTGTAATTCTCACTTGGGGGTAAAGGGGCATTCAACAGAGAGTTGTTGGCCACTGTTAAAAGAAATAGTGACACTCGTTAACAAGGGAGTATTGACACAAAAAAATGATCAAGAAATGGGGGGCAAATAAGGATGAAAATCCTGGGCCGAGTACACACCCAACATTCGAGGAATGATAAAGCAAGATAAATAAAAAATTGGAAGTTGTTATCTACCATTGTAGAACTTTCTATTTTCAGCATCTTGTTTGAACTTGTTTTTTTTTGTTCCTTTCTATGTCTTGTTGTGATTTTTGTTGCTTTATGGTTATGAACAAGGAATCAAGTTTTAATCTTGAAGTTTTTTAGTATCAAGTAAATTAAATATTCTTTAAATTTTTCAAGAGTCGTAGATCTTTGGCAAGTGGTAAAATTATATCTTCCATATCATATCCAATGCCAATTACTTAATCCTTACAAAAATCAAATCCTGACACTACATTTATCTGAGACTCTGAAGTAATGTCTCTACCTATTTTTGAGACACCAAATCCAGATGTTTACCTACTTGGGTAGAGTCGATTATTTTACAACATTCCACCATATATACAACTTCAAAAGTCATACATTTGTCCTTCTAGATACAAAACCAGCATACTGGTAAAACCAAAAGACCTCCAAAGAACCAAACTTTCAATTATTCGTGAATCTTCCTGCAAGAAGAAACAAGATAAGACATCATGGACCGACTTATCAAAGATAGTTTCGAGTGATTGGGACATACTCAAAGCAAGAATAAGAAAAAATAAAAAGAGGGTTTGGTTTAGATAAATATATCATGCATTAATTACATTGTTTTCATGTAAAAAAAGTTAATCCTGCATATTCATCCCCTGGGGAAACCTCTTTTTATAAAGAATTTTGTGTATTAAATGATTAACGACATTCTTTCATTTGTCCCTTCGTAAAAGGAGAAAAATATATCCTTTGGTGTCCCCATTTAAGCCTAAATTATTTTTTTTGATTCAACCCTAACTAAGGATCACCCTCCAAATTGGGGGCAAGAAGAAGGATATCTGCTCACATGAATAAAGATTATCAATCTAGTTTTATTAAAAAGGCAAATCTTCATGAAATAAAGAGAGTTTTGAACTACAAGGTAGGTCAAATACAAAGTGAATGAAGATCAAATCCATACAAGATGAAAGAATTTCCAAAATACAAGAGGAAAAGGAGGTTCTCAAATCAATTGAAGTCCTATACTCATTCATCATAAGAAAAAAGGAAAAAAAAGAGAAAAGAAAAAAAAGAAAAAAAAAAAAAAAAATTGAATCAAGATGGGTGACCCATTGAGCCTTAAGCTACAAGGTTGATCAATTGAAATTAGTTCAAAGATTCATATTCAACAAGAAGAGCAAGAAATGATGAAGATATGTGAAAATGGAAATAAACCCAAAAATTGATAGTCTAGAAGGATCCAAAAGAAGAATGACAAATAGCAAAGCAGATCCAAGTCAAACAAGGCAATATTAAAAGCATTAGAACGAATTGATCATTGGTTCAATTACCCTTAACTACTTGTTTGAGCCTTTTTATTCCTTTCTTTCATAACCATGATCCCTGGCCTACGTTACGTACCTGAAAAGTCCATTCTAATCATACATGAATTTCTATGTGAAAGAAATTATCTTCAGATTTTATTCCGCTCTCAGGATTGATTCTTATTTGCAAAAATTGGTTTTAAATCTTTAATGCATGATATGAAAAATGATAAAAAGGGGGTTCAAGATATAAAATTTCTAAATAACGTCTTGAAACCAAATGAGGATTTGAGTCGAAAACCTAAAAAGGTGGCTCGAATATCGAATGGTGCAACAACGACATAAGAGACGATCTTAAGCTCTTGATGAAGCACCGCACATCCTAAAGACGTTCCTGAGATTCTGGAATCAAGAAGTATCTCTATGAGATGAATACAACAACCATTTCTTCAAGTTAATGGATGTTCAAAGAGACATATATGTTGGATCAACCTAAGAGACCTTACTTTACCAAAAGTAACCTACACCTTAAATCAGTCAATAATTTTGAAACTTGCCATAGGACTATGATTTTTTTATTTAAAAGTGTAGTTGATTTATTTGATATTCATTAAACTCGTGTTTTATGATTTGATTCCATTGTGAACCTAAATTAAAGGGCAAATTTTTACAAAATTATTCCATTCTTTGATAAAGAAAAGAGGAAAAACATTTTCAAACAGGAAAGTCTCAAATGAGGAAGGTCCTTGAAGTAAGTTGATGCTTATTCTATCTCTATTGGAGAAAAAGAATGAACAAGGCCAGAATGATGAAGCATTATTGAAAGCAAATGGTCCAAGAAGCCATAAAGTCTGTAGAATGGAACTTGTAGCACTTTCTTGTGACATTATCAGTAATTCATCAAGAAGGATTGCCCTATTCAAAAGAGGAACATATCTCAAAGCATAACAAAAGACAAGAAGGCGATCAGTCAAGAAGATGATGACCACCTCATTCAGAAGATGCACATATCTCGGACATTTCTGTCAAAAAGATTAATCACTTCTTAAGTTTGTGACAACATGAAGAGAATTCCTTAAATTACTTGACAACACTGTTGTTTAGTGACACCAGAATGAGAGTATTCAAGATAAACATATTTGGGGCACGAATAAAGCCACAAGTACCCATAACAGTGTATTGTCAAAATTGGACCTCATGAGAATCATGATATTCAAGTCAAACAGACATTGAGAGCAAACTAGAAATAGAATATTGAGGTGTCTCCAAAGCCTATTTCAGATAGAAATGATCCGTGTGGGGGCATTTTGAAGGCCCACGTCAGTATGGATATTTGGGCATTTTTGAAAGCTCATATTAGCAATAATATAATATTGAGGCATCTAGAAAGCCCATTTCAGACAGAAATGATCCATGTGGGGCCTTTTGAAGACCCACGTTAGTATGAATATTTGGGCATTTTTGAAAGCTCATATCATCAGGAAGCAAATGTTGAAGCATTTTGAAGGCTCACATCAACAAGAAACAATTTTGAATGCATTTTGAATATTCATATCAGCAAATATTAAGGCATGTTGAAGGCCCATATCATCCTGTGTCAAGATCATTGATTTGAACAAATATTTCTAATGAGACAGAAAGGTATGATGAATGAAAATGGTGAAACAGTGACAGTGGAGTTAACTATACATAATTGCTTTGTTCATTATACAATTGCATTATTCTGGTGATTTGATGCTGGCAAGCCAAAGCGTCCACTTGTATTCCTATTGAGCTTTGTTCTCTAGTGTCATTGTGACATCATACAAAAGATCCAAACATTATGCAAAGAGCTTCACTGATTGAGAAATCTGGGCAGAAGCCACAGGAAAGGATAAATGTGTTGTCAAATATTTTACGAACCTCTTGGCAGAAGCCACATGAAATGATGAATGTGTTGTCAAATGTTTCATGAACCAGTGATTATGGTGTTGAACCAATGTTGCGATCATATGGTGTTTTAATTTTTTGATCCAATATGAAGTTTGACTTCTTCAGCCCCAAGGTTAGAAGTGAGATACGATGAAGATTTCTTTCCACAAAAGGGTAGTTGAAATTTTAACAACAAGAAACTAGCGGAGCCAACTAAGATTGAATAATAGGTTGTTGTTAAACATCTCGACATGATATGGTCTGAATGACTTTGTTCAAGATCCGATTAAATGTGGAGACATGAAAAGAATTAGGATAAATCCTCATTATGATATGTTTCAAGAGTCAAATTAGAACAGACGTTGCTCTCCTAATTAATCTCTGCTGAATTTGGCATATCTACATCTACATTCTTCAAAGATAATAGATTCTCTTCAAAGATGATAGATTCTCTCTTCAAAGATGATAGAATCTCTCTTCAAAGATGATAGATTCTCTTTTCAAAAATGAAAGCTTTATTGGATTTCTACACAAGTCTAAGCAAAGAAAATTGGTGTTATCCACGATAAAATGAGACAACAAGGTTGTAATTCTGATTATGAAAAGAAACCCATAAATGAAACATTCCTTTTAAGATTTAATGAAACAAAGAGGGCAAAGATGCTAGTGGATTAGATGGTTCATCAGAAATGCCAGCCTGAAATGATATTTTGGCTAAGTGAAGGAAGACCGAGTTCACCACTTTGAAGTCAAATGAGAATTGCATCAACATTTTTGCATTCACAATAACATCATTTCGATAATAGAAAATGCATTACATTGATACATTTGATTGCATTAAAACATGAAGTTTTACAGATCTTCGTATGAAAAATGAAGATTCATGGTGACAAAATACCTTACAAGAAGAATATAGAATTCAAATTTCAAGTACATGAATCACTTCATGAGAAGTAAACATCTGAAGAATAGATGGTCGCAATCCACAGAAGAAGTATTATTTCAAAGTATCGCATGTTACCCTACTAACAAGTTATTTTTAAAAATGAGAAAACAATTTCCAAAGTTTCTCATTTAATCTTTTCTGAAAATGAAATTGTTGAATAGTAAGAAAACAATTTCCAAATTTTCTTACTTAGTAAACTATTTCTCAAATTTTTAAATCCTTCGGATCATCCATAAGACCTCCAGAGCAGGACATTTAAAATCATTCAGGTCATCTGTAAGACCTCCAGTGGAAGATGTTAAATCCTCCGGGTCATCCATAAGACCTCCAGTGCAGGATGTTTAAAATTCTTCGGGTCATCTGTAAGACCTCCAGTGCAAGATGTTAAATCATCATGTTCATCCATAAGACCTCCAGTGCAGGATATTTAAAATCCTTCGGGTCATCTGTAAGACCTCCAGTGCAAGATGTTAAATCCTCCGGGTCATCCATAAGACCTCCAGTGCAGGATGTTTAAAATCTTTCGGGTCATTTGTAAGACCTCCAGTGCAAGATGTTAAATCCTCTGGGTCATCCAAAAGACCTCTAGTGTAGGATGTTTAAAATCCTTCGGGTCATCTGTAAGACCTCCACTGTAAGATGTTAAATCCTCCGGGTCATCCATAAGACCTCCAATGCAGGATGTTTAAAATCCTTCGGGTCTTCTGTAAGACCTCAAGTGCAAGATGTTAAATCCTCTGGGTCATCCATAAGACCTCCAGTGCAGGATGTTTAAAATCCTTCGGGTCATCTATAAGACCTCCAATGCAAGATGTTAAATCCTTCAGGTCATCCATAAGACCTTTAGTGCAAGATGTTTAAATCCTTCGGATCATCTGTAAGACCTTCAGTGCAAGATGTTGAAATCCTTCGGGTCATCTGTAAGCCCTCCGGTGCAGGATGTTTAAAATTCTTCGGGTTATCTGTAAGACCTCCAGTGCAAGATGTTAAATCCTTTGGGTCATCTGTAAGACCTCCAGTGCAAGATGTTAAATCCTTCGGGTCATCCATAAGACCTTCAGTGCAAGATGTTTAAATCCTTCGGGTCATCTGTAAGACCTTCAGTACAAGATGTTGAAATCCTTCTGGTCATCTGTAAGCCCTTCAGTGCAAGATGTTAAAGCCTTCGGGTCATCCATAAGACCTTCAGTGCAAGATGTTAAAGCGTTCGGGTCATCCATAAGACCTTCAGTGCAGGATGTTTTCAAATGAGATTTTAGAAACTAATCCTTAGAGGGTTTTTTAATCTATAAATCCTTCGGGTCATCTGTAAGCCCTTCAGTGCAAGATGTTAAAGCCTTCGAGTCATCCATAAGACCTTCAATGCATGATGTTTTCAAATGAGATTTTAGAAACCAAGCCTTTCAAGGGTTTCCTAATTATCTCAAAAGAGTTGTTAAAAGAAACTAAGCCTTCGAGGTTTCTTAATCTATAAATCCTTCGGGTCATCTATAAGTCTTTTGAGCATGATGATAAGACTTTCGGGCCATCCATAAGACCTTCAGTGCTGGATGTTTTCAACATTTTCGTTGCTTGATTCACGACATTTCGAATCAGCGATGTCCTTAAAAACAAATTTTATCTTACCTGAGATTATTCCTCATTGAACAAATTTCTTTGCATTCATTTCACATTTTTATCTAGATATTGAATATTTGACAGGAATTCCAAAGATTTCAGCAAAGAATTAGTCTACTTTTCAATCTTTGAAAACGTGAATTTCAATAAAGATTCGAATCCATCACAGAAGGAGATAAATCATCATTCCAAGTGGAAAAGTTCATAATAAGAACTCGTCTAAAGAAGAGAACTTATTCAACCTTTTGCTCGACTCATTGCAGAAGGAGATAGATCATCATCAACATTTCCAGAAGGAGTTCATAATAAGAATAACAAAACTTATAGATTAGAAGTTTGAACATTTCAAGCTAAAAATGGTGTTTTATGTCTTTGCTCCATTCCTGTTCCACAGCAACGAGCAAAGAGGGGCAGCTGTAATCACAATTTTTAACTTCCCATTCCAGCAGCTCCACGTTTCAGCTTCAACAATTGCCAACAGCTCAAACAACAACAACAACCGTCCAGCTGTTGCTCTACTACAGCAACATTCCAGTAGCTTCTAGCAATGACAGCTCGTCCTCTATGTTTCAGCAGGTCTCCATCTGCACCATCCTAGTTCTAGCTCAGCCGCCACACCCACAGCCACCAATGATCCACGTCCCAAATCAACTTATTATCATAAACAAAAATAGTGTAAATTTTATTTATTTTACATGTAAACTGGAGCTATAAAAACCCCAGAAAAATAAGAAAAAAAGAAACGGAGAAATCTAGCAAAAATACATTGAGGATTGGAAATAAAAACACAGTAAAGGTTCTCTTCATTTTGTTTTTAGTTTATTTTTCAGTTTTATTTTTCATTTAATTTTGTTTTTCGAAATAAAAACAGCAGATTAATAAAAAAACAGAAAAGATAAGGGTGATTTTACCTCACCGTCGGTTTTCGTCGGGGTAGGGATTGTTGTTTGAGCTTCTTTCGTTCGGAATAGCGGCGTTTGGAGCGTTTTTGGCCATCGATTCACAGTGACCATTTGGGTTATGTGAGAAAAAAATATGAGAAGGAAGGAGATGAGAAGAGTTTGGTTCTGGAAGAAAAAAAATTAAAGAGAAGAAGGAATGATATTTTGTTCTTCACGTTCTGAAAAGAAATAAAGGGGAGAAGGGTTTTGTTTGTTTTAAATTTTGGGGTAAATCACGCTTCAGTCCCTTATTTTTGGAAGTTTCTTACTTTATTCACTTAATAGGAAAAATAATGAAATAATCCTTCTAATTTATGCGTATATTTACACTAGTTCCTAATTTCTCTATTTTTTATTATTTCAAAATTAACTGCTATATTTTATTTTCTTTTATTTTGATCTCTTTGCTTTACGTTATTATATTTTAGTCATATTAATTCTCTATTTTAATCTTTTGAACTATTTTATTTTGGGAATTATATTATGATATTTTTTTATTTTAGTTCTTTACTTTATATTTTAATCTTTTATTTTAGTCTTTTACTTTATATTTTAAATTTATGCCATTTACTTTTTATTTATTTAATTTTAGTTATTTAATTTCATTACTTTAATTTTTAATTTTTTAATTATTTTTTAATTATATTTTTTAATACTTTAATTTTAGTCTTTTAACTATTTCGTTTTATTTTTTTATTCATTTCATTTTAGTCACATGAGTATATATATATGAAAGATTCATAAGTAGAACTTGACTAATTTTATAATTTAATTAAATAATAATATTTATTTATTTATTTTTATTAAGAAAGGGGTTATCTTAAAGTAACTAGATATTCTTTTATGATATTTTAAATAAATAAATACCTTATTTATTAAAAAAATATATATATTTATATATTTACTTTAGTTTTATTTAAATCATTTTAATATGATTTTCTTAGGAAAAAATATCATATTTTTATTAATATTTGTTTATTAATATTAAAGAAATGGGCTGTCTTAAAGTAACTAGATGTCATTTTCTTTTATTTTTAAATAAATAAATACTCTATTTATAAAACCTTAAGTATATATAAATATATTTATTTTTGTTTTATAAAAAATATTTCAATATATTTTTCATTAGAATTATACGATTGAATCTTGAATAAGAGGATCATAAATTAAATTTATATTCGAATTATTTAATTCTATTATTAGAGACAATTTATAATTAACGGGTATCAATTTTGGGCATTGTGGGGTGTTAATCCTTTCTCAAACGTAACCGACCACGAATCCCTTTTTATTTTTAAAAAGAATGAATTTTTGGTTACACGCAGACCATTTTTTCTTTTAAATTGGTTTTTCTTAAAAAAAATTTAAAAGATGATTTTTAGGTATTCGACCTACCTAACTTAAAAGGTCGATGGTGACTCCAAAATATTTTCTTAAAAAACCATTTATTTATTCACATTAATTTCCCGCCAAAAAAATTCGTGTCCGGGCGAAAACCGGTTACGACATGTCTCATTCCTAGATGATGACTTTTCCAATGGCTCATGTGAGTTTCCTTCCTCCGGGTCCATCGGATTATTGTTCAGGGCTAGTGAGGACTAAGGGGGTGCAGTTTTTGATCCCTAAGCCTTTTCGTTTTTTTAACTGTTGGGCAAGTGATCCTGAGTATTAGAGGATCGTGACTGCTAAGTTGAGAACCTTGGAAAGTGTAGAGGAGAATTTCTTCAGATAGAAGTCGAGGGTGAGTTGAGTTTAGGAGGGAGGGAGACTCTAATTCAAAATTCTTCCACTCTATGGTGGCTGTTAGGTCGAATCGTCAGCTTATTCGTACTTTCACTGATGACTCGGGTCGAGTGCTTGACACTCATGAAGATATTTCGGTTGAAGCTATTAGTTTTTTTAAAAATAGTTTAGGTAAACCAAATGAAGAGGTTGTTAGGGCTAGTATTGAGGTCTTAAGGAAGTTGTTGGGATGCACATTTTTTTTCTACTGCAAATGATGTTTTCTGTAGCAGGGTGACAAAGTAGGAGATTAAAGCTTCTATGTTCAGTTAGCATCTAGATAAGGCTCCGAGGCCGGATGGGTTCATATCCCATTTCTTTAAAAAGGCTTGGTCTATTGTGGGTGAGGAGGTAATCAAGGCTGTTAGTTATTTTTTTGATCATTCAAAGTTGCTGCATGCCTTGAATAACACCGCTTTAGTTTTGGTTCCTAAGAAATTGAATCCTAATCGCATTCAAGATTTCAAACTCATTTCATGTTGTAATGTTATTTATAAGTGCATTACTCGAATCATTGTGAACAGGTTAAAGGCTTTCATTCCTGGGGTTATCTCTGGTAGTCAGAGTGCTTTCATCTCGGCAGTGCTATTATCGATAATACACTGATGGCTCAGGAGTTGGTGCAGGGCTATAATAGGTCCTCTTGCTCTTCAAGGTGTGTTCTTAAGCTGGATTTACAGAAAGCTTTTGATTCTGTTGATTGGAGTTTCCATTTGTCTATCTTGGAGGCTTTGGATATGCCGAGGGTGATAATACGTTGGATCAAAGTTTGTGTAACTACGCCAAAGTTCTCTATCTCTATAAATGGAGGATGGATTGAGTTTTTAGTGGAGCGAAAGGTCCTTTTTCCCCCTATTTATTGGTCATCATAATGAATGTTCTTTCTTGACTTTTGGATAAGGCTGCAGAGTATGGTGTTTTTTGGTTTTCCGAAGTGCCACAGGATCAAGCTTACAAACCTCTGTTTTGTTAATGACCTGCTAGTATTCTCCAAAGGAATCGTGGATTCAATTTTGAGAATCTGTGAGGTCTTGAAGTTGTTTTCTAGTTTCTCGGTACTCAAGATCAATACTACAAATCTGAAGTTGTTTTCTAGTTTCTCGCCGAATTTAATAAATAAAATAAATATTATTAAAGAGTATACAAATAAATATTTATTTTTTTTAAAAAGTGATTATAATTACTATTTTATAATCTCAATGTTTATATATATATATATATATATATATATATGGAGGACAAATAACTAAAATTCAATGATCCCTGAGATCCTAAACAAGAACAAGACAACTGGCCTTCTTTTGTCACAGCAGCGATGCCGCTGGAAAACATTGGTTACTGTTAGGGTGCGTTTGGTTCACGGAATATAAGATTACCAGTGGGAATAAAATATTACCAGGGAATATGATTACTGGGAATGTTGTATTTTGTGTTTGGTTGGTTTAGCAGGAATGTAAGATTACCGTGTTTGGTCAAAGGAATAAAAGATTATTGGAATGTATATTTGACCAAATTGTCCTTATTATATATTTGTATAATATTACAAATTGTAAAATATTTATATATTTTCTTTAAAAAATTAAATTCATAATATTTATATAATTTTTTTACAAAATTAAAAAATATAAAAAATATTTAATGAAAGGGTAAAAAAAATTTAACCCCTAAACTTCATATAAAATTTTAATTATAGACTTTTTTTGTAAATTTAAAATAATTTAAGGATAAATTTGTAATTTAACCTTCGTAGAATTTTTATTATTCAATGACAGAAGAAGGATATTTTGGAAAAAAATAAAAATTTAAGGGCATTTTAGTCCAAAATGCCGGTAATGTTACAATACCTAAGGGAAGGGAGGTAATGACATTCCCGGTAATATACCCCAAAAAATCTACTATTGATAATAAAACATTACCGGAAATGAGATTCCCAGCCAACCAAACATGGGAATCCCACATTCCTTGAACCAAACACCCCCTTAAAGTAAACTAATGATAAATATCAGAAGTTATCAGGAAAATAATAGAGTACTGCAAATTGGGTCAAAATTGTAGAAATTAAGTTGAGGCACAATCATTTTTCCTACAAATGAGACAAGATGATGCCCTAATTTGGAATGAATGAAACGTTGCACTTCACATATCAATTCTGTAAATTTAAAATTAGAAAAATATAACTATAAACTTAAGATAATATCAATTAGTATTGGATGTAATAGTAAGACATATTGTATTCTCAAAAGAAATACAAGTTTTTTTTTCTGAATAATTATTATTTAAAGAATGAGAATTTTGATCCTAATAGATTTTGAATTCATTATCTAAGAGAAATGAGAAATGTTAACCGAGAGTTTTTTAACCACTTGCTTTATCGACAAAGAAAATATTAGTTCGAATCAAGAACTCTGAGTAAAAAAATTACTTAAAAATATTATCAGCTGAAGGAGCGAGGAATTATATTTGCTACGTATCTTACAAGTGATATAACCATGCTAAATCTACTGTGAATAACCCAGTATGAAATTGTGTAATTTTTTTTTTATAATTTGTCAGTGGCATATTCTGTAACAATTTGGAAATGTTGATGAGAAATGCAGAAGGTGATTGAAGAGCGAAAACCCATATTCCGAAATCCAAAGAATGTTGGGTGTCCTGGAAAAACAAGCAATCTCCATGGGACAATGCAATGCGATGCGATGCAGGAAGGGGAAAGAAAAGCAAAAGCAAAAGGCCAGATTCCCAAATCCCAACAAATGGTCAGTGTCTTGGAAAATCAAGAACATCCAACCTAAAAGATACAAATGATGAGACCCTCCCGGTTCGGAAAAAAACATCTGTAAGACTTGCTTGTGTGGATTGGGGGGGGGGGGGGGCAACCGCTGTTGGCTTCATCACTTGGACCCGCACACCCCCCTGTCTGTATTTCTTTGTCCTTTCCCCGTTTTGTTTATTTATTTATTTAAACAACACTGTCATTTTTCACCTGCTCATTGCTTCTTTTTCACGTTTTGCAGAGAGATTGATGGGGTATGGTTTTTGATGGATTCTCGATTCAGTATTCACTTTTTCATTCATCAGCTCAGCAAACAAACACAAAACCACAGAGCAGCCGCAGATAAACTTCAACTTGAGGGAAAGATAAAAGCCATACTGATCTCAGTACATTCTGAAACCCAACAGTACCACCACAGCTCCAACTATCGTAAATCACAATAGTATAACACGGTGATGCTGCAAATGAGGCCAAACGACTAAAAATAGTGGAGGCGATGAATTGGATGACAAAAGACGTGAACTGCCAGACCCCATATGAGTGAATGATAGAGGTGCAAAAAACACATGAGAGGAGGACAGTCTTAACTTTTTCTGCATTCGTATAGTATCTTATCATCTTCATGTGTCTGTAGAAATACAGATACATTATATAGTAGTAATAAAATATGTTCTTAAAAGATTTAAGATGAGAGAGAGAAGATGACAAAAAATGTGAGTAACAGAGAAGACGATTGTGATGATTGATCGATCGTCGTGTTTTTAATGAATCCAAGCGTGTGGCTGGCTGTGAAGAAATTTAGGAAATTTTCTGAAGTCTAAAGACTCTTTAAACCTAAATTAACACTGTCTAATGTTGAAAACGACAGCTTAGTTAATTTGGAGGGAAAAAAAGAGTGGAGACCCCTACCTTTCCGTTTTTAAGAGCATGGCTTAGATAATTTTGATAACGACATATGCTTTCCACTGCCTGTTGCTGACCTCTCAAAAACCCAGAATTTTAGGGTGCATGTATTGTTGTTCTGTAAAAAACTAAAAACCCTAAGCCACCTACGTTTCTCGTTTTCTTCCTTGTTGTTTTAGAGATCAGTTTCAATTCATATTAAAAATATACAGGAAGAAAACAAAATTACGAGAGAGAGAGTGTTGATGGCTTTTGTGTATGAGATTAGACTGTTTTAGTGTAGTAAATGTTGGGGGCATCCTAGTTCCTAATAGTGAAATAATGGCTGGTGAAAGAAAAGCTGAAAGAAACCCTTCTCCATGCAAACAACAGGTAAACAAATGCTTTTACATATGGCATCCAATGAGGACAGTGATTGTGACTCACTGTTTGAAACACCTGTTGCCATGGAAATGGGAGGTGTGGAGCTATAGCTACTGGGTCTCACTAGCTAGGAAAGATACTGGAACTCACAGCGTCCCTTTCCCTTCCTATTTTTTAGTACAAACCTAGTTAAAGATTAATTAGGTTTCAATAAGATATTAATCAAAAAGCAGAAAGAAAAAAAAAGTTGCGACACCAACCGCTCTACATACTAGGTATAGGTCATTTTAATATTAAAAAAGGTACATGCTATTGCTGGAAGGTCAGCCGGCTGATGTTAAAAACATGTATATAAAAATTACGTGATGTTATATAATAAAAGCATGTATAGATTCATGGACATACACTGCATCAAATTCGAATCTATGTACAGAAGAAAATAATGGTTAATTTATTCTTCCAACTTGGGGTTGAATTATGGGCATTTGAGACCTGCTGCGATGAATGAGTTAGTGAATAAAAGTAAACCCAGTGGTCCTCAAGAACAAAGTAGAAATGTAAGAGAATCCTCTTTAAAGTTGGACCTTAACACTTAAAAACTATTTTATTTCACTTATTCTTCAAGCATAGACAATGACAGAAAGGGAAGAGCAGCTCCACATGCACCCATGCCTAGAGCTACTTCTGCACAAATGACTCAACCAAAGGCTTAACAGTCATATATATGTATATGGCTTGTATTACCCTTATTTAGGTTCAAATTACCACAACACATAAAATAGTACAATGCAGATGATACACTTTAAAACCCCAGGTATTAGCAGGACAACAATAGAGTCTCACTGCTCCCACCATCACCGAGACAAACAATGAAAACTAGAAAAGCTAAGCGACATCTCTAGCTCGGACATAGGAAAGTCCTGAAGATGGAGGTTAGCCATAGACCAAACCTTCACTTAAAAATGTAAAAGAAGCACTCATCCCAGAACGACCATATGTCTCCATATAGGAAACCCTAAATGGAGCATAGTAGGCTCTGAAATTGTCTTGGTTGTTCACATACCGCCTTCTCCTCCTCCATCGTTGATATCACCTGAAGAGGCATCGTTCCAAGGGAAAGAATAAGGAAGAGCACCGGGGACCTGATAGAATTCTCCTCCTTCATTGCCAATATTCCTTCCGTTAAACTCCGGTAGCCTGTTACGGGGAGTGAGGGGTTGAAATGAGCTTGTACCCGGTGCTTGAGGCAAGGCTGGGGGGATGTCGTTGCAGGCGAAGCGGATCAAGTCGGCATTAGCTGTGTCAAGTTCTTTTTGGAGCCTTTGGACTTGTCTCTGCAGGAAAGTGATGGCGCCAACGCAGCCATAAACTGGATCTCTTATTCTCGCCTCAGCTTCATAGGCGAGGGAATTCATCGCGTCCTCTCTTTGGTGAGGGAGGAGCTCGTTGAGGAGCTTGGTCACGTTGCTCGCTCCGAAGATCTTGTGAACATTCACAAATTTCTGGGGCTCCTCCGGTGGAAAGTAAGGAGCAAAGATGCAGCCCGGCATGCATTTCCTCCTCAACAATTTGCAGGCAGCGCAGGGTGAATTGTAAGAGCCGGAAGAAGCCATTTTCACTGCTGTGTACAGATCAAACAAGAACAAGTTTTCGTCAGCGGAGATTTTTTTTAGTTCTTTAATAATGGGATTCTTAAAAGGTTTTGACTTTTTAGACACTATATTTTCATTTACACTTCTTCTGCGTATTTTTCATGATATTATCAGTTTTTCCTTTCTTTTTCGTAATTAACTTGGGGTTGGGGTTCACTCTTCAAGAATCTGTCTATAGCTACTAGGGTTTTCCTGAACGTATCTTGCGTATGATTCAGTATCCCTACAATCTAACCAGCTAGTTTACCAAAGGAAATAAGTCCAAAACTTTTGAAGTTTAAAAGTAAGAAAAAAAAAATCTTAAGCCCACCTTTCTGACACTCTCAGAGACAAACAACAGGAGAACCTTTTGAAACATACATGCATAAGCAATTACACATAAAGCTCTTAACTCTGTGAACATTAATTATTACTGATTTATTTTCTGCCTTCTTTTTCTGTTCCTTCTTTGCTAAGTTCTTGTTCGTTTAGAGGGAGAAAAAAGGGTCCAATTCAAGAACTGGACCTTCATGATCCACACAAGGATCTGTGCCTGCCACCATTAATTTTGGTTCCTATGTTTGTCTTTTCTTTTACATATAATATCCATAATTAACTTGTAGTACTGAAAATTTAGTAGCATGAATAGCTGTAAAGCCATCGGATCGATCCTTTTCAGCAATGGAATGAAGGATGGGATCTGATCTGAGAAGTGCAAAAATTCACCAAGACAAGATTAAACCTTTCATAGGTATATTTAAGGTGTATTTGAACATAAGCAAAGCCCAAAACTAGAGCCTTTAGCTATTAGCTATTTAGCTTAGCTTGACTTGCCAGCAAAACAAAAACAAAAAAGAAGTATTGGCACATAAAAGAAGAAAGCAGGATCAAGACATCATAAATGTACACTGAACTTGGATCTGCGGTTTATGATCAGAAGAATAAAAAAGGGAAGTACCTTTTTCCCCTTAAATGAATGAGCTGTGAGGAGGATTGTGGTTTGCTCTCCTACCAAGATAAGGGCAGCCTTGGGCAGTGGAAAACTGCTGATAAATAAACCTAAACAACCCCAGCAGATTTTATGGCTGCAGCCAAAGAGGGAGGGGGGAAACCCTAATTGGAGAAAGAGAAGGTGAAAAGCAAGATGATCAGTGAGAAAAAGGTAATGGAAAGAGAAGGGGAAGGCAAAGAGCATTTAATGAATGGGGATGGAATGGAGGCAAAAGACAAAGGTGATGAAAATAGCAAGGGTACACTAAGGAATGACCGTGACCTTGCATCTAATAATAATATCAGGGGATGTCTCCCATTTCTCTCCTCTCTTTTTTTCTCTAATGCATCAGTTCATACTTGACATATACTCCCTAATCCAAAATAACAATTATCAAAGTTTCTTAATGGAGAACTCTATGTATTAACAATTGGGAAAGGAGAAAGGAAAAGCATATTAATGGAGAATTCTTCTACATGAATATTTATCAATCAATGAGGCCGATTCTCAAATAATGGGAAATAATCACCCCTCGGATCATAATGTTAATGCTTCCTTGAATGTTTGTTACAATTATACTTATAACTCTTTCCCTAATGATAAACTATTCTAAAAACATAATTTATTATCAATGATAAATAATTTGACATTCTTTAAATTAAGTTTTGAATTCAAATCTTATAATAAGAAACAATAATATTATGAGAATTTCAAAGTCATACTTAACTCCAAATATAATTGAGCTCATGCAACTCCAAGAGGAGATTTCAAACAAAAATAAATAAATAAATATTTAATAATATATATATAGCGTTAGGATCCACTTACAATATGTAAAACTCTTTTAGTTTTAAACATTTTCTGGTTCGTTGGATTAAAGGAAATCAAATACTGAAATTAACTCCTTATTTTTTTTAAATAGTAAAATTTTTTATTAATTGTCTTTCCTTGCCTCATATGTGTAAAATAATTTTCAAAAAAATATCTTTTTATAAATAATGAGTTAAAAGTATAGATGAAGATATAGATACTCTCTTAAAATAAAATTTGAGTTATTAAAACTCAAAATTAATAGATCCTCGAGTGACAACTAGTTAATTTAATAAGATAAGATATTAGATTTTTTAAGTAAGATAAGTGATTTGGATTTTGACATTATAAACGGAGAACATTGGTTGAGATGATCGCTCCATAATAAACATCTATATCATCCGATCTGAATTAATCAATCAATATATTATAAACAATTAAAACATGTGTTTTAATCTACTAACATTAACACTAGATTCAGTATAATAATTATTTAGCGTATCAGAGGATAAATATTTTATTCTAAAAACAGAATTAAAACAATTATCACGTGTCCAATTAAAATTAGTTATAAGTGATTAATTATTTTTTTTAACAGTGATAACTGAATTTATTAATAAAAATGAAGAAATCAAAATTACAATGTATTCAAAGAGAAAATTAGAGACAATAGTCGCAAAAAACTTATACATAAAATAAAAATATTAAACCCAAAGATACGAAAAAATTGAAACATTCTGAACATCAAAACAATCTAATAACCTTCATAAAACTCCTCTGTAATTAATTATTTTTTTTAAACCTCTGCACTTTAAAGTTAACACTAATTCAGTTACAACAGGTGAATTATTAACTGAGTAAAATAAAAATGTAAAGGAAACTCTGCTAATACCTACCCAAAGCAATTTAATATACTTAATCTTTAGCTGTTGCGTTATGTAACCAAAACAAAAGGCTGTTGCATTTAGGACTAATAACTCAGTTTTAAATGTTTCTCCCAAGTATCTGCAATGACAGCAGCAACTGTTGTTTAAATCTAGCTTCATCATTTCTTTTCATCGGCAATTCTCGGTGAATGTTCATGGAAATTCTATCAAGATACTTGACAAAAGAAGATTCAGAAATGGATTCCACTGTTATTAGAGCCGCTGTTCTTTATCAGTATGCTCTTCTCTAAATGGTCAATTAGTTCGTTTATTTGAACTGACGGATCATACAGTTCATAAAAGTTCATATTAAAAGTTCAGTCTACTCTATAGTTTTTTCTCAGCTAGCTTGATATTAAATTCCCAGTAGACTCATCTTTTTCATAAGAGATAATAAAAGACCAAGAGGCCTACCCCAAAACCTACCATCAAATGCCCCAGATAAGCATGTTACGCAACGCCTATCCTATTCATTTGTAAATTATATAAACCACTGTTGGGCTATAAGCATTCCATATGATCTTTCATCTTTTAGTTCCATGACTTTCCTCATGTCCAATCAAGCCAATTCACATGACAAGCACACAAAACTAACTTTGGAAAACGTTAGCTCACCAGTGAAACAATCCAAATGGGGTGCCATAAAATGTAATTTTCAATCCAAAACCAAACAAGATTTTATGTAAGAGATGAATTTGAGAAATTATATTAGAAATTGAAGTAGTGCGGAACCTCAAAATTCTAGAGGATGTGAAATTAGATCAACAAAAGAAAATAAAAAGAAAACATTTGAATTATATAAGAATTTAAATTTTTAGAGATACGAGCACCCAACACCTCCTCGATCCATATATGAACTTATACATATAAAGTTAACGGTGAGATGTAATTTTATGGGTTAGTTTTTCTCTCATATCTACTGTAAACTGATGAAGTGACTGGGATTTGATGTTCACTGGTATGTCCAATATGTCTGCAACAGTCTCCATTATAAGATGGGGAGATAACAACAAGCTGGTGGCATGTTTATAATGGCAATGGGAATACCGAAGACTAATGTTCCCTCTAGATAGTGTTAATTTAAATTGAAAGGTAGTCTAGGCTACGATGGTACTAGTGGTGGGAATTTGACAATTTTATATTAAAAACTCTAAATAAATAATAATTTAAAAAAATATGATTCTATGGACATTATTTAAAAGAATAACCCTAAATCGTTCACATCAAACGATTTTGTGACCTACAAACCGTATGTTAAATCCTTTCAGGTAAATCGATAAAATAATTTTATAAAATGACCTCGCGCATTGCGAAGCGCGAGGTAGCCTTTATGATCCAAAATATCGCAAGATTTATGAAGGACTTCGTGGCCTGCAAAGTGCGAGAACAATAGATTCTCTACCCTCCCTTAGTGTCCATAGCCTTGTTCGGATACTATTTTTGGGTGGGAAAATGATTTTTTTTTAATTATAAACGTGTAGTGTTGTAATTTATCTTTAAGGTGATTATAATATCAACATATATAAGTTATTTTAAGCGGGGTAAAAATGTTGTTGAAAATGGTTAGAAATCATGGTTTTCTGAAGAAAGAAGAAAAAAATAGTTTGATAAACATATTAGAGTGTTATTTCTGCTTGTAAATATGAGTAATATGTGTTGTTAATTAAAAAAGAAATAATGAAAAAAACTCATTTAATTGATACGTGAGCCTGAGTGATTGAGACATTTGTTCTTCGAGTGTCCGAGATTCCTACATATAGATAGAGCATAATTTCGATTGTCCGGTTCTTTCTTGATGTTCAACCAAATCTTCGTCACAAAAAATTCGGGTTGACTGTGGACGACCGATTTTTTTCGTCGTAGTGCATAATCTGGCCGTATTGTATGTGTATTATCAAATTCATCCAGATCTCATTCATTTCCAATGGGAGGGAACTCATATTCATAAACCTTGAATATAGTTTCAAGTAAGTAAACCCGATCAACGAATCTCATGTAGGGTATTTGAACATAAAAAGTAACATCAATGGTGTGCGAACACGAGTATTTGAAAGTTTGGAAAAATTACTCGCATGTTTTTTTCTCGTAAATTAACCACATATGTGTTGTGTTGTATGCCTACCAATGGCCTCACAAATTCTTATACACAGAATAATGACATTTCGCGAGAGAATCATATGAAACTCATCGCGTTGTAATGGTACTGGAATGTTTACAATTTTATGAGGAGGTCTGGGTAGATTTGGTGGCCACCTGCCATCCAGTCAGCTGCTTGTCTTCCTGAGATTGCGAAAAGGGTTGCCAGTCGATAATATGTTACATTGACAACGAACGTGATAGGCAAATGACACACTCCCTTTAGTGATGAATTTATTGTCTCAATCAAGTTCATTGTCATGTGACCATACCATTTACCGTCATCAAATGATCGAAACCATTTCTCTTTTGAGATTCTAGCAAGGTAGTTGAAGCCCTCAGAATTCATGTGTCTCAGTTCCTGCATCAAGTCTTCAAACTCACATACAGACTGTGTGTAACCTATTAATAAAAAGTGGAACAATTAATTTGAAATAATTTTTGTAAAGATATGGTAAACCGAAAAGGGTGAAATACGTACTTATTTAAAGCAACATTAGGCGCTCATATTGACTCTTGAACTTCTGCAAATAGTTTGCGACAATATGTCGTAAACAATACATTTAATTAATATTTGGGGGTTGGCAAGACATGAACATACGCTGGAGTGCGTATTTGATACCAGCACCTCTATCAGAAATACGACAAATCCCATAATCTCTTTCCTGCATCACATGTGATAGAACATATGTTTGTATGTTCGTAAGGAAGAATTCCTAAGAGTCAATATCTTCCTTTCGACAATTGCGAAAACAATGAGAATAATTTTTCTATTGTCATCTTGTGCAACCGTCAATAACATTACTTTAGTGTATCGACTATATAACCAAGTATTGTCGATTTGAACAACCGGCTTGCAGTGTCGGAATACATTAATACATTGCGGAAAAGTCCAAAAGAGCTGGTAGAATTGGTAGACACCTTGTACAACACGATCATTTTTGTACGCTGAGATTGTTTCCAATTTCACAATTGTTCCCGGAATGTGTTTCTGCATCAGTTTAAGCCATGGCCGCAATTCATTGTATGATTCCTCCCATTTGCCAAAAAAATTTGTTGGGCTTGATACCTTGCATACCATGCTTTATGGTAGTCAACTGTGTACCCATATAGCAATGTAACTGAAGCAATACAGGTCGAAACCGTAACATGTGGATTTGATTTAAGCAGCAAAATGAAGGCTTCAGAAAGCACGTTCACATCCAAGTTATGATGATCTTGATTCAGGATGTTGGCGGTGTATGTATGTGGTTGGACGCATTTTGTGAGTTTCCAAATGTTGTTCATCGTCTTCAACCGTGATATAAAAACCCTCCAATTACATCTCTGCTCCTTGTAGAGACAATTTTGTACCACGAGCATGTGGGACATTTTTTTCATTTCCTTCATCAACTTGTTATATGTTAATTTCGTTGGTAGCTTTATTGTTACAATGTGTGCAGACTGAAACACGACACTGAGAGATGCATCACCGATCATTTAACCATCGTAATATATCAAAGCAGTAAGGCTTTCTCTCATTGACATTTTAGCTAAGTGATTGCCTGATAATACTGAATTGTGGTTTTTTATTGTTCAAGAACCTCACAGGTTGTAAGACGCGATTTCAAATAATGCTTGTATTATAAATATTTTTCTATTAAGAAGGTAAAATATTTTTATTGTATTATAAATATTTAATAATTTATTGTTTTATTAAATTTTATTGTACTAGTTTTTATTACTTTGTAGTTATAAAATGGAAGGCGGTTTGCTAGGTTTAGATGAGAATCATATCTCGAGGCATTTTACCGATACAGTAACAATTTTAAATTGCGTTGTTATTTTAATTATTGTGAATGTTTTATTTATTTAATTTTTTAGTATTAGTTTATATTTTAATTTGTATACTATTTATTAAATTATGAGAGATACCATATATTAGATCCACTCATTCGTAACGTTAAGTTATAGATACCTACTCGTGTATGGCTGTATTTAGCTGAGGCTGGATTCGATTACGTAGCGAAATGTGAAGAGCACTGTAACATTGAACCCAACCTTATTTCTGCACTGGTTGAGAGATGGAGACCAGATACACACACATTTCATCTTCCGTGTAGAGAGTGTACTATTACGCTGGAGGATGTTTTTATACATTTGGGGCTTCTAGTAGATGGGGATGTGATTTTAGGGGTTGCGGATGGTGACTGGCATTCCTTGTGCAAGGAGTATCTTGGAGGTGTCCCGCCTAATTTTAATAGTGGTCGAATACCGTTAAATTGGTTGGATACAACTTTTAAACATTTAAGTCACGTCGCCTTCGAGGAACAAGTTAAAATATATATACGAGCTTGTATATTACAGCTCATAGGAGGGATCTGATACCCGAAAAGTCGCACAAGCAAGTTTATTGTATGTGGTTGTGTCACCTCACAGATTTTCACGTTGCCGTGCACTCAGTTGGGGCTACGTAGTTTTGGTATTTATGTATAGGGAAATGTGTCGAGCAACTGATTATTGCAAAAATGCTATCGGCGGATGTCCCATTCTTTTCCAGTGTTGGGCGTGGTATCGCATGCCCTTTTTATGTCGGTCATGAAAAACTCGTTGTTATTTCCGCTATTATTGAGGTAATTTCAATACTGAATTCATATATAACTAATTTTATTGAATATATAATGAATTTTTTTCATTGAATAGGTGGTCAAGTGTAAGAAAATATCATAGGGATTTATCGAATAAATTAGAAGAAATTTGGTTACTCATTGATCAGAAGTTTGATACAAAGGTATGTATTTAAATTTTATTATTTACTTTTAATTATTGTTATATAATTAGAATATTATTTTGATAAGAATTATATATACTTGTTTTAGTTTCAATTGGCTCCTTATTCTATTGAAGAAATGAGTATTTGTATCCCACATCACTTGAGAGGCCCATTAGATGTCTGGATGGCGATAATCCCTCTGATATGTTACGATATTATTGAGTGGCATCCTACTGATCGCGTGGTCCACCAATTTGGTTGACGATATGCATATCATCGATAGATGGGGCAAAAAAGAAGTCAACTGACTGCTGAAGCACATTAAGTGGGTAATGATATGGGAGGATCGACGTGAACGCATTCCTCATACAGAACCCATTTATGTGGATCATTATTCGTTGCGGATGATTATTATGAGTGGTTCAATACAAACAGGAAATTGTTCCTACTTTTCTAGGAAGCACGAGGCGGGAGCATTCATCGGTGCCGACAAAGACATTCACCGTCACAACATCATCATCCCCCGACTCATGTATAGAGAGAACACACTTCCCTCTTGTCCTCGGTTGCATCACTAGAACCATCACAATAGCCACCATGTACACCAGTGTACATTTCGCAACCGTTTCAGATGGCACCGCAACCTTATCAAATGGCACCGCAGCTGAGTTAAACGCCACCACTTCCATATCAGATGTCACCGCAGCCAGGTCAGATGCCACCGTAGCTGGTTCAGATGCCATCGCTGTAGGGTTTTATGACCCCTCCTGGCGGATATTATAATTTCATGCTTGTAGATCCAACGTGGGGTTCATATGTTTCTTATTTGGCGAGTGAAGGTTCACCACAAACACATATACCTCCGACGTAGTTTTCGCACTCATCGATGTCGTTGTTTTCACAGTTTTCACAGTTTTATATGAGTGGTGGGATAGTTAGTCATACACCTCCAGGGTCATTATTCTATGGAGGTGTTACATCGTCATCCGTCCCTCATCAACAAAATGTAGTTGCTTGTGATGATGATGATGAGGAGTAGGAAGAACAAGTTATACGAAGAAATCCTTATCGACATAGACAACCACCGCCCTCCAGAACACATTCAAGACACGACATCGATAAAGTTGTTTAGTTTGTAATATTTTTATTTAATTTTGTTTGTTTACCAACAATTGTAAATTTTTTATTTAATTATATACTTTTTATTTATTTTGTTTGTTAATTTTATTATTATTTAATTGTTCGAATTGCATCGTATGCATTTAATGTTTCTATTTTGTAGTTTTTATTGTTTGAATTGTATCCTTTTTTTGTATTTCGTTTGTAATGTTTTTTATTTAATTTTCACTTGAGTATCCCATTACTCGGTGATGCTCAAATGAAATTAATTAAAAGTAAATGAAAATTAAATAACACAAACTTAGATTTCATAAATAACAATTACATCATCACAAAATCAACGGTTACTTGATGACAAAATATATGAATTTTTTTCCTATTGTGTCCCTACAATGTCCACATCTTTTTTTTTCTCTGGACGTCTCCCGAATATCCATATCACAATGAATTATAGTGGATTTTGGATGATCGGGCTTCTTTAATAAAGACAGATCTGGTATAATCGGAAGCCAATTCTAAACCTCGTCAGGGTCTTTCTCATTACCTATGGGGGGAACTCAAATTCATATACCTTAAATACTTCTGAAATTCAGTATACAGATCCAAAAAAGGTTATAGTCTTGACGGGTATGATAGCAAGTTGCTATGACATGGGAACATGGATACTTCAGAGCTTGAAAGAACCCATAGTCACACTACATGTCTCGTAGACTAACTCTGAACGAGTTAGCTTGAATCACTTGAAGAGGTCGCGGCATCTCTGTGACACAAAGTAATTCATGGGTTCTACAGAAGATTGTTACAGACATTCCATTTGATGCATCAATTCTTTTTTTTATAGATATACAACTAATCTTGGGTGCTAGACATGACCGTTTTGCATCCAAGTTTGAGTTTATCCCCCGAGCTTGGCAAAAATCACTCTCAAATGAAAATACATCATTTTAACCAAAGCCGTTACTGGTAAATGACGTGTCTCCTGTATGGTCGAATTGATAGCCTCAGTCAATTTGGTCGTCATGTGTCCTTATCGATATCCATAATCATCTGTATTTGTTCACATTTCTTTGTTGATGAGGCTGATGTAATTGTATCCTTACTCTTTATTTCCTCGTAACCTAAACGTCAAATGTAGAACTTATTGTTAAGTTTCCATAAAAATAAAAATGATTGAGAAATAAAATTAGACATTTTGACATACCATGCACACAAGTAATTGTCTCTCATTATTCTTCTTGAACTTTCCATGATAGTTAACAGCAATGTGTCAGATACATTACCGATGTTGGACATAGGGTGGTTGCCACATTGGACCTAAAAAACCCATTGCTGCTTTGATCCCAGCTCCACGATCTGAAATGACACAGATTTTTCCCTCTTGACAAAATGTAAGCGTAAGTTTCTGAGAAAAAAGCCCAATAATATGTATTTTCTCCTTCAACAAAGGTAAAAACAGTTGGAAGAATATTGCGATTACTACCTGAACAACTGTCAATAGTAAAACTTGCTTGTATTTTCCATACAAGAATTTCCCATCAATTTAAACAATAGGCTTGTAGTATTTCACAATATTAATGCACTATGGGTAAGTAAAAAAAGTCGATAGAATTGGCATCGATCGCGAAACACTCGATCGTTGTGGTATGCTTGGTAAGTTTCAAAGTCGATAACTATCCTAGGATTCAATCTACACACTACCCTAAACTAACTTGGTAGTTCATTGTAAGATGCATCCCACTCGTCATGAAGTTTTTTAATGGCATTTTGCTTCCTGTATGAGACGGTGTGCCCATATTGTGACTGTATAGCTGAAATCAGCACCACAATAGCTATGTGGGAGCTTGCTTTAACCATGGGCATGATGGCTTGACAGATAATGTAGGAATCCAAGTTGGGATGATCCTGTTGATCCATCTAGCACATCATGTGTGAGGAACGTTATATACTGTTAGTTCCTATATATTGTTTTTCCACTTTCTCTTCTATACACGAACCATCAAGTTCTATCCGTTATCATGTTGGACATAGTAGCAAACAAACTTTTCGGTGGTGGAACGATCGACTTTAAACTGAACAGAATTATGAATATTGTACTTCTTAATTGACATCATCCCTTCCTCTTTAGATGGAAACTCTATTCCTTTATATAACTCACCATCATTAACTGATGAGTTAAATTCGTAGTCACCAACATTAGGCATATTCGCAAAGTCTGGCCTATAAATTGCATCATAGTCAGCTTCATACATGTGTGCTGGAGGTTCGGTGTGTACCATATTTGTGGGAACTTCATCTACATCATCATCATTGGAGTCCATGTTGAACTGTGGTGATTCTGGCTGAATGAATATTCCAGTCTATGTATCATCCTCACTTGGCTCACAAAGAGGTTCTTCTGGTAGAGATGAGGGTTCCTCCATGATGCCAACATTTAAGTGGAACAAGCTGGTAGTTGAATGCCTTCCCTTTGAACTTGAAGGCATCTCGACATTGAGGTCGAAGAAGCTCGCAATTGAATGCCTCCCCTTGGAACTTGAAGGCATCATGTCAAATGGGTAATGCATAGATTGTTGCGTCAAGGGCATCTCCATATTCAGATCAAAGAAATTGGCAGATGAATGTCTTACCCTTGCATTGGAAGCGATGTTGCCATACGGATTATTTGTGGAGCCATCTTGGTACAGATCGTAACAAGTTGCTGATGAATGTCTCCCCATTGAACTTGATGGGATGGCACCATGATGTGGATTTCCCATTAACGAGTTAAAATCATTACACATTACTTGAGTTGGGCTATCAACTTGATTATCTTGTTGAGCCAACCCATAGTGGGAGCATAATGACATACCACAAACTGCAAGCACTTCAACAAATGTCGCATACATTTGTGTATCGATGTCTGAATATTGATTCTGAGAATCAACCATCATAGCAACATCATCACCGTTGGAGAATTCAAACGCTGTATAAGTTAACGGAAATACTACAGTTGAAAATCTGCATTGAAGTGAGGACAGTCTTCTAGTACTTCCAGTATGAACCTTTATTGAAATTTTAGTGATCAGCTCCTCAAGAGTGATGTTTCTCTTTAAGGATATTCTAACAGAATGATTTGATACGAAGACAACGCTGGTTTCATCTTTCTGAATTTCTCTATCATATTAAACAATAGCTGAAATACGCGTCATTTTGAGAGTTTAAAAGATTGAGTCTTATATCTGCAAAAATAATAGTTGAAATACGCCTAATTAAATAAATAGTATATGAATTAAATATAAACTAATCCAAATTTTTTTAAAAATTTCACAATAATTTCAATAACACAATTTCATATTGTTACCATATCGGCAAAATGTCTCGAGGTATGATCCTGCCTTCCAATTTTACAACCGCAAAAACTAATACAAAATAATTAGCACAATGAAATTTGTTCAAATAATTAAATGTAAAATAAATATAATATAATAAAAAATAGTTATACCTTATAAATACAATAAAAAATCTACTTAGCTTGATAGAAGTGAGAATAAACAAGTAATTTTGGTGTGGTAATGTTTGCATTCAGGGGGATTATTTATAGGGGAGGGGGATAGGTAAAAAGCTGAGTTTTTAGGCTTGAGTAATAATGGAGTACCCAATAATTCAACGTGCATAATGGAAGGCTCGAATGACCATCCACGTCTTTCCTTACGTGGAGCCAGCTCGAACAAAACCTAGTGAAGGCGCGATTTACTATCCACGCTTTATTAACACCGTGTCAAAAAGGGTGCTAGATCGATAATATTAGGGGAGAGGGTGCCTGACAGGTAATTATTGGGTCTAAGGTGATATTTCGATAGAAAGGCTGGGATATTCACTTGAACAGCACTAATAACTTTTGAAAGGGAAAAAAAACCTTTTCCGGTGCATAATTATCAAAGCATGCATACTTGCTAATTTTCATCATCTAACTTTCACGAGTCTGCAAACAATGGTTCCTCTTTATTTCCGCAAGTTCAGCAAATGCAAGTGAATTATTGTCATTTTTCTGTTTACAGCTCTCTGTTTGGGCTTCATTAACGATCAAATACAATGTTGGGCATTTTTTTTTGTGGTCAAGAAGGCAATAATGGGCTATGAGAAGCTTATTATACAACTACAGATCCAACATTTGGCCTCTTTTTTATGTGAACAAACCTGACAGACCGTGGTTGTCCACAATTTGATTTGGCATATTATGTTTCTTGTTAGATTGGCAAAACAGTGCAAAGTGCAAACATTTTAGCTTTGTCTTATTATTTGAAGTCAACTCTTCTTGTCTAATGCTTTTCCTTGTAGGCCTCTCCTTCATCAAGTAATACTATCAGCAACGCCAGCAATTAAGTATTAGCGTTAGTAATTATGGTTTGAACAATGGGAGATGGAGGGGGTCCAGTTGGATTGGGAAAGCTTAAATTGAACTACAAGTGTTAATCTATGGAGATTATGACAAGATCGAGGAGGAAGCAAATGGATTTAGTAGTGAAATAATGATATGTGCAGATGTCACATTAGGCACGTATATGCAATCTAAATGGTTGGGCCTGTTATCCCAAATGACACTCACTGTTTCTGTGCGCAATGAGTTGCAGTACGTGCCTACGTGGAGGAGGATTATGAAAAATTCATATAACATTCAATAAAATAGTCATTTGATTCCTATTTTTTACTCTAGTCCCTAATATTTTATTTTGAGGCAAAATGACCTTTAATTAGATGAAAATCTTTAACTGGCTAACGATGAACGTTTGTTCCCAACGTGACATATGTTAACACATGTTATGTGTACATAAGTGACATGTAACATATGTCACATGTACATAAATGATGGCGTGACACATGTTACGTCATCACTTTAAAGGCATATAACTTACCATATTAGCAGCAAGCCTTGATCATTAGTCAACTACACTTTCTACCTAACAAGGAGGTGTTTATCTTCAAATAAAATGTTGGGACAAAGTGCTTCAAAAAAATAAGGATTAAAGTGATTATTTAGTCAAATGTTAATGGTAAACTTTAGTATTATGCCTTTAATTTTTAACTTGAGAGTGGTTGTGATTTTGGGGGAATTCTGGTTTCGGGTGTAGTTGATGGTTAGGGATGATTATTCGATGATATTGTTTGAAGTTTAGGGATTGAAACTATCATTGATGGGTGTTTTGATGGGGGATAATTGACAATATTGGGATAATGTGTCTTGGATGCTGGCAGCATGGTGTGTTTCCTACTTTGGGGTGTTTGGTCCGAGTGAGTCTCTACGGTGTCAAAAGTCCAACCCATATGGGCTCTGTCTATGATTTAGGACTAAGTAGGTTTATGAAATGTTGGCAGTGGATTAAGGATGAGTGTATATTTGTGGGAGAAGAGAGCAGCTTGAAATATGGATGTGAATAAGATTTATTATAAGTTTGTGGTGGTAATTACGTTCGAGTTGTGAGGGTGAAGATGATCATAAACAAAAGAAAACATTTATAAGATAACATTGGTAGGTGCATCTACAGATGATGAGAGAAAAAGTTTAGAACATTTTGTGATCGGAGATGAAATGAAATAAGATAAAATACATTTTATCGTATCACATCTATTTTCTTAACCTCTTAAAAATTTTAGAGATTATATATATATATATATATATATAATTTATTGTCTAAATTTATTATACCAAATTTATTAATTATCATATTATATGTCTTTAGTTTATTAACAAAGAAGGATTAATTTATCACTCTTTTAAGTAAGTGTTTTATTTTTTATAATAAGACTTAATAATCAAAAGATTATTTAAAAATTTTACCTCATTTTTTTATTAATTAGTTTTGTCATTTGCCCAAATACACGCATCTCAGTTCTCATCAACACTTCAATTCGCGCCCATTTAAAAGATTGCCAACTTTAAGCCCAAAAAGGGAAGGAGGTCAAGCCATCTCCCTGACTCTCTTTTCTACAAATAAAATAAAGTAATTTACCTTAAATTTTATCACACATTTGATGTAGATAAAAGATGTTTAATAACAACATCTTTATAGAAAAATATTTAACTGTCCTAGATAAAATAATAAAGAGTTTGCACATAAATATTTATAAAAATATAGTTTTAATTCTTTAGATATAACCAGATTTTTTTAATATTTTATTTGAAAACTCTATAAATGTATGGGAGGGTAAAATTAACATTATAATAATATTTATTATAACTTTATAATCATTATTTTAAGAAAAGAGATATTCTAATATATTTTTCAATAAAATTAAAGTTCTAATATTATATATAATAAATATAAATATTTTTAATTTTAAAAAAACTAATGCTTATCAAACTTTAAAAGATATTAAAAATTTATAAAATATCACATAAAAATATTATGTGGTGAAACGTGCCTTAAAGTGATAAAAATATGTTAAATTAAATTGTGAATAAGAAAAATAAATTAATAAAACGTGAAACACATAAATTAATTAATATTAAAAAATTTAAGAGTTTAGCTATTTTTTAAAAATTGAAGACTTTAAATCAAATTTTTTGGATGATTTTTTTAATCTTCTCTTTCTATGGTTCTTGTACATCTCAAGTAGCTAATTTATGTGTCAATGGTTATAGGAAATATCCTAGTGCTGTATTTAGAATATGTTTATGGTTGTAAATTTTTATTCTAATTTTATATGTTTTTAATAAAATTAATTGTTCTTATTTATATAAGAAATAATAAAAATATAAGATTAATGTACGTCTGACCGTCCGTCAAACGTGGAATAATGAAGAATTAGAATTTCGAAGTGGTTGGATACGGGGAAAGAATCCTTTTTTTTTTACTTGCATCCATAAGGAAAGGAAGTAACTGCAACTGCAAGTGGTGGGCACTCCTTGCTAATAGTTACAGGGCCTAACTCCATTCTTTCTTTATCATCTTCATAGTGGTAGTGCTAGTGCTGGTGGCAATCACAGTGGAGCCAAATCTTTTCTCTTAACCTCTTTATATAAAGCTCTATTCTCATACTAACTGCATCCTGCAATCATTTCAGAACAATTTGGAGATGGGAAAATCCGGGGTTGTTCTTGCTCTCAAAGTACTCATGATCTTAATATTCACTGCCTGGATATCTCTCTGGTTCCTCAAACCAACCAATTTGTGGACAACAAAATGGAAAGCAGCAGAACGCAGTGCCCGAAATACTGTGTTTGGTTACTAATGTAAATACTTAAGATATTCACCCCCCCCTAATATTTATCCACACGTTCCCCCTGCAAATTATTTCATGTATATATTAATCCAGTAATGGATATCTTACAGGTCTTGACTTTGCAATGTATACATTTCCTGTAATTGGTCTGGCTATGGTTGGGCTTGTATACTTGAATTTACAATCTCGGGGGCAAACAAGAAGGTATTATAATTATACCAGTGTAGAGATTCTTTCAGTATTTCTCTTTATCTTCTTCCTAGCATGGACATTTTATTCACGAATATCTCAGGACTTTGCCAAGTTGGGACCTGTTGAATAAGTTGGACTTGTGAGTTCCTGAAATCTCTTACTGTGATTCAAAACATGACAGATTCTTGAATCAATAATGAGTGTGTTTTGAATTTAGATGGCAACTCAAGATGGAATCTCTTACTATGATTCAGCACCTTATTCCTAGCATGGACAGATGCTTGCCTGGCTTTGCTTCTTCTTCCCATCTTGAGGGAGCTGGCCGTGTTTCGAATACTCGGCATCCAGTTCGAAGCTTCTGTAAGATACCACATATGGCTAGGGACTGCAATGATCTGTTTTGCTACTTTTCATGGTTTCAGCACCTTATTCATTTGGGGCGTTAGCCACAAGATTCAGGATGAGGTCATAGTAAATATGAATGAATCCCATCAGACTACTTGCTAAGTTTTACCTACATAATCTGACAGTGTCACATTTGTTTGAAAAAACAGAGTTAAATGGCAGAGCACCGGTTGAATATATGTTACCGGAGAGATTGCAATGGTCGTGGGGCTGGTTATGTGGAGTGGATCACATCACTTCCTCAAATCAGAAGGAGAAGATTTGAAATTTTCTATTACATGCACCATATGTACATAATCTTCCTGGTATTTTTCTTACTTCATGCCGTAGATCGACACTTCTATGATCTTCCCTGGGGTGTTTCTCTTCGGTGTTGACAAGGTACTTCGCATCCTACAATCAAGGCCTCAAACTTATATTCTTTCAGCAAGGTTATACCCTTGTAAAGTTGTAGAACTTATCCTCCCAAAAGACACAGGTAAGTTCTGGTGTTCTTTTTACTGAATACCATGTCAAAAGAACGTTTGAGAAAGTTTCTATTCTCATTTCAGGATTGAAGTATACCCCCACAAGTATAATATTTATGAAGATACCGAGTATATCGAAATATCAGTGGCATTCCTTCAGTATAGCTTCGAGTTCGACTATCGATAGTCATACAATGTCCGTTTTAATTAAATGTGATGGATGTTGGACAAATTCTCTATATGACAATATACAGGCTCAGTTAGACTCTGATGCTGATAAGTTGAAATCCATACCTGTTGCAATAGAAGGCCCCTATGGTCCTTCCTCGATGAACTTTTTGAGGTGTGAAATAGAATCATATAGCATGACATTTCATGATATCTAAAACTGAATTCTGTCCTAATTTTTCTTTTGTTTAAATCCAAAATTCTTTGCAGGCATGACAGTCTACTTTTGGTTGCTGGTGGAATTGGGATAACACCATTTCTGAGCATGCTGTATGAACTGGCTGCAATTCAAGGGAAAGGCAGCAGATATAGAATCCCATCCAGAATTCAGTTGATATACGTCGTTAAACGATCCCAAGACATCGGCCCTTTAAGATCGGTTTCTTACCTACTGCAGAACCACCCCTCTCAGAAATGGCATCTGTAACTGAAAGTTTTTGTCAGACAGGAAAAGAAGTGTGGTGCAACAGTAGGAGAATTGCTGATGAGGCATCTCAAGTGCGGACTGTTCCCTTTCGCATAAAAGGTCTGATTTACTCGATACATGGACCTGAAACCTTGTATCGGAATGCCAGATTGGCTGGAATTGCTTCCATTATATTCCTTGTTTTTCTCATCAGTTTCAACCACATATTTGTTCCCTCTGAAAAAAACAGTGGTGTTCAATCTTCGAAATTGATCGGTTCCTCCAAAATGAAGGCCCCTAAAGAAAAAGGCCCCTCTTTGGTTATTGATGTACTTATCATAGCCTCTTTCTTCATGTCTTTAGCATGCACCGGTCTGGTAGCAATTATTTTGTGATGGAGATGACTGAAGAAAGAAATACCGAACGAAGAAATGGTACAGCAACGAAGTTCAATCGAGACGAAAGGTGTAGTTGAGGAGGACCATGAAATCCAATTTGGATGGAGGCCTGATTTGGAAGGTATTCTCATAAATATATATGCCCTTCATTGATATAGAACCTATACTGCTCTGCTCTATTAATCTTGTTATCATATGTTGTTCAAATTAGTATTTCTAACACGTCTAAATGCTGGAATCTCTCATCAGATGTACTCTCCACATTCCTGAATGAAACCGGTGGACCCGATACCGGAGTCTTGGTGTCGGGACCGGAATCGATGAAGGAGGCGGTTGCATCATTGTGCCGGCAGAAATGTGGGTGCTTTACGCTTGGAGACAAGAAAAAAAAACCATGCTTGAGTTTCCATGCCCTCACCTTACGCTTTAGTTTCTTCACTGTAAAATAATAGGTCACTGAGTCATAATAGTTGTACAGTTGACAGTTATTGTACTTCACCCAGATATATTCGTATAAATGAATGTGTATATATATTGGTCAGTAATGTCTGAATTAGTAGCTAATGGGTGCTCTTGATTAAATTTATATGAATTTTGAGCCTTTGATAAATAAACCAAATAATTTTGTTTTCTAATTAAAATCATAATTCGAATTGATATTCATTTTCTCAATACTTTTCCCTAATATTCCCATTTAGACCTAATTCAGTCGTCTAATCCAACCCAACGCTTTGCTCTCTTATTCGGTGAATCTTCGATTGGACGCCATGAAACTCTCCTTCTCTCTCCCTTCCAAATCAAAACCCACCTAAAAAGCGGCTATCTCCAACCCCTCCGCTGCCCAAGAAGCCCAAAATCATAAAGAATTCGCCACAGAATTCGACCCTTCCAAAACCCTAGCCGATTTCAAACCCTCCTTCATAATCCCTCCCAAACAAAACGAATGACGTCCCTACAAGAAGATGAAGAATCTCGACCTACCTCTCCAATCCGTATGCCTCTCGTAATCTCCAATTCGAACTCGATTCCTCATCTATTGCTGAAGATATTCAAAGCTAGCCATTGCTCCACTTGTTCTTTTCTAATTGCATGAGCTAATAAAGTTGTTAGCAACCATAAAGCTGTTAGGCTTGCAGTTGAGTTGTTAGAGCTAACTATCTAGACCTCTGTGCATTATAAATGAAGTGTACTCCTTCTGTAAAACGGTGTGATTGATAAATAAAATTTTCAGTACTTGCTTTCGTTTTCATTATCTTTTTTCTTCCTTTTCTTGAGCTTTCAACATGATATCTTTCGTTGAAGGTCCTGGAGTTATTGCTTCTTGCTAGCTGCGATGTCTCAAGTGAGTGTTGACGCCGTGCACGGAGAGCTTTTGTCCAAGAACGCCAAGATGTTCACTAATAAGAGGGTAAACATTGTTCTTGATGAAAGGAATTTCCTCCTCTGGAAGCAACAAGTCTTGTTCACTATTCGTAGCCATAGGCTTGAACGACTGGTTTGATGCAAGCACCGCTTCAAACCGTGCTTGATGATAATGGTTCTTCTGTTCCGAATGATGCGTATGAGGAGTTTGTTGCGTAAAATTGAAGGGATTTAAATAACGTTCTCTGTCGCGTCGTTTATCGCAGTTACGGATATAATAGATACCATCGTGGTAACTACAAGTGTCGCAATCGTAAATTTTTTTAAATTTTAGATAATTTATCTTAAAATATAATAATTATAATTATAACGTTAAGAAATGATTAAAATAATAGTAATTTGAAAGTTTAATGAGTAAATTAAAAAAATTTAAAGTTCAATGAGAGAATAGGATAGAATAGAAAGCTAAGTGTTGATTTATGTAGTTTACCCTAATTAAAAAGAACAGAAAGTTAAGTGATCCGAAAAATCGCAGGTCAGTCATATGCCTTCTCTAGTCATCTCCTACCTTCTTATCTAGCCTCCTTCTCCCACTGCTTCATCTCACCATATTTTTTTCCTTCCCTATCTTTTATTTTATGATTTTTTCAATCCACGTAAAATGGAGGAAGCAACCACTACAGTGCAGTGGTTTCATACTTTCATTTTTCTCCAGTTTTTGACTTCTCGTCTCCTCCCCTGTTTCCTCTTTGGCCTCCACTTTTTAATCGTTTATTTTCTAACAGAAGTTTAGTCGAATGAGCACATCTCTTTCTCTTTGGTTTCCCCTGCGTCTGCTTTTTTTTTTTTTTCAAGTCACGGTTGAATATAGCGTCCCGTTATCGATACTATTTACCGTTAAACGTTAAATTGCGACCGCGACCGCTATTGGTGTGAATCTGATATCCACTACAAAAATCATGAAAACCGATTTCGGACGGCGGCGCGCAATATCACAACTGTTATCACGTTTTCGGTTCGTAATTTAAAACCCTGTAAAATAATACGCTTGCCTCTTGTGGCAGCCCCGTTTCTCAAGTTGAACAACTCGTGAGTATCTTGAAAGGTCTACCACGAGATTATCAACCTTTTATGGAAGTCATAACTACTACCAGAGAGTCTCTTCCTCTTGAAAGTGTGTGCAGTATGTTGATTGACGCTGGATCTCAACTGGCAGAGTTTCAAGCTCAGTTTGAGGAATTACCTATGAGTGTAAATCTTGCTCAAGGGAAGGGGATGAGAACGTCTTCTGAGTCAAGAGCTACCTCGAATGATCGTAAACCTTGTCATCTCTCGTCTGGATCTGGTGGACGACATGGAGGTTGAGGACGTGGTCGTCCTTGTGTTCAACGTCAGTTGTGCGGGAAATCGGACATCGTTGATCGTTGTTGGTATCAATATGATCGTGATGTTAATTGTGTAAGTTCCAATGTTGACAGAACGCATGACAAGGAAGACTCGGGTAGTGCCAATTATGTGGCTACTGAGTGTGCTGGTTGTGCATCCTGTAGCAACCAAAATGCTAATGCTGCTCCTTGTGTTGGTTGTGTGCTTCAAGTTCATGCTGCCTCTGCATTGCATGGTCACTGGGTAGTTGACTCGGGGGCTACACATCATGTCACACCCAATGTAACAAACATTGTCCACCCTTATGACTTCAGTGGTCCAGGTAATCTCTCGGTGGGTAATGATGTTTCTCTTGAAGTTCACAATATTGGTAGATCTTCTTTATCCTTCTCTTCTCACACTATTATTGCACGATCTCTTACATGTTTTTAAGGTAACAAAGAACTTGCTCTCGGTGTTCAAGCTTGTTAGGGATAATCAAGTCTTTTTTGAGTTTTGAGCTGAAGAATATCGTGTTCATGATAAAGTTACTGGTGATTTTCTCCTTTGAGGCAAGCAACATAGGGGACTTTATACCTTTGCGGTCAATGGTGTTGGTAATAAGATTGTTGATGCTGAAGCTAGTGTGGTTATTGCTTCTGTTGAATACTATGAATTATGGCGTAGACATGTAGAGCATCCCGCTTTTAATACTTTGAAGTCTATTTACAAAACTATTGACGTACATTTTCCTCGTGATATTAATAATACTTGTGTTTCTTGCTTATCGTTTAACGACTCTCAAACTGTCTATGAAGTTCCTTTTCAACTTGTGTTTTCTGATTTGTGGGATGTTGCACGTGTGCCCTCGGCTGGGTACTGTTATTATATCCCCTTTCTTGACGCGTGCACTCGTCATACCTGGTTGTACTTGCTGCGAGACAAGTCTCAAGCCATTATTGCGTTTAGCTTATTTCAAGCTATGGTCACAACTCAATTTGAGCGACCAATATTGTGAACTGATCAAGCCATTACTCGGACATATAATGGCGTTTCGCTTATTTCAAGCCATTACTGCACGATCAAGGCCTTGCAAACCGACTGGGGAGGCGAGTATCGAAATGTTTCAGATGAGTTGCTTCAGGCAGGGATTAATCACCGAATTATATGTCCTCACATGCCCAAACAAAATGGTACTGTTGAGCGCAAGCATTGACAATTGGTGGAACGGGCCCTTGTTTTGTTGGCACAAGCATCCCTTCCGATGAACTTCTGGTCATATGTTATTGTGACAGCAGTGCATTTGGTAAACAAGTTACCAACGAGAGTGTTGGGAGGCGTGTCTCCTTTCAAAAAGTTGTTTGGGAAGTATCCTGACTATGCCTTGCTAAGAGTTTTCGGCTACCGTTGCTTCCCTCATCTCAGACCTTCTCAGAAGCAGAAGTTGGATTTTCGATCTCGAGCATGCACATTTTTGGTTATAGTCCTCATCACAAAGGTTTTCGATGTTTGGATTCTGATGGTTGTATATTTATTTCGACACATGTGAAATTTGATGAATTCTACTTTCCTTTTACAGATAAGAAGTATACATGTGGTACTTTATCTAAACCCTAGTCAACGTTCTGCAGCTCTTGAAGTTGGGACTGACTTATATAGGATAAGTATGCATAGTGTTGGAGAATCCACTCCTGTACACGTGGTTTAGCAAACGGACAGAAGTGATACTTTAGACTCCCAAGGTTCTCTATTGAGTAATAATGCAAGTAACGAGGCTCCTAAGGAAGTTTGATAATTCTCAAATAAATAAATAAATAAATAAATAAAGTAAAATAAAGAAGTAGGATAGATCCATGAGGACTAAGAAAATTTGATAATGTTGTTTCTCGGATTGAATTAACCATAAGAAAAATAAAAAAAGAATTTAAAATTAATGAAAATAAATAAATAAATGTTGAATAAAAAATAATAATGAGAAAATAAATAAAGTAGAAGAATTAAATAAAGAAGATATAGCCTCATATTTTGTTTACCCTCAATTTCAATTAGTGATCAAAATAAATTTTTTCCTTCGTAATGTATGTCGGTTACAATCAACAAAACCCAACCATTGCAACTAACTCAATTTTCCTCCGGAAATCGACTTTCAACACTAAACCATGTCGGCCCTTTTTCCTCCACCTTCGTTGGCAATAAAAGAACAGTCGAGGATATGCCTCCCCGGGATGAGGTTAACTCTTCTTCTATTCGAGGCACAAATGTGAAAAGACCTCCATTTCGCCCTCGAATTCTGGTACCAAATACTTTCTTCTACTCGGTAGAGAGCCCATAAATATATGATACCAACGCATCCCTGTCATAAGAGGAAGAATTTCCCATTTGAAAATTTGATTCTAGAAGATGGATTTTTTTTCCAGCTCTCTAATTGATTCCTCTGAGCATAATGTATATGTTGTTCTGCAGATCCCTGGACTAGCTCGGCCTCGGCCGGCACAAGCACAGGTTGAGCCAAAATCTTAAAACAGCAGCCATGGCAGTTCATTCTGTGGCCTTGGCTGCCTTTAAACTTACAGCCGTTTCTTTTGTTTTGTTTTCTTTACTGCATGGACTATATTTTAAAGCTAGGAGCAGTGGAAAAGGAAAAGCTGGAGTTATTATGTTTACTAATACTATTATTGATAAACAAAAATACCTAAGCCTCTGCTTATATAATTTAAGGTTGCTGTTTGGCGTCCAAAAAAATATTATCCAAAATCTATCTGAAACATGTATAATTACATTGATGTCCTTTGTTATATTTGTCTTTTTAAGAAAGTTTTTATTTAACCCCACAAAACTTTTAAAGTTAGAAAATCATCACATGTTTAAATTATATATAAGAGGCGGCAGGTGCTATAAAATAATTTCTACACGCAAAGGAAAAAGCCAACGAGAGAGCAGGAGGAAGAAAATCTGGAAACCCCAATGCACTGAATAGGACTCGAATGTATAATAATATTCAACCCCTAATGAGTGCACACTTTATAATAATTTATCGAAACCCCATGTTTTGAGAAACATCAACTGATACGCACTCTAAACAAAGAAGAGAATACTGGAATGAAAGAAAATAATTTTTTATTAAGTCAAAATTGATTATAAAGTATCATATATTCTAAGTATTCTCGGCCATTTGACAATGAACGTTCAAACACCCTTGTAATCGTTAGTGTTTGAACTCATGACCTCTAAAGATAAATTGAATCGTGTAGAATAAAGAAGATATTTATTAATTCTGAAACAACAATTATAAATAGTACATATTTATAAAATATCCAAACCTAACGTTAATCTATCCAAGTCCTAACCCATTGTTGTGAACTCGTTGATTACTAATTATAAGTAATTAATTAATTAATATAATATGTATTGCTACTTGCAAGCTGCAAGCATAACCAAAAGTTTTGTACAATTTTCCCGTTAAAAAAAGAGTATGATTTTTTAATTTGATATATTTTTAGGTTAATTTTTAAATCGTTTTGGAAACTCTAGTGTATATCAAAGACAAAGAACCCTTTATATATACTTGGTAACATAGTAATAAATTACAGTTGTAATTACGAATATGATATCACAGTAATAAATATTATTGATGTTACAATATGATTTAATTTCTAAATTAATTATGTTTGTAAAGTACAATTGATAACTTTAAAAATTGTGGCCGTATTTTAATAATATACTTAGTAAAAGAATATTTAATCCCAAATGTGTTCAACCAGAATTTCTTTGTAATCACTCATCAGCACGGCATCATCAACCCCAAAAATCATTGGCTCGGCCAACAACATTGCACCAGTCACTTCCATCCACATCTTGGGAGAATCGAGTGGGAACTCGTTGATAGCCTGAACTTGCTTAATTATTCTTTCAAAAATTTAGACGACAAAATACCAAAGAAAACAGGAAAAGAGAGAACATTAAGAAGCAATAATTGCATGTGTGTAAAATAATGAATTGGAGCTTAATATTTATAATAAAAAATGAGAATAGATCATTAAATAAAATGAAATAATTACCATAAAACTATAAATTGTCTCACAATATTAACTTAATTTAGAAATAAATCTTATTAAAATATTATGATAAGATTTTTTTATTGGTTTTTATTTGTTTACCAACAATCTCTCGCTAATGCAATTAATTAGATAATTTTAAAGGCGTTAAAAAAACATGTAACAAAATTAGTTGCTTAAGCAATAATGTACGCTAGATTTGAACTTGTAAATAGTAAAATAAGAAAATTTTCTATTAAAGTGAACAAACCTTGCTTGTTAAAACATGAGTAAGCTTATGACACACGACTAATCTCATATTCAATCAAATTATACAATAAATTAACCAATTTAGCTAATATGCATTGAGATGATGATAAGTGCTCTAAAAAGATAACCTAATTCTTTTATAGAAGATGATTAGTTCTTCACTCTTACGATGTTATTTCATCAAATTTAACTCAATATATATCACTTGAATTAAATTATAAAGTTATTAAGAGTATTAAAAAGTTCACACAATTTTTAAGATTTAGTGTATTCATCAAATCTATAGTAAAAAACTACTCAAATTCAATGAATTCATCAAATTCATCTAAAATTTATTATTCAAACCATAAGTTATGAACTCAATCCTACCTGATTTTTAAACGGACCTACATTTTATATCCACATCAAAATTTTAAGCTTAATAATTTATCGAAACCTCCCAAAATCTAAGGGGATATCCCAATTGTTGGGTAGAGTTACCTGCTAACCCCTTACTTTTGCTTTTTGGGTAATAGTATATATAAAGTTTAGTTTTCTTTTTTCACATAATTATAAATTTTATTTTTAATTTTTATATTTTTAACTAATTTAATTGTTTATATTTACACGAACCAAGTGACCCTCGCAGTAAAGGAGTTGTTGTTATTCCTTGATGACTTGGGTTCGAGCACCGAAAATACCAGAGGTGTGAGTTTTTAATATTAAGAGGTTGCGATTTACCTTTGAACAAATATTATCTTATATTTACCTTAGATTAATAAAAAAAAATGTTTCTATTTTAGCCAAATATAACTATAAATCTTTTAAAAAGGAGTTTGCATTGCTTTTATTAAAATGTAATGTTAACTAACAATATTAAAATTGTACAAACATCACAATTCATGTAGGGACAATTTTGTAGAGTTTACAAAAAATGATTTTTAAAAGTGTGGTAGGAAAGAACTTTTAAAAGTGCTATTTTGAAGTACAGTTTAAAATTTAATTGTTTGTTAAAAAGTGTGTTTGAAAAGGTAAAATATAACACCCCAAATCCTGGTTTAGGAGTTTTGGTCTTAACCATTAGAGCCTTAGAATAAATAATTTAGCTTATAGGATACCTTGGCCCAAATTTTAGTGGTTTTGGGCTTGGTTTAACCCCAATATCAGATAAAAGGGTATTTTTAATCTTAACAAGGAAACGGGATGACCAAAAGAGCAATTAGACCCAAGTTTGAAATAAAAGCTTAATCCTCTTAATAGTTTGATGATTCATGTCAGATTTTCCTTCCTCATTTTCACTACATTCCCTTGTCTTCTTCCTTCATTCTCTTCATTTCTTTTCCTCTCCAAGACTTGAACAAAAGTGGAAGCTTTTAGTTCTTCAAGCATAGTCCAAGAATTCTAAGGTAAGAATCTAAACCACCACTTCAAGAGCTTCAAATTAAGCTCCCAGACACAAGGTTTGAGCCTTTGTAGCCCAAGGTGGGTTTAGTGAGGGTTTAAGGATTTTGGGGATTTTAGCCTGATCTTTGGAGAGATTTCAGTTATAGGAAATGTTTTGCTCCTTCATAAGATTTTAAATGAGTTGGTAATTCATTTACCTTTTCTTTGATTAGTGCAAGAGATAGGAGAAGGCTCTAAGGTCAATGGGAAGGAAAAGTTGCACCTTTGGTGATTTGAAGAAGTTTCTAGCTGTTAGGAAGCTAAGGTAACACGTTGACAACTCTTTCATACCACTTGTGAGTCATTAGAGATTTATTTCTGTTGTGGAGTTGAGTATTAAAGCTTGTATGAGCATTCATGGTATATTTTATATTTGATGTTTTTAGCATGTTCTAAGCCTTCTTTATGACCCTTATAACTCACATAAGACTTTAAAAATACTTGGGAACCTTAATAGGGTTGTTAAAGTAGTTTAAACGGCTATTTTCGTGCCTAAGTAAGGCATTTCTAGGCCCGAGTATCGATACTAAAGGAACAATATTGATATTGTTCTTTTGATACAAAAATAAAGGGGTTTTTGAAAATGGAAGTATTGATACCCCTTCATATGATATCGATACTGATGACATGGTATCGATACTTGCATGGTGTTGTCGATACCGTGCAGACTTAGTAATTTTCAGTAGCCAAATTTGGTATCAATACTCGATGAAGTATCGATCCTAGTATCGATACTGGTCTAGAGGTATTGATACCTCCCCTTGAAATTCTACCTATTTTAACCTATCAGTACCGATACTCATGGGTGAGTACTGATACCCACGTACATTTTCAGGAAAGAAGCCTAAGTGAATTAGGAGCCAAGTTGAGAGACCCAAGAATACTATGATATACTCGAATAAAACTCTAAGTGAGAATCCCTAATTATAATTCAAGTATAACTAGAAATAATACAAAATATGATGACATAATACTAGCCTTGGTTGACACTTGGGAAAACGGCTCGTACACCTGAGTTACTTTAGCAGTTGACGATAGCTAGAAAGTATAAATTGTCTGAATTTTCCTAGGTTGTGCACAAGACACTTAAGACTAACCATGAAATAAGGCCTTAACACTCGTAAGGGGTGGGTTAGTTGGGTGTCGAATTCGATGTAGTAATTTCACATTCACATCCTCCGTAGACTAAAGAGGTATGTGAGTTTCGAGATATAGTAATCCATTAGTCGTACCATGATGTCTACCCTAGAATAGTGTGAGTATGCGTGCATACTCACTTTAGTTGTTCTTATGTCAGCATGAGCATTTGTGAACACTTTTAGTATGGCATTGTTGTTAGTGTGGCACTGGTCTAGTAAGCTCAACATTTAAAATTATGTTTCCGTTCATAGATCTTTAGGTGGAGAACTCGAGGAGCCGATTGCTTGCAGATATTCCAGATAGTCGAATAGTTATAGTACTTCTTGAGTTTATTTTATTAGAGGGCATGTATAATTCATAGACCTTATTGTACTTAAGTCATAACTAATTTTAAATACTCGATTGTACTTTTGATATATTTATTTTGGGAGCTCCCCATTACTGTAAACTGATATTTATTTTGTATGGTTTCATGGTTTCTAAATGGTTGTTAATCATTATATTATGGGTGTTTTAAAAGAAAAAAAAAATTTATATGTCACTCTGGCGGCCCCGTGTGATGTTTTAATTGATCGATTGTATGTCGTGTCAGGTTAGGATGTTATATTTAGTGGTATCAAAGTGTCAGTTTTAGTCGGTTTTAGGACCCGCAAGTTTGAGTCAGTAAAAGTTTATAAGTATGCATGCCTCTAGTGAGTCAAGAGTATGTTTATGTTTGGAACAACGATAATGACTCCTCGTTTTACCGTAATTTCAGGATTTAGCCATGAGCGATAGCACCGATCCTAGCCACAAGGGCAGAGCAAAGAGCGTAGTCTCTCTAGTGGGTGACTTTAGAAATGAGTACGCCCAAATAATGAGTTTGGGAGCCAGATGGATATAGGGGTCGATGAGGCGACCATCTTTAGAGACCTAACTACGACCCTCAAATATATAGCACAGGCTATACCTAGGGCACCTACAATACCACCCACACCATCAACCTCTTTAGTCGTAACTCACTAGGAGTCATTGGTTGAGCAACTCCATAGATATTATATGACGAACTTCTCTAGGTTGGAAGATGACGACCCCGTAGCTGTAGGCCAATAGTTGAGGGAGACCTTGAGGACTTTTTGCTAGCTGCCCCTTACCTCTAAGGGTAATCTGGAGTGCATCATCGCTCTATTAAAGGGTGACGTTATAGATTGGTGGGAGACCATCGAGATAGCTATAGGGCTAGAGAGGCTGATATGGGGGTTCTTTTTGTCTAAGTTTAGAGAGAAACATATTAGGGAGGCTCACATGGGTGATCTGAGAGATCAATTTCTGCACATGTGGCAGGGAGATCGTTCATTAATGAAATATGAGAAAGAATTCCTCTAGTTGAGTCGATATATGCCAAAGTTAGTAGCATCAAAGTATCACTGTTGTAGGAGGTTCAGGGAGGATATCTACCTCGATATTCTCACATATCTAGCTGTAGACCCACATAGTGTCTTTTTCTACCTGACTCGTTAGGTAAAAGAACTTGAGAGATTTTTAGGGATGAGAGCCAAAGCTTCTGTTGTCGTATCAGGATAAGGACAAAGGGTGATTGAGTCTTCGAGACCTGCCTAGTTACAAGGCAAAAGGTCCAGAGATTCTCAAGGGTCGTGGGGGACCCCAGCTAGTTAGTTCAGGAGACCAACGCATAGCGCAAATCGTGGGGGTAGATCTGAGTCTTTCATGAGGCCATTATTATCAGCTTCAGTGGTGAGTGCCAACAGATCAGTGGGAATATCGTACTTGACTTGCCAGAAGTGTGAGAAGAGGCAAATTGGGACGTACCTTACCAAAATACGAGGATGTTTTGGTTGCGACTTGACTGATCACTTCATTTAGGATTTCCTGAAGATTCAGAATGGAACCATGAATCATACCCAAAGATTAGTTTAGTTAGCCCCTAGGGTCGGGGATATGCTAGAGGTGGGAGCCACATTTCAGGATAACATATTAGGGGTGCACTTTAATCAGTAGCCGATTTCGAGCATAAGGTGGCCTTCTGAGAGTACCATTAGATCTCAAGAGGAATGTGACCCCACAGATGTGATCTTAAGTATATTTGTCGTGTTTTCTATTCTGATTACAGCACGAGTGGATCCAGGATCCACTCATTCACACATATTTCGTGACTTAACACAAGAAAGAAATTTGATGGCTAAGGATTTGGATATGGGGGTCAGAGGTTTTAGTCCTCTAGGGTTGAACAACTTAGTAGACAAAGTCCATCATCGTTGCCTAATGGAATTTCAAGGTGAAAACTTTCCAGCATATCTTATGAAGCTACCCTTTAGAGAATTCGATTTAATTTTGGGAATAAATTGGCTTTCAATGTATGACACCAACTTGAGGTGTAATTCTAGACAGCTTAAACTCAGAAAGATACATGGAACCAAGTTTGTAATGATTGGTGAGAAGCTGAGTTGTACAAGGATTTTGTCAGCCGTCAAGGCACAAATAATATTAGACAAAGGTTGTGAGGCTTTCTTAGCGCACGTAACTGACACTCAAGCCATAACCCCAACACTGAGAGATATTCAAGCAGTGCGAGATTTTTCATATGTCTTTTTAGAGGAATTTCCAAGACTACCACCCGATTAAAAGTTAGAGTTCAGCATTGAAATTTTGTCGGGTTCAGCCCCTATGTCCATTACCCCTTACTGTATGGCACCAATGGAACTAAAAGAGGTAAAGGCTCATATTCAAGAATTGTTAGAAAAATGTTTCATCTGGCTAAGTATTTCACTGTGGGGAGCATCGGTTCTCTTTGTCAAGAAAAAGGATGGATCAATGAGGTTGTGTATCAACTATTGTCAATTAAATAGGTTAACCATCAAGAATCACTACCTACTCCCTAGGATAGATTACATTTTTTTACCAGCTTAAGGGAGTTCGTATATTCTCCAAAATAGACTTGAGATCGGGGTAATACCAGTTGAAAGTTAAAAATGCCGACATAACCAAGACAACGTTTAGAACAAGGTACAATTACTATGAGTTCCTTGTAATGTTGTTTAGACTCAACAATGCCCCGACGAAATTCATATACCTAATAAATCAAATGTTTCACCTATACTTGGACCAGTTTGTGGTGGTCTTTATAGATGACATACTTGTGTACTCAAGATCAGAGGATAAACATGACCAACGCCTCCATATAGTTTTGTAGACTCTCAAAGAGTATCAATTATTTGCTAAGTTTGGGAAGTGTCAGTTCTAGTTGTTTCAGGTTGCGATTTTTAGGGCATGTAGTGACAGTGGATGGTATTTAGGTTGACCCCCAAAATATTCAAGCTATTTTGGAGTGGAAACATCCGAAGAGTGTTACCAAAGTACACAGTTTCTTAGGCCTTACTGGGTACTATAATCGGTTTGTAAAAAGTTTCTCGATGATCACCACCCTGATGATTACGTTGTTTAAAAAGGAGTTTCTTTTGTTTGGGATGGGAAATGACAGAAAAGTTTCGAGAAACTAAAAGCAATTCTAACCCAAGACCTAGTTCTAACCCAACCAGAATTAGGAAATGACTTCATCATACTTAGTGATGCATCATTGAACAGTCTTAGGTGGGTTCTCATGCAAGAAGGAAAAGTTGTAGCTTATGCTTTCCATTAACCCAAGCCTCACGAGCGTAACTACCCACCCACGACTTGTAACTTGTAGCAGTATTTTTTTGCGCTAAAGATCTAGAGACACTACTTGATTGGTTAGAAGTGTCACATCTTCACTAATCACAAAAGCCTCAAGTACCTCTTGACGCAAAAAGAGTTTAATTTAAGATAACGTTGGTGGTTGAACTGTTAAACATTATGATTGTGTGATAACTACCACCCAGGGAAAGAGAATGTAGTTGCTAACTCGTTGAGCAGAAAGTCGATGTTAGAGCTCAAGGTTTTGTTAGCACGTCTAAGCCTATCTAGTGATAGTGGATTATTAGCTGAGTTGATAGTAGATCCTGAGTTAATAGGAAACATTAAGAGGTTGTAGATTTCGGCTAGTCGCTTAAGGGCTCGCATGGAGCACGTCTAAAAGGGCGAAGCCCTGGGTTTTGGGTTGAGAGATGATGGGGAACTTTTCTTTAGAGATCAGTTATGTGTTCCCCTCAATGAACAGTTGTGTAATAAGATCCTCTATAAAGCCCATGTAGTATACTCTCAGTTCATCCGAGTAGCAACAAGATATACCATGAATTTTTATCCTTACATTGGTGGTCATACATGAAAATAGAGGTGTCTGAATTCGTAGATAAGTACTTGGTATGTCAGTAGGTCAAGGTGAAATACCAGGTTCTTTTAGGGTTGCTTCAGCCAATTCAGATATCGCAATGGAAGTGAGATAACGTGAATATGGATTTCATGACAAGGTTACCGATGACTAGACTGAGACATGATGCAGTGTGGGTTATAGTTGACCGATTAACCAAGTCTGCTCACTTATTACCAGTTCGGTTGGATTATAACCTTGAGAGGCTAACTAGTTATATGTTTGTGAGGTCGTGATGTTATATGGGGTGTCGTCATCAATCATTTTAGATAGAGTTCCTCGTTTCACTTCTCGATTTTAGAAAGCTCTTCATGAGGCTCTAGGCACCAAACTTCACTTTAACATTGCATTCCACCCTCAGGCGGACGGCCAGTCTGAGCACGTTATCTAGATTCTTAAGGATATGCTTAGGTGTATCATCTTATACCTTAAGGGTAGTTAGGATGACCACTTACCACTAGTCGAGTTTGCAAACAATAACAATTACCAGTTTAGTATCTGGATGGCTCCGTACGAGGCTTTGTATAGGCGCAAATATAGAACCCCATTTTTTTGGACTGAGCTTAGTGAAGGAAAACTAGTGGGCTCGAACTTGATTAGAGAAATTAAAGAAAATGTTCGGTTGATCCAAGGTCAATTAAAGGAAGCTTTCGATAGATAAAGGTCGTATGTGAATTTGAAATACAAGGATATTTAGTTTGTCGTGGAAGACAAAGTGTTTCTCAAAGTATCTCCATGGAAGAAAGTACTCCGGTTTGGGTGTAAGGGAAAGCTGACCCCCTGTTTCATAGGACCTTATATGATACTTGATAAAGTTGAACCAGTGGTTTATCTGTTGACACTACCCCCAGAGTTAGAGCGCATCCACCACGTGTTCCACGTCTCTGTGCTTGGGACGTATCGGTCTGACCCTTCTCACATTTTACCCTTGAAAAAAAATCAAAGTAAGCCAATATATGACTTATGACGAATAATCGATAAGGGTCTTAACGAGAGAAATAAAAGAGTTAAGAAACAAACGGGTTCCCCTAACAAAGGTTCTTTGGAGGAACCACAGAGTCGAAAAAGCAACTTGGGAAATCGAGGAATGCATGCAACTGTAGTATCTACATATATTCTACGTAGGTAAATTTTAAGAACGAAATTTCTTATTAGGAGGGGAGAGTTGTAACACCCAAATGTCGGGTTAAGAGTTTGGGGCTTAACCATTAAGACCTTAGAATAAATAATTTAGCTTATAGGAGACCATGGCCCAAATTTGAGTGGTTTTGGCCTTGGTATAAGCACAATATAAGATAAAAAGGGTGTTTTTTAATCTTAGCAAGGAAGTGGAAGGACCAATTTAAAATAAAAGTTTAATCCTCTTAATAGTTTGATGATTCACTTCAGATTTTCCTTCCTCATTTTCACCACATTCCTTTGTCTTCTTCATTCCTTCTCTCATTTCATCTCCAAGACTTGAACAAAGGTATAAGCTTTTACTTCTTCAAGCATACTCCAAGAATTCTAAGGTAAGAATCTAAACCACCATTTTAAGATCTTCAAATTAAGCCCCCAAACACAAGGTTTGAGCCTTTTATAGCTAAAAGTGGGTTTAGTTGGGGTTTAAGGTTTTGGAGAATTTTAGCCCAATCATTGTAGAGATTTCAGTTATAGGAAATGTTTTGACTCCTTCATAAGCTTTTAAATGACTTAGTAACTCATTTACATTTTCTTTGATTAGTGCAAGAGGTGAGAGAAGGCTTTAAGGTCAAGGGGAAGGAATAGTTGCACCTTAGGCGATATGAAGGCGTTTTCAGTTGTTAGGAAGCTAAGGTAACACGTTGACAACTCTTTCATACCACTTGTGTCATTAGGGATGCATTTTTGTTGTGGAGTTGAGTATTAAAGCTTGTATGAGCATTCATGGTAGATTTCATGTTTGATGTTTTTAGCATATTCTAAGCCTTCTTTATGACCATTATAACTTACATAAAACTTTAAAAATACTTGGGAACCTTAATATGGTTGTTATAGTAGTTTAAAGGGTCATTTTCGTGCCTACGTAAGACATTTTTTTGCCCGAGTATTGGTATTGAAGGAACAATACTGATATTGTTATTCAGATACAAGAACAAAGGGGTTTTTGGGAAGTGAAGTATCGATACCCCTTCATAGGGTATCGATACTAATGACCTGGTATTGATACTCGTAGGTTGGTATCGATACCATGCAAACTTAGCAAATTCCAGTAGTCAAATTTGGTACTAGTACTCCGTAAAGTATCGATCCCATTATCCATATTGGTCCAGTAGTATCGATACTTCCCCTTAAAATTCTACCTATTTTAACCTAGTAGTACGGATACTCAAGGGTGAGTACTGATACCCGCATACATTTTCGGGCAAGAAGCCTGAGTGACTTACGAACCAAGTTGAGAGACCCAAGAATGCTATGATATACTCGAATAAAACTCTAAGTGAGAACCCCTAATTATGATTCAAGTACAACTAGAAACAATACCAAATAGGATGACATAATACTAGCCTTGGTTGACACTCTAGAAAATGGTCAAGACACTCGAGTAACTTTAGCAGTTGACGACAGGTATAAAGTTTAAATTGCTTAGATATTCTTAGGTAGTGCACAAGGCACTTAAGACTAACCATGGCACAACAAAGGGTGGGTTAGTTGGGTGTCGAATCCAATGCAATAATTTTGGATTCACATCCCCTGTAAACTAATAGGGTACGTGAGTTCCGAGATGCAGTAATCCATCAGTCGTACCATGATGTCTATCCTAGAATAGTGTGAGTATGTGTGCATACTCACTTTAGTTGTCTTTATGTCAACTTGAGCATTTGTGAACACTTTTAGTATGCCATTGTTGTTAGTATGGCACTGGGCTAGTGAGCTCAGTGTTCGAAATTGTGTTTCCGTTTGTAGGTCTTTAGGTGGAGCACTCAAGAAGCCGGTTGCTTGCAGATATTCCAGAAAGCCGAGTAGTTACAGTTCGTCTTGAGTCTATTCTATTATAGGGCATATATATAATTCATAGACCTTATTGTAGTTAAGTCGAAATTGATTTTAAATACTTGATTGTATGTTTGATATATTTATTTTAGGAGCTCCCCAATATTGTAAACTTATATTTATTTTGTATGGTTTCATGGTTTCTAAATGGTTGTTGATCATTATATTATGGGTGTTTTAAAAGAAATTTTTTTTTGGATGTCGCTCCGGTGACCCTGTGTGTCGCTTTAATCGGTCGACTGTGTGTCGTATCGGATTAGGATGTCACAAAAAATGTCCATTATAGACATTATGTTGTAAATTAAAAATATATAATTTAAATTATATTTACACTTATTAATATTATCATATATAAAATATATCACGTAAACTATAATAAAAATATAAAAAAATATTTTAAGATAACTCGTTAATAATATTTTCATAAATGAAATATTTTATTAAGAAAAACATATTATCAATACTTTTTAACATTTGGATATAAAATTATTACGAAATAATAATTTAAATACTTGTTTTAACAAAAAGAACATTACAAAAAAATACATTAGTGCTTACAAATTAAAGTGAATTTATTAAACTATCATAAAAATATAAAAATAAAAATAAAAATATAATTATAATAAAACTATGTTTTATAATAACTCAATATTAATGTTTTAATGTTTAAACCATTAATTTTATTTACTTTTAAATAATTAAAATAAATTATTAAGTAATAAATTATTTTTTAAGGATGTTAATATCGAATTATTAAAATATAATATAAATACATAATTGAGTGAAGCTCATACATTAATAAGGTTATAATTATAATTTGTTCCCACATACAAAATTGAAAATGGAAAAAGTACAAAAATCTAACTTTTGCGGTTGGTTTGAAACCACCGTTTCTACCATTTTTTTCATTTTTTACTCGTTTAACATTAAATTTTCAGTCGAACCGAACTTTTTTGCTAAAAGTGTGTTTAAAAGTCTTACCAAACGAGACCATAATAGTACACATTACTTCAAACTATTTTTTTATTCTTTTAATAACTTTCAAATTTATTAAAAAATAATCTAAATATGTTTTATAACTTTCAAATTTATTAAAAAAAGATAGTCACACATCAATACAATATATATATATATATATATCGACTGAAATAATTACGTAAATTGCATTAAAAGACATAATTTAGAATAATATTAAAAATATATTCAGGATAATCATAAATAAAATTTAACGATGTATGACTAGTAACAATCTGATTAACAAAAGCGAACCAGAAAGATACGAAGAGTATCCAAAGAAGATGTATGAAAAACTAATTTTCCCTTAACCGTAGTCTCATCCAACCATTATGGGAAGAATCAAGGAAAGACAAAGGACTTATCGTCGAAAATAAATTATGGCCTATCCAGACAAACACTAATCGATATATATTTTTGGAAGACAATGCAATGTTATATACAAACGAACGAATGGTTAGGCATTAAGAAAGAAAACAGCTAAAGAATCTCGTAGAATCACGAATTGAGAAGAAAACCAATGGAAGAAACTTACACCGAAAGCTCGATGACATCGATAATCATAATACGAATAAAAAATAATCAAAAATAAATATTATTATAAATACATTAAAATACAACGAAAAATAATAAAATCGAACAAAACTTATTAAAATAAATAAATAACAAGGAAGTGACCGGACAAAGTCACGGCCGCTACCTTGCATGCGAAAACTACTTGTAACTCCTGAATTCCAAGTGATAACCGCAGCAGAGAATATTGAACGAAAAAATTGCTTTCAATCTAGTATATATGAATTATCATTATGCTTACGATAATGTCTGCCTCCGTTTTCTTGCAGCTGATGAGGGCGCAGCGACTTCATCATCCTCCAGATTGGAATATTCTAATCCTATCGCGGCAAGAAGATCCTGAGGATTTTCCCCATTGTCATCGTCCTGATCATTCATCTGAGTTGTAGATTCCCTATAGTTCCTGTTGGCATCTTCATCTATCATGTCATCGTCTCTCTCGTAACGCTATTTGTTCTTATCATTCCTTCTCCCCTTCCCACCTTTTCTTCTCCTCTTCTCACTATGCCCACCCTCTTCGTCATCGATTGCAGGCCTATCCCTTCGCCTGGAAGGGTTGCTGCTACTCTTACACTGGTCCTTCATACGCTTGAAATGTTCCTCGGCCTGCTGGAGCCTTTTCTGTTCGTCTTCTTGTTTCCTTCTCTCCAACAGATACTTTCTTTGCTCTTCGGCCTTACGACGGGCTTCTTCAGCCAATGCAAGCTGACGAGCTGCTTCTTGTTTCTGCCTGCTCTGCCGCTCGTCATGTTCAGCGGCTTCACGGTGAACTTTTGCTGCTTCAAGCAAGTGTTTGCAATACTCAACATGGGTGTTTATCTTCTTCTCATCAAACCCATGAAGAAGAAGGTTCGATGCAGCGAATAATTGACTAAACATGCGAACGGCATTCTCTAGCTCTGCAACCGCTGAACGAACCTCATCTGCAGTCCTTTTGTCCTTCTGAAGTATTGATGTCGACAATTTCTGCATTGCTACTCCTGCATCAAACCTTAGTGTGTAATTCGAAGGAGCTAAGTGGATGTCTCTCAAATAAAGTTTTCTTGCATTCTTGCCATTGTTCAGCTTCATAATGAGTCCTAGCTACGTAGAGAAGAATCTGAGAGTCCGTATTGTGATAGAACTTCCGCAGGCAATTTTGATACATTCTTACAGCTAAAGCAAAATTTCCTTGTGCGAAGAAGATATAAGCCAAGTTTATCCATAGATCAGCCATTTGGACAAAAACACTCCCACTTGCACCTTCTTGTACCTGCGTAAATATATCTTTTGAAACATCAAACTGGCCCTTTTCTGCCAATACTTCTCCAGCACAATTAGCAGCATATAAATTATCTGTATGCTGAACAAGGACCCTTGTGTACAGTTCCTTGGCTTTTTCCAAATGTCTAGCTTCCAACTTGGGATTTCTTTTCTCATTGCGGTTTGCTGCGAAGTAGTTCCAGTTCCCCAGAGAAAGAATGGCATAAGAATCCTTCCCATTGGTTGCATCACTAGCTGAACGCAATGTTTCTTTTGCTTTTACCCAGTCATCATTCTTGAGCTCCAAGTCACCAAGCATGGATAATGCGTTGGGGCATTTGCCGTTCACTTTCAGCGCCTCGTTAACCAGTTCAATGCTTAATTGAAGATTATTTCGAGCTTTTTCAATGGCAGCTAGCCTCAGATAAGCATCAATGTAGTATGGATACTCTGCTCATGTAATCTGGCAAGGTTACGTACAACTGTTACTTTATTCAGGGGTAGTTCCACAGGAATACCATCTTCCTCGAGCCTACGAAATACTTGCATATCCTTGTAGTCCAGGATAGATGCACTAGCTTCAATAACATAGGATTTTGGCTTATTTACTGTTAAAGCAAGCCATACACCATCTCCCAGAGCCTTGTTGAAACTTTCCAGGGCTAGCTCGAGTTCTTCCCTTTCGAAATGCAGAACGCCAATATTGTTGAGCACTTCTACCGGCACAGCTTGACCTCCCTTTTCCAGAAGATTAGTTGCCTTTTTGAAGGTATCAAAGGCAGCCCTAGATCAAGAAATGCCTGAGCATCCAGGTGATCGATTTTCGCAGCCTTTCTCATAAATTCTTGGGCCTTTTCAACATGAAAAAGCTGAACATATATGTGCCGAAGAGCCTTCAATGTCTCGCAATTATCAGGGTAAACTTCTAAAATCTCCCGACTCTAGTTTCAAAGTTTGAAAGAGCACTCCTAAAATCTCCCGACTCTAGTTTCACTTGTGCCAAACCATAGTAAGGAAACACAAATTCAACAGGCTTATTGATTTCCTTAATAGATGCCATGTAATAATACCCAGCTTTCTCAAAGTCCACCTTGCTATGATAAGAGCGTGCTAGATTGTAGAAAGAATGCGATTTCGTCGGTCCATGATCGGTGACACGGAGAGCTGTTTCGGTCAGTTGCTCGACTAAAAAGTGTTGTCCAGTGAAGAAAAAGTGATATGCTAGATAATTCAGTGCCATTGCACAATAGGGATATATCTCAAAAGCTCTACGCATTTTGTCCATTCCTTTCTCATTCCCAGCAGCGTCATTTGCTTGTAAATCCATGATTGCCAAAGCAACAAGAGCTTCAACGTTCTCTGAGTCTAACTCTAAAACTCGCTGAAATGCCTGTCTAGCCTTTTGAAAATGACCCAATTTATATCGACAGAGACCAATCCCGAGTTTGACAGCTCCAGGGATATTAGGATACAGTTGCAAGGTCTTTTTATATTACTCCAACGAATCAGAATAACGACCTCGATTGAACTCAACACATGCCTGGCCAAGAAAAGCAGGAACATTATCACCATCTCCTTCCAAGACGATCTTAAACGCAGCAAATGCCTGTTCTACTTCACCTTTTGCCAGGAGAAGCTGAACTTTGCCAACCCAAGTTGAAGACTCGTGCATAACGATTCTCGATGCTTTATTGTAATACTGAGTAGCCAAAATAAATTGATCCTCTTTTTCTCTCTGTCTCGTCTCGATTTTTCCAAGGTGGCTATAATAAGCCCCTAAAGCATTTAGGATAGCGATCCTCTCGTATCTAACATCGGCATGATACTCGTCGATTTCAGGACTGGATCCTTCTTCCAGAATTTGTTGAAATTGTTCAACCTTGCCTTGCTTAAAGTATTCCCTCGCGATGATAAGCCAAAGATTGAGAGGAGCTTGCTCGGTTTTGAGCTTGCTTAAAGTATTCCCTCCGCTTCTTGTTCTTTTCTTTTATAATTGGGGCGAAAACACCTTGGCGGGGACGTGTTATATTAGGTTTAGTATTAGAGCGATGGTCGGTTTACTTATTATATTATTTTCAGTTTAAAAAATTAATTGATTTAATTATACATAAACATAATATTAATTTTCATCATCAATTTTAATTTTTTAATTTATTTTTTATCATTTCAATTCAATTTAATCTTAAACTAAAAAATTGAAATTTAACTATCAATTCTTTTAAAGAGTGTAATAATTATAATTAATGGAGATTAGTTTATGTGATAAGTATCATGATATCGCTTAAGTAAGTTCCGACTTTGAGATCTTGTGTATGTAGAAGATTTCTACTAAATGTTTCATCCTCTGAAATCAAATGTGAGACGTAAATCGGTTCAAATTAATTAAGATAAACCCTTAAAATTAAGAGAAAAAAAGTGTAAGAATTATTATTATTAGCATAAATAGAAGTTAAAATACTAAAAGTTTAACAACATTGACATGTAAAAATGATATTGAATAAATATTTCATCCTTTTCAAAAAATATTTTGAATATTTTTATAAATTTTAAATAAATTATTGACATGTCATAAATGATATATAATCGTATTAACAATTAAATAAACCATCATGTTAACGTTATAAATATTTTAATATTTTAATAAATATTTTTTATTAGAAATAATCAAATTCTCTCAAAGAAGTGATTAGTATTTATATAATAAAATTAATTTTAAAAGTATATAAATATTAAGAATTAAATTTATCATTATAATAAAAACAGATAACATTTTACCCTTCTACCTAAGTTACATAGAAATTAAAAAACATGAAGAAAATATGTTGCTTTACCCATATAAATAATAATGAAACATTGAGTTAAATGAGAAATACAATTCAGTCACATGAGTCGATTATTATATAATTTATGAAAAACAAATCACAACAATGACTTCAACAGCTCATAAAAAAGCAGTCCATTTGTCAGACGGTGGCTCTTTCACAAAGCACAATGGGACCCACTAAAAACTCTGCATTGAGTTACACGTGGCCTTCTCTCAACGAATGCCCAAAACTACCCCCCACTAACCACTCTTGTTTATTGATAAGAAACAGATTATGTTATTTTAAAAATTGTTTATTTAAATCAACAATCATTAAAATAGATAATTAAAAAATTTCAATTGATATTTATCTTTCATTTTAGATTGTGAGTTCAGTACGAGTTATTTTTCCTTTTAATAAATATTGTTAAAAATTTGTTTATTTCAATTTAAATTAGAATAAAAATCTGAATAATATATAATTAGCGAATATTTTAGAAAAATATCTTCGTTATGTTATTGGCTTATTGGTTTACCTAAGGATCCCATAGGGAATCACTCTGCATGTCATCCCACTGATCGGTCTCCTCGTTCTCATTGGGAAACATCATCGACTCATCCATCATCAATGCCTCCGACATTTGCATCCACATCGTGGGAGAGTCCAGAGGCGACTCGTTGATGGCCTGAATCTGGCTCTGACTCAGCCTGACCGTCACAGGCCCGACGGCGGCACTGGAGCTGCTGGCGACGTCTGGTTGGGCCGCATTAGTCTTCACCACCAAGGCCGCCTCGTTAGCTGCCATTCGGATATCATCGGCATTGGAACTCAGTGGCTTCGGAAGAGAAGTGACCAATTCAGGGAAGTTAAGACGTGCTTCGCGACCCCTGAAGTGTAGCGCGGCCACGTCGTAGGCTGCGGCCGCCATTTCGGGTGTGTCGAAGCTGCCTAACCAGATTCTCGTCTTTTTTCCGGGCTCGCGGATTTCAGATACCCATTTCCCCCATTTGCGCTTACGAACGCCCCTGTAGCTCGAAGATAAGCCTCCCCGGGTAGTGCTGCTGCCGCCGCTACTCTTCTTCCCTTCCATATTACGTGCTACTGGTTTCTTCTTTCATTAATGGTGATTGTGGTAACCCCAGTGCAAGGGTATTTATACAAATACTGGGATCACTGTTTACAAAGTAAGGTTCCAAGCAGCTGCGCAAAGTGATAAAAAATAGATGGTGAAACTTTGCATGTCAAGAAACTAGAAAACTGAAAATTGGAATTTAAAAACAAGTTTTTTTTTTGTGGGAAGAGAACCAATGAGATTTGAGGAACCTAGGAGAATAACAGAGAGAATTACTGTACAAGACGCGGTTTGAGGACCCACTGATCCATACTCAGATAATATGAATCCTCCTCCCTGCTTTCATCACTCAAACAATATTACTACGTATGCTTCATTTGTTTATCGCTTCTTTTCCTCGTTATTTATCGATTCCAATTTGTTCTTTAATTTTTCGATTCTATTTATGTGATTGAATTGTCAAACCGACTCATTCTGTTGAACTAACTTATGTTTACTAAAATTATTATATTATTTAGGTTTCTTTTTTCTTGAAAAACATTGATTACGTCTCAAGGAAGGGATACAGATTTGTAGGAGGTAAAAAAGCAGAAGACACAGTAGTGGGGTGAGAGAGAGAAACAATGAGATTTTTGTTTGAAATTTTATTCTGGAGGGATTATTGATTGAATATTATAATTTTTAGGGTTAATTTGTTTAATATCTCATTCTCTTAACGTAACAATAGTTAATGTTCGATTCACCTTCTTAGTAAAAGGAAATATTATTATTTCTAGATATCACAAGTTCGAACAGTCGCGTCTATAAAGTACATGTACGTCACTAATTAATCAATAAAATTATAAATAAATATTATTTTATAATCACCTCAGTTCATGTAAAAAATTATGTGAATGATTATTCGATAATACATATAATTAAAGCATAATATTTAATAGTTGAATAACTAAAATTAAAGAAACAAAATAAAAATAACGATTAGTGTAATTTATTCACATTTAAATTAAGCTTAACAGCACGTGTGGTTCTTAAACTGGGAAGACAATTTCCTGAAAGAAGTACCCGTAAATTGGATTTAGCCGTTGAGGGAGTAAGGGTTTGTGCTTTAAGACATTTTTGGATGTAAGTTGGTAAAAGTATTGGAATATGAAGGGGGAAAGCCAACATTTTCCATTATTTTATAGCATTGGAAACAAGGCTTTAGCATTGACTAATTATTTATTGGTTTTCGAAGTGCTAAACAATTATTAAGTGCGAGAAAAATAAGTTAGTGAATGAGGGCAATATACAAGTCAGTGTCTCCAATCTTGGTTTCCAACTAAGTTCCACATACATAAAAAGCTTAATTCATCCTCCAAAATTGACCACCTGTGTATCAACACTCCATAAAACAGCTGGATGTCGCTAAGATCCAATATATTAAAAAAAACTGAAATAATACTTTTACACGTATCTTTCAGCCTTGTATGTTTAAAATTAGGGTTTTAAAAATTTTAAAACTTTTAATTTATATGAACATGTGTTTCATTCATTCAACTCATTCGAGTCAATTCGGTTTTACTTTATATTTAATATCAAAAGTTTTTTATATATCAATTTTAAATATAAAGTTATTTTTTAAATTTTAAACGGTGAAATGAATTATCGATTCCATAGAGGAAAAGGAATCGTTAAATCACTGAATGAAAAGATAAGCCTTGGCATTATATCTTCACTAGGGATGGCCACGGGAATGGATTGGGTTTGATTTTTTGTCGATCCGACTTCACCTGGAAAATGTGTATCATCTACCTGAATTTTGACTTGATTCAAAAATTGTATATCGTTTACCCGATTTGATTCGACCCGAAAAATATATATATTTCATCAATTTTGACTCAACTTGAATTTTTGGATCTGACCCGACTTAATCTGGTATAAAATAAAGACTTAATTAAAAATTAATAAATAGAGGGGATATTATAACAATTATCCATAAATTTGCTTAATGAAATTACATTATCTCTAGCTCGGATTTCGTTGGAGTTTTTCACCATCCACTTGAACTAGATTCGACCTAATTTCACTCCCTTAAAAAAGTCTAATCTAATCCGATTTGAACCCGAATTTTTAAAAAAAGATCGGATTCTATCAAATCTAATCAAATCAAAACCTTAAGAGTTAAATTGTCATCCTTAATCTTCACTTGGAAAGGTTAGTTTCGTTTCCTTTGAAAAGTAATAATATCATGAATGATGCATATTATTTCCACGTTCACCAGGGAAGTAGCAGATGTTTTAGTGGCGGCAAAATCCATTCTCATATGTAAACTCTTTTATATATATATGATTCGTTTTGTATTTAAATAAATATGTCTATATTAGAATTTATGCTTTAAATTTTGTTTTGATTTTATTTAAAAAAAAACTTGATAGTTTAACTCATTGAGTAGAAGAAATAAATTATAAAAAATTATGATGGTATAGAGGATTTTAAACTAAGCTTACTACATTTTTTCCCTAAACGATAGCAACGAGATTCAATTTGTAAAACAATGAAAGGAATTAGAATTATAAAACTCTCAAATATAGAAAGAAAAATAGTACAAAAGTTACAGAAAACTCATACAAAAATAAAAGTGTCAAAGTAAAGATACGAAAAAAATGAAACATTTCCTTGAGAATGATGACCAATGTCGAAAGAACACAATAACCTTCATAAAACTTCGTTGTCTCTATCGAATGAGAAACTTTATAAAGTGATAAATGAGTGGTGAGTGAACTAAGCTATCAAACATTTTACTTCACTACATAATTATGATTATATCATTAAACAATGTTTTATCAAATAAGGGATTTGACTATATGTGACAATCGACAAACCAATCAAAAAATAATTGTCGTGAGGGTCTTTGTGAGAGCACTAAAACGATCACAAAGGTATGCGAAAATATACCAAAAGTCATAAAGATCATATCATAAGAGCAAAGAAAATGAGTGTCACAAGAACAAAGAGAATGTGTGCCGCAAGAACAAAGAGAACATATGTCACAAAAATATTAAAAAAAAGTGTCGTAAGCACAAAGATTATTATTCAAAATTAAAAAAAGAACATAGTATGAAAAATAAGAAAATTAATAATTACGACGATCGAGAATCAATATTAAAAATAATGTAATCAGTAACTTAAAAAAATATCAAAAGAAAAGGGAAGATGACACCAAAATATTTGAAGAAAAGTTAAGTTAAAAAAAAGGAGGAAGCACCTATGTTTTAAACCCAAGCTTAATACATATTTTTATTGTGAATGTGAGGTTCTATCATTGTATACGGATTCAGTTTATATATAACTATACTTCTCACGTTATATTTTGACCGGAAGTTAAAATTTATGCCCGAATTAAGTGGTCTACCGTCTATATGGTAAAGGAATCATTAATATTTTTTAAAAGGGTGTCCACCCGGGACCTATATTTTTTTAAAAAAAATTAGTATAATATTTTTTAATTATATTCCTTTCTTTTCCGATAATAAACTTAAAAAAATTATTTCATTTCTCATAAAACTCTAATTGGCATTGTAAATTATTATTATTGGATTTTTATATTAATATTAGTAAACTGTTCTATTTCCCAAAAATATTCTTTGTAATATTATATTTCCTTAAGAATCATAATTATTGTAACACAAAATCTTAGAAATATTATCCGCTACCAATAATTCTCTTTTATAATTTTTTATGTAAATATGTATTTCCTTTTTTGGGTTAATTATTATCATTTAGATTTATCGTCATCTTTTTATATGACATAGCAACTACATATTTAATAAATTCTTTTAATTATACCAAAACTTTAAGTTAGTCTCTGATTTAAATCATGGATCAAATTATTATTTATATAAAAAGCATAATAAAAAAAGTTATTCGAAAAATCTTGTGAAAAATTTTAGGATTTATTTGACTGATTTTTTTTGTTTTCCTAAATAGTTACGAGTGATTACAAAATAAGATATTGTCGTAACCGTCTTTCGGTTGGGCCCGAAATTGGGCTTCGACTTAGGCAAATGGATTGGAGTCGCCACCGATCATTTATTTTAAAAAATAAAACGGGTTGATCGGATACCTTATTTCTTACCTGATCCGCTTCTTACCAGTGATATGTCGGATTCGGGAGCCGGTTACAGTCAAGGAAGGGTTAGCACCCTTGAACTGCCCTTTCGGTACTATGTAATTTCCAGTCATCTTTAATTAAGAAAATTGTAATTTTAAATTAAAAGGTAAAAATAGCGATCTAGATTACTTACCTTTGATTGGTCAAAAAAATACCCTTTAAAATTCAAAAATGTGTTAGAAAAATGAAAATAAATAATACAAAAACGAACGAAATAAAGAAAGTAATATAAAATAAAGAAAATAAAAGAATGAAAAAGTAAAGACAAAAATAAATAAATAAAATGAAGAAAGATGATAACATATACATATAATATTAAATGAAACGGGTGAAAACCATAGTGAAAGAATGATAAATAAATGCTAAGACGAAAAAGAATAAATAATGATAACATAAAGTTAAAACGTCAAACCTAATCTATTAATTAATCAAAGTACAGCAATGCATGAAAATGAAGAAAAAAACGGTGGGGGTAGATAGATATAATTAATGTGAGTATAATATATATATAATAATAATAGTAATAAAATATATATATACAACGACGAATATCAATAAAAATAGAGAATAAATATAATAGTAAAAATATATAAAATTAAATGAAAAATATATATATACATAATATTAATAAATAAATAAATTACGTAACAAATAAAAATATATACAAATAGAAATAAGGGTCGAATTAAATAAGAAGAAAGAGTTAGGTGTCCAAATTCAAATAAAATAAAAATTACGGGCCAATATTAAAATGAATTTAGGGATGCAAATGGGGCCTTTTAACACAGCAGGGGACCAAAAGGGTAGTTTTCCCTTTATTTCGTAAAAATACGCAGATCAGAAGATTGGGTCGGATCTACACGTGGGTTAACTGGTTAATATAAATGTTAAAAAAATTTAAACCTTCATTTTTCATCTCTCTCGCTGAACAACCCTCTCTTCTTCTCTCCCTTTTCTCTGGTTTGTTCTTGAGTTTCAAGAACAGGCCACCGTGGTTCTTCAAGAACCCAGTATCCGACCACCGCATGCCGCCTCGTCGGCCACCACGAACGGCGCTGGCCGCGGTCATCGGCGGCGAAAATGAAAAAGCTTTTATTTTTTTGAAAGGTCTTCTTGCGTAGGTTACAAAAATCCAACTAGTTTTTTAAAACGGGCCTCGGGGTCGCGTAGATCTAGCAAAATAGCTTCGAAAGCAACCCCCTTGGTCCTCGGCCAAAACATTTTTTGTTGTTTAGAATCAAACCAGAGTGAAGGAAATACATACATACAAAGTAAACAAGAAAGGTACGAAACTTTTACCCTTTATTTTGCTACGAAACGATTACAAAATGTCGATCTCTGAAGTTACTTTGCTCGTATTTCACTAATGAACACTCGTAATGTTTGTATGTGCGGGTTGTCGTGATGATCTCGTGTGTTCGTCCAGTGTCAAAAAAAAAAGATCCCCCTGAGTGTTCTAATTACATGTATTTATACAAGCCTACTTTAGAGTTTTAATCCGAGTAAAACTCGGTTTGGTTGTTGAAGTCCTAAACTAACACGTTGCCTTGCTTATTGTTGGCGGTTGGCTTCGTGTGCTGATGGTTGTTTGACATTGAGGAGTTCAAGGCGCCGAGATAATCGGGAATGAGTGCCGGTGATACGTGAGACACGGGACTCTCGCATGGGGACAGTTACGGCGTTGGCTAGAACTTGCTAGGGTTTCTGGAAACCTTTGCTTGCTGGGTCACGAGCCTGTTGGGCCACTGTTGGGCCCGAAAACATATGTAAATGTTGTTTTAATAAAACGAAAATAATTTATATATATACGTAATATATATATATATATATATATATATATAAATAGTGTGTCTACAGCTGCCCCTCTTTGCCCATAGTCGTGTAACGGGGATAGGGCAAAGATTAAAAGACACACTTCTCGTCTATATCGAATGTCCTCCGTCGTAGACTTGAAATTCGATGTTACAACTAATATATCAAACTGAAATATGAGATGACTCCCTCGTCATGAAGTTGGGTCCATCCGTTTGTGAAGTTGGAATTGTATATGGGCCCTTCGTTGTGAAGGTGAGCCTGAGAATTGGATATCCCTCGTCGTGAAGTTGAAATCCAAGTATTGTTCCGAGTCCAATATCCTTCGTTGTGAAGTTGAAATTGGCTCTGAAATTGAGAAATGTTTGTTGACAACCAGCGGTCCCTTCGTCGTGAAGTTGAACTTGCGTTGTCTGGAGTCCAATATCCTTCGTTGTGAAGTTGAAATTGGCTCTGAAATTGAGAAATGTTTGTTGACAACCAGCGGTCCCTTCGTCGTGAAGTTGAACTTACGTTGTCTGGAGTCCAATATCCTTCGTTGTGAAGTTGAAATTGGCTCTGAATTTGAGAAATGTTTGTTGACAACCAGCGGTCCCTTCGTCGTGAAGTTGAACTTGCGTTGTCTGGAGTCCAATATCCTTCGTTGTGAAGTTGAAATTGACTCTGAATTTGAGAAATGTTTGTTGACAACCAGCGGTCCCTTCGTCGTGAAGTTGAACTTGCGTTGTCTGGAGTCCAATATCCTTCGTTGTGAAGTTAAAATTGACTCTGAATTTGAGAAATGTTTGTTGACAACCAACGGTCCCTTCATCGTGAAGTTGAACTTACGTTGTCTGGAGTCCAATATCCTTCGTTGTGAAGTTGAAATTGACTCTGAATTTGAGAAATGTTTGTTGACAACCAGCGGTCCCTTCGTCGTGAAGTTGAACTTACGTTGTCTGGAGTCCAATATCCTTCGTTGTGAAGTTGAAATTGACTCTGAATTTGAGAAATGTTTGTTGACAACCTGCGGTCCCTTCTTCGTGAAGTTGAACTTGTGTTGTCTGGAGTCCAATATCCTTCGTTGTGAAGTTGAAATTGACTCTGGTAAAACCTGTAAAGATATGCATATATGCGATATTAGGGATGTCACGCTCTTAGGTATGCCTAAAATGTATAGGCAACATATGTTATTCTGGTCTCTGGAGAGAAATCTTGATCTCCGGTGGCCTGTCGTTGTTGACTCTTGATTTTGAAAGCTTGAAGTTCCGATCTCTGATCTTGAATTCTTCAAATGTTTAAATCTGATGTGCACATTCTGTTTTTTTTCTTGATTTGGGAGATACTCCTCAACTATCTCAAGTATGTGCATGTGCCTTGATCGGCTTTTGGGTACCTGTACTTTTCAATGAATCTTTGTACAGTAATATGCGATTATCTTTCATAAAAATAAATAAATCATTAGATTTAAATCTAATTCAAGATGCTCCAAAGGAATTAGAGGAAAGATGGTCTTTATTCATAAAGGATGAGAAGAACAAAAAATACATGGCAAACATTCTAGAAAACGAATACACGGTGATGTGTAAATGAATGTCTTATATCTCGATAATGTGGGCACTTCTGAGCTGAAAAGCCGTTTGATGACCTTGAATGCAGCCTTTGCCAAAGGATCCTTGAAAATGCGATAACGTTTGGGAGAGTGCAATATTTCTCCAATTTGTTGAGTTCGTAGAAGATTCATGTGCCGGGATGTTTCCACTGTTAATATCCAAATCGCACTTTCCAGGTTTTCAACTTGGACCCATCCTTGGTTGCAAGACGCCCTTTGCGGGTTTTCATCTTGAACCCCCCTTATTTTCTCTTCTTTCGTTCTTTTTTCTCTTTTACTTTTTCTTTTTTTCAATTCAGGGCACCCTTTCGGGTTTTCACCCTAAACGTTTTTCTTTTTTTTTCACTTAGGACGCCCTCTCGGGTTTTCATCCTAAGCGAAGTATTTCTTAACTGCGCCCGAGTTGATGGGATGTAGCAGTTCAAGTCCGTCCATTTCAGCCAGGACGAGGGCTCCTCCGGAGAAAGCCTTTTTCACGACATAAGGTCCTTCCCAATTTGGCGTCCATTTTCCTCGGAAATCCTTCTGGACTGGCCAAATTCTTTTTAACAATAGATCCCCTTCACGGAATATTCTCGGGCGCACCTTTTTGTCATGTGCCCGAATCATTCGTTTCTGATAGATTTGACCATGATGAATGGTTTTCAGTCTTTTTCCTCTATCAGATTAAGCTGATCATATATGGATTGTGCCCACTCTGCATCATCCAGTTTAACTTCTGACAAGACCCTGAGAGACAGAATCTCGACTTCAATGGGTAGCACTGCTTCCATTCCATAGGCTAATGAAAATGGAGTTGCCCTAGTCGAAGTTCGTACCGAGGTTCGATAAGCGAACAAAGCAAAAGGCAACTTCTCATGCCAGTCTTTGTAAGTTTCAGTCGTTTTCTCCACTATCTTCTTAATGTTTTTGTTTGCTGCTTCTACTGCTCCGTTCATCTTTGGTCTGTAAGCAGTGGAATTGTGATGTTTTATGTTGAACTATTCGTAAGCAGCACTCATCATCTTGTTGTTCAAGTTTGTTGCGTTATCGGTGATAATCCTTTCAGGCAGACCATACCGACATATAATTTCTTTCTTCAGAAACTTGCAAATAGTGGATTGAGTGACACTGGCATATGACGTAGCCTCTACCCATTTCAAGAAATAGTCAATTGCTACGAGAATGAAACGGTGACCATTCGAAGCCTTCGTATGGATTTGCCCGATAACGTCCATGCCCCACACAGAGAAAGGCCATGGTGACGTCATTACATGAAGCGGATGGGGTGGAACATTTATCTTGTCTCCATAAATCTGACATTTATGACATCTCCTAGCATAGTTGATGCAATCGCTTTCCAGCGAGGACCAAAAATATCCGCATCTCATTATTTGTCTTGACATCATATGCCCATTTGCATGTGCTCCACAAACTCCATCAAGTACTTCTTCCACTATCATTTTTGCCTCTTCAGCATCGATGCACCTTAACAGAACTTGGTTATGGCTTTTCTTGTATAAAACCTCTCCGTCAAGGACGTATCCAGCTGCCAACCTTCTAAGGGTTCTCTTATCGGTTTCGGGGGCTTTTTCTGGATAACTCCGATGCTTGATATACTGCAGAATGTCGTAGTACCAAGGCTTAGTGTCTTTCGCTTCTTCAATTTGGTAACAATGAGCTGGGTACTCATACGACTGCATGTTAATTGGCATCATTTCAGACTCTCCACCAGCCCTGAATGCGGCTGCCAATGTAGCTAAAGCGTCAGCCATCTGATTTTCTTCTCTAGGCACGTAGTGGAAGGTGACTTCGTCGAACTCTTCGAGTAGATCCAGCACTAGTCTCCGGTATTCTAACAGTTTTATATCCTTAGTTTCCCATTCTCCTCGGAGCTGATAGATTACTAAGGCTGAGTCTCCATACACCCGTAAAGTCTTTATATTTTGCCCCAGTGCAGCCCGAATTCCCAAGACACAGGCTTCATATTCAGCCATGTTATTGGTGCAATCAAAGTTTAGTCTGCTGGTAAATGGGTAATGACTCCCTTCCGGAGAGATCAGGATTGCCCCGATGCCATGTCCTAATGCATTTGATGCTCCATCGAAATGCATTCTCCAGGAGCTGTCTGTTGAAGTATCTGCTTCTTCTAAAGATATGGCCATCAAGTTTTCATCTGGGAAATCAAATTTCAGCGGCTCATAGCTCTCATCAGTTCTGCTTGCCAAAAAATCGGATATGGCACTGCCTTTTACCGCTTTTTGGCTCACGTATTCGATGTCAAATTCAGACAAAAGCATCTGTCATCGGGCTAACCTTCCGGATAGAGTAGGTACACCCATCATGTATTTTAGTGGGTCTAACTTGGAAATCAACCAAGTGGTGTGATACAACATGTATTGTCGGAGTCTTTTTGTAGCCCATACCAGGGCACAACAAACCTTCTCCATAGGAGGATATCGAACCTCGTAATCGGTGAACTTCTTGCTTAAGTAGTAGATGGCTCTTTCCTTCTTCCCGGACTCGTCATGTTAACCCAGGACACACCCCATGGAGCTCTCGAATATGGAGAGATACAAGAACAGAGGTTTTCCTGGGATAGGGGACATCAGGATAGGAGCGTGGGACAGGTACTCTTTTATCTTCTCAAATGCAATCTGACAGTTTTCATCCCATGTTCCAGGGTTATTTTTTCGGAGAAGGTGAAAGATTGGATCACACTTGTCAGTTAACTGAGCTATAAACCGGGCTATGTAATTCAATCTTCCTAAAAAACCTCGGACCTCCTTTTGTGTTCGTGGAGGAGGTAGACTCTGGATAACCTTAACCTTATCAGGATCAACCTCGATGCATTTTCTGCTGACTATAAAGCCTAATAGTTTCCCGGATATCACCCAGAAGGTACACTTGCTAGGGTTCAGTCGTAACCGGAATTTTCTCAATCTCTGGAAGAGCTTTCTCAGATTCTCGACATGTTCATTCTCTGTCTGTGCCTTGATAATCATGTCGTCGACATAAACCTCGATCTCTTTATGTATTATATCGTGGAACAGGGTCACCATAGCTCTCTGATATGTTGCCCCAGCATTATTTAATCCGAAAGGCATCACTTTGTAACAGAAAGTTCCCCACATTGTGACGAAAGTGGTCTTTTCCATGTCTTCGGGATGCATCTTGATCTGATTGTACCCCGAAAATCCATCCATGAATGAAAAGTAGGCGTTCCCGGCCGTATTGTCCACCAGAGTGTCTATATGTGGCAGAGGAAAGTTGTCCTTGGGACTTGCCTTGTTAAGGTCCCGGTAATCGACACACATGCGTACTTTCCCGTCCTTCTTTGGCACAGGCACTATGTTGGCCACCCACTCCGGGTATTTGGCTACTTGGAGAAAACCGGTATCAAATTGCTTCTTGACTTCTTCCTTGATCTTAAGGAGCATTTCTGGTCGCATTCTTCTCAGTTTTTGCTGCATAGGTTTGAATTCTGGTTTGATTGGCAGTTTGTGAACTACCATATCTGTGTCTAGTCCCGGCATGTCTTGATACGACCAAGCGAACACATCTCCGTACTCCTGAAGTAAGACTATCAGGTTTTTTCTTGCTTCAGTCGAAAGAGTTGTGCCGATTTTAACCTCCTTTCGATCTTCTTCAGTGCCCAAATTTAAGATTTCGATCGCCTCCTCATGTGGTAGTATTTGCTTTTCTTCTCTTTCTATCATTCTCAACAATTCGGTAGGCAAGTTGTACTCCTCTTCATTATCGTATTCATCAAATTCCCCAAGACAAATGGTTGATTCAAAATCCATCTCCGGATCAGGATCATCAGTGCCCACATTATCGTTATCTGGGAACCTGAAAGGAGGAAGATGTGCATGTGTGAGAGGATAATATCCCACACGGAACGGTCAAGAACGAATTTTGAGAGTAACTGGAAATGAAATACTGGAATGAAGGAGATAGATAATGAATTCAAAAATAAAATAAAAATTTGTTTGCCATAGAAAAGAAAAATGCATCTTTTATTAAACTTAAACAAAATGTTTATTCACCCTTACAAAAGATCACTTATTGCCCCGGGTATAGGCAAATAGGGATAGTTCGAATATTACTCTGGAAGATTCTTGTAAACCACAGGTAGTTCTTCCACCGACCAACTGCTAGGCACGAACCCATGTGGCAGAGGGCATATCCCGAATCTATCTCCGTTGTCAACATCTTCTGTGGTCACAGCATTGATGTTCAGATCTTCCAGAGCCGTTTTTAACTCGGATATGGTGGTCTCAAGCACATAACCACCTGACTTGAATGTTCTGAAAAGTGGCGGGAATGTCATAGGCTTCCATTGGAGTTCGTTTCCAGTCAATCTGGCCAATCTTCTCTCCCGGATCTTTTGGATCTCCTTTATCTTTTCATGATAACTGGGCTGAAAACCGAGCCCAAATTGGTCTAATTTTGAGATATGAAGGACATGATTAATCATTCCTTGCAAATATTTCCCAAAACCTCTCCCGGTTCTGGCGCCTCGGCCCAGGGTTTGCTTGATCTCCATCATTGTGCATTTGGAGAGTCGAGGTCTTGGGATTCTCTTTCCTTCCGCCACGAATGTGGTATTCACAAACTCCAAGGAGCGGAACGAACATTCTACCGCTTCCTCATCTACTTCGATGTATGGAGCCTCCGTGGTCACGCTTGCCACGATATCTTCCTCAGCGTTGATAATTACTAAGGCCCCATCAATAACAAATTTAACTTTTTGGTGCAACATGGAGGGTACTGCACCTGCTTGATGAATCCATGGCCTTCCCAAAAGATAGCTATAGGACGGCATGATATCCATCACAAGGAACTCAACATCATAGGTGGCTGGTCCGATGGTCAATGGTACCTCGATCTTTCCGATTACCTCTCTTTTGGTCCCATCAAATGCTCGGACCATATTCTGACAAGCTCTCATATGAGAGGTATCTATTGGTAGCCTCTTCAATGTAATCGAAGGCATCACGTTCAGAGCCGAACCATTATCGATTAAGACACTTGGTAAAGCGTGCCCCTTACAGTGGGTAGTAATGTGTAACGCCTTTGTTCGGCCTCTTCCTCCTGATGGAATCTCATCATCTGAAAACGAGATGAGATTATCAGCTTGAATATTGTTCACCAGTCGATCCATCTTACTGACTGGTATATCTTGTGGCACGAACGTTTGATTAAGGACATTCAACAGCGCTTCTCGGTGTGCTTCCGAGCTTAAAAATAGTGCTAGCATTGAAGTACGTGTAGGTAAGTTATGGAGTTGTTCTACAATGTTGTACTCGCTGTGCTTCAAGATCTTGAGGAACTCTTTAGCTTCTTCCTCCTTTATAGGTTCATGGACAACTAGCACATCTTCTTTGAACGGCTCAAGTGGCCTTTGCCCCACTTTGCTATTACCTCCTCCGGAAGTACTCACCTGACATTCGTACTTCCATGGCACTTGCCGATTGTCCTTATATTGAGAAGGCCGAGGTACTGAGATTACCACCTTGGCTGGTGTTGTTACTGTCATGCTTGCCTTAGGGGTAATTATCAAAGGACTACCCCTACCAAATCTTCTATCTGATGATTCTTCAGTGGCACAAACATCTGCTTCCAAGGACTCTTGAATTTCTTCGTAAAACTCCAGCTTCTTCCGATCCATCATGAGCTGGACTAATAATCTGAACTCTGGGCAATCTTGCACTTTATGCCCTTCTTTGTTGTGGTAACAACAATGGTTACCATCTTCATTTTCTGTCATATCTGGATATGGTGCAAGAAATCATGCCTTTACCATTTGGCTCCATACCCAAGCCAAAGGAGATTTAATTTTCGAAATACTTGATTTAATTCTCCTGCCCCTTCAGTAGTAATGGCATTGATTCCTGTCTCCTGATGATTGGGTAAGGGATTCTGGGCGACGTTTGGTGCTCCGGAGTTGAAAGTGATCCAATTCTTGTTCCGCATTCGTTGCACAAGTCTCTTGAATGCGAGACAACTTTCAATTGAATGCCCTTGCACACCGCCATGGTATTCGCAGTGAGTGCTCTCGTCATACCATTTCGGGTAAGGGGGACTTATTGGATTCATAGGATAAGGCGATACTGCATGAGTGTCGAAGAGCTGTTGGTATAATTCTTTATATGTCATGGGAATGGGTTCGAACTGCTCCCTTTCCCTTTCCCTTCTTGGTTCTCTCTGATTCTGTCTAGAAGTACCTGATGGCACAGCTGCTGTGGAATTTGAGCTTGAGATTGTGACCCCCTTGCTGACGTTGTAGGTGTTTACATTGTTGATCTCTCGCTCTTTGTTTTTCACGGGAGGTTTTTTACTGGAGTCTCCTCCCTCAATCTTTCCTTATTTAATGGCCAACTCGATCATTTCACCGGCCATGACTAAATCTGAGAAACTTCCTGACGTGATTGCTACCAAGTGCCCGAAGTAAGGTGCCTTCAAGGTCTGTACAAACAACTTTCTAGTTTCCTTTTCATCCAAGGGTGGATGAACTTGCACAGATAAATCCCTCTATCTCTGTGCGTACTGTCGGAAACTCTCATTGTGTTTCTTCTCTAGGCTTTGTAACATGACCCGGTCTAGTCTCATATCGTTGATATGCTTATACTGCTCCAAGAAAGACTTGGCTAAGTCTTTCCACGTCTTGATATGAGTCCGGCTAAGCTGGTTATACCACCGAATAGCTGAACTGGACAGGCTCTCCTGAAAGCAATGGATCAGGAGTTGGTCATTCCCGCCATATCCTGTCATCTTTCGACAGAACATAGTGATATGGGCTGAAGGGCAGCTGTTCCCGTTGAACTTCTCAAACTCAGGAACTTTAAACTTTGGTGGAAGCACCAAGTCTGGAACTAGGCTCAGCTCCATTGCGTCCACTCCATAATAATCATGGTCTCCCTGGACCATCTTTATTTGATCTTATAATAATTTTATCTTTTCTTCCATCTTTTTGGCTTTATCTTCCTCATCAAAGTCTGGGACATGATAATCATCCGGATGATCGTCAGGGATGATCGTAGAAGTTTGTATCTTCACAGCAGGTGCAACTTTCGCTTTGGTAACGAATGAGTCCCCGGGTAGTGCTGCTTTCCCTTTAGTAGTAGATGCGTCCCCGGGTAATATTCCGGGTGAGATAACCACTTGCGGGGTTGGTGGTATGGCCACACCCTCGGAAGAAATGCCCCCTGATACGCTAGCTTGTTGTAGACCCGACAACTTGGCTACGATTTGGTCGACCAAGGACTCCTGATTTTTCTTTATGGACTCCAGAGTACTTTCACTGTTCTGAGCCATCTTATCTTCTAATTCCTTTTGAAGTCTTGCCATGTTCTCTTCGATCTTCTCCATTTTGGCTTCCATTTGTCTCTTTTTTGCTCGAGTATTGTGCGGGTGATGTGTATCTGATGCTTGCGGTGGTAAGCTCGGTGTCTGAGAAATGTTCTGTTTAGTTAATACGAATGTAAAAACATGGAAAATATAAAATAAACAGACATGAAATATAAAATGCAAGAAATGCAATGCATGATGTATGCAATTGGAGGCATTGATCCAGAAAAGTGTTCATTATTATAAATAAACCCTTGTTCAGACAAAAATGTCTTATCTTTTAAGAGACATAAAAACAAATTAAAGGTACATTCGGACTAAATCCTCTAGACCTCGAACAGCTTCCAGTAGGTTGACAAGTCTTCTGCCTTCATCTGTCACTGGTTGAATGCCTTGTCGAACCACACCAGCTTCCCTTGCTAGGCCGTGAAGATGACGGGCTGCTTTTTGCACTTGGTCCAGGAAATCTCGGATGGTTACGTCTCGGGCCCTCACCCTTCGCTGTGCTTGTTCCCAACGGAAACGCCATTGTAATCCTCCGTCGAAGGGCACCATCTGAAGCTCGTTTGCTTGCCTCTTGAATCCATCTACAATAGCTTCTAACTCAGCTATTGTCTTGCCATCTTTCTCCTGCTGTTTTTCTAAGTCAGCTACCCGAACTCTCAAGCGTTGGTTCTGATATTGACTATCTGCCAAGCGTCTTTGGGCAGTCTTCATCTGTTCCTTCCAAGTTTTCTCATCAGGCCCCTCAAACTTCCTTTTCAGGCTATGAGCTTCGTCTTTCCAGTATTCAGAGGTTACCTTCAATTTGGCGTTATCCTTGACCTTATCTTGATACCCCTTTCTCAAGTCTTCGAACTCAAAACAGACTCTTTTCTGTTCTCTTTCCAGTTTATTTGCCCGGTCTTTCTGAGAGTCAGCATCTAGCTTCCACTGATAGCGCTCAGCTTCAAGTTCCTTTATCATTTGCTTAAGCTCACTATTCACTGCTTCAAACTCGGTCTTGGCTATCTCGAGTTCAGAAGGGACATGCCTGAGATGTTCTTCCATGGTTCGGGTGTCATCACAGTCTGGCACAGGGATGTTGTCATTCTTTCTCAATCTTCGCCACTCCACATAATCCGGAGTGAGCATGCTTCTGGCAGCTACAACATCCATCCGGAATACTTTCCTCCACGAATCGACTGCTTCTTTGATTATCTTCTTATAGCTGTCGCCGTGATACTCAAACTCTGACCTAGCCAACCCGCATGTTGTTGGGACAAACTGGTGCGCTCCATACTGTCTAAGTGCTAATAACGGAGCATACCCGACTGCTCCCCAAAGTCCAAGTAAGGTTACAGTGTCAGAGTCACCACATCGGAAAAGAACGTCACTGAGAAATAGCCAGGGGGCTCTCCAGACAATATCCCGGTCTTGAAGATGCGTAAAGACCTTCATCCATTTTTCCTTCGAGGCGTCTTCATGCCATTTTAAGGTGATAAATTCACCTAGAGGTGAATAGGTGGTGCTGAAACGGCGGTAGGCAACCCCGTTAGTCTTCCAGAAGTGGCTGTGAATCCAGACCTGAAGGAACTGAATGCACCCGATGAATCTTCCTCCGCCAGTTCTTCGGCAATGGTTGAGAGATTGAAAGGTCTCGGCCAAGATGGCTGGTGCCGGGTTAACTCGTTTAGAAAGTTTCTCAAATAGTTCCACCACGGCAGCGTCAATGCACCCCAAAGCTTTCGGAAAGATGATCAAACCGTACAAACCCAGTGCAAAAAGGTATATAGTGTTCCACTCATCAGGGTGGTTTTTCATTAGTTGCTTTATGTGGATCCATTCAATTCCTTTTCCACTGCCTCTACGCTGAGTCCGATCGATTACCCATTTCTCATCTACTCCTGCAACTTTGGCCAGTGCATTCTTGAAGGGCTGGCTTTTGATGTGTTTAATGTAGGCTCGCTCAAGCTTGATACTTTCACAATGGAGCAGTGTAGTGTATTCTTCGATGGTGGGCACCATGTCCTCTTGGTTAAAAGTGAAGCAACTATATCCCGGGTTCCAGAATTGAACCATGGCTCTGATTAAGGGCTCATCAGTCTTAACATGAAGCAAGAGTGCAATGTCACCGTACCGTTGGCTGAACTTCTGTCTCCGATCATTCTTCCAACTATCCCAGATATCTCGAAGCTCTTGTACATTGTTCTGTTTTAGGCTGATAGGGGTGTAGCGAACCAACTCTGACACATAGCTTTCTTGAAGACTGTCTCCCTTTTCACTTTGAGTCTTCTCGGACCATAGTCGTGCCTCAACGTTTCCAATCTCTTGTATTACAACACCTTTGTCCATGAATTCAGATTATTTGAGTTTTAATAAACACCTTTTTAGGGATCAATGGCCTCTTGTTATGATGCAAATGCTAAAAACAAACACAAAGGCAAAAAGGTTAGTAAAATAGAAATAAATAAAAATAAATAAAAAAAATGGTAAAGGAAAAAACATAAGGACACAAAAAAAAGGTTAGGAAAGAAATGTCCTAGGTTTTGGAATGTGGTTTTGGGGTAGGCTCTATTTATTCAAAGTCTCCCGGTTTAGGTTCTAAAAACGGTACTCGAGTTCTCCTTGCTGGCGCCCCCTTGGACCGACCAGACCCTTAGTCCGAAACCCATCACAGGCTTGTGTGGACTAAGTTAAACTCGAGAGGACACATTCCCTTATGCCCATACGGAGAATAAATTCACACGAAGGCATAAGGTATATGAATCCCGAAGGCTACTTGCTAGGCCCATACGGTGAATAAATTCACACGAAGGCGTCGCTTTCACCCCCACTTAAAACGGGTTCGGAGCTCGGGTTTAGAGACTTAGATGAAAAATGTTTGGAAAGCTGAAATCATTAGAAAACGGTCAGTCCAACTATTTACTCGAAAAAATATAATCAAAAATAAGTAATAAGGATCGAAATATTACCTTAAAATTTAAACTTACCCTTTTCGTTAAAAAGACAACTGGAAATTACCTTAGCCTGACTCACTTACCTGTGTCCCCAGCGGAGTCGCCAAGCTGTCGTAACCGTCTTTCGGTTGGGCCCGAAATTGGGCTTCGACTTAGGCAAATGGATTGGAGTCGCCACCGATTATTTATTTTAAAAAATAAAACGGGTTGATCGGATACCTTATTTCTTACCTGATCCGCTTCTTACCAGTGATATGTCGGATTCGGGAGCCGGTTACAGTGAAGGAAGGGTTAGCACCCTTGAACTGCCCTTTCGGTACTATGTAATTTCCAGTCATCTTTAATTAAGAAAATTGTAATTTTAAATTAAAAGGTAAAAATAGCGATCTAGATTACTTACCTCTGATTGGTCAAAAAAATACCCTTTAAAATTCAAAAATGTGTTAGAAAAATGAAAATAAATAATACAAAAACGAACGAAATAAAGAAAGTAATATAAAATAAAGAAAATAAAAGAATGAAAAAGTAAAGACAAAAATAAATAAATAAAATGAAGAAAGATGATAACATATACATATAATATTAAATGAAACGGGTGAAAACCATAGTGAAAGAATGATAAATAAATGCTAAGACGAAAAAGAATAAATAATGATAACATAAAGTTAAAACGTCAAACCTAATCTATTAATTAATCAAAGTACAGCAGTGCATGAAAATGAAGAAAAAAACGGTGGGGGTAGATAGATATAATTAATGTGAGTATAATATATATATAATAATAATAGTAATAAAATATATATATACAACGACGAATATCAATAAAAATAGAGAATAAATATAATAGTAAAAATATATAAAATTAAATGAAAAAAATATATATACATAATATTAATAAAAAAAAATTACGTAACAAATAAAAATATATACAAATAGAAATAAGGGTCGAATTAAATAAGAAGAAAGAGTTAGGTGTCCAAATTCAAATAAAATAAAAATTACGGGCCAATATTAAAATGAATTTAGGGATGCAAATGGGGCCTTTTAACACAGCAGGGGACCAAAAGGGTAGTTTACCCTTTATTTCGTAAAAATACGCAGATCAGAAGATTGGTTCGAGTCTACACGTGGGTTAACTAGTTAATATAAATGTTAAAAAAAATTTTAAACCTTCATTTTTCATCTCTCTCGCCGAACAACCCTCTCTTCTTCTCTCCCTTTTCTCTGGTTTGTTCTTGAGTTTCAAGAACAGGCCATCGTGGTTCTTCAAGAACCCAGTATCCGACCACCGCATGCCGCCTCGTCGGCCACCGCGAACGGCGCTGGCCGCGGTCATCGGCGGCGAAAATGAAAAAGCTTTTATTTTTTTGAAAGGTCTTCTTGCGTAGGTTACAAAAATCCAACTAGTTTTTTAAAACGGGCCTCGGGGTCGCGCAGATCTAGCAAAATAGCTTCGAAAGCAACCCCCTTGGTCCTCGGCCAAAACGTTTTTTGTTGTTTAGAATCAAACCAGAGTGAAGGAAATACATACATACAAAGTAAACAAGAAAGGTATGAAACTTTTACCCTTTATTTTGCTACGAAACGATTACAAAATGTCGATCTCTGAAGTTACTTTGCTCGTATTTCACTAATGAACACTCGTAATGTTTGTATGTGCGGGCTGTCGTGATGATCTCGTGTGTTCGTCCAGTGTCAAAAAAAAAAAGATCCCCCTGAGTGTTCTAATTACTTGTATTTATACAAGCCTACTTTAGAGTTTTAATCCGAGTAAAACTCGGTTTGGTTGTTGAAGTCCTAAACTAACACGTTGCCTTGCTTATTGTTGGCGGTTGGCTTCGTGTGCTGATGGTTGTTTGACATTGAGGAGTTCAAGGCGCCGAGATAACCGGGAATGAGTACCGGTGAGACGTGAGACACGGGACTCTCGCATGGGGACAGTTACAGCGTTGGCTGGAACTTGCTAGGGTTCCTGGAAACCTTTGCTTGCTGGGTCACGATCCTGTTGGGCCACTGTTGGGCCCGAAAACATATGTAAATGTTGTTTTAATAAAACGAAAATAATTTATATATATACGTAATATATATATATATATATATATATATATATATAAATAGTGTGTCTACAGATATATTTAACATACACTGTACAAATATATTATTTAAATCCAATACTTCAAGTCTTTAACTATTTAATGGGTCAACTATGATTTATTAAATAAAAATTATTTCATATGTGATTTAATCTATGGTTTTTGTTGATATAGATAAAATAATAAGATTCCGACAGATACTTGGTAAGTTAAACCATGAAACACGTGTTTTCCTTCTTTTTTTCTTTGTTGTTTTCTTGGAATCCATTTTCAAAGGGTTTTCATTTTCTTGTCTCTCACTTTGTACTTTCTTCGCATGTATCAATAGTTTTTACTCTTTCTGCAATCATGCTTCCACTTTGTTGTATCTAAGACTAAAGCCACTGCTTTTACATTCTTGGTAAAAAAAAAAACCAAACAAGTAAAATAGGGTCAATAGAACTTAACTTAGAGCTCCAAGTTTAAACATCCTAATCTTTATAATTATACTGCTTTTGATACAAAGATAAAAGCTTTGTTAAATGAAAAAGTAAACTCCAATATTGCAGTATTTCTATATATATATAAGCTTAATTATCATTAGATTACTATTGCAGTATTTCTAACACATTTCACCTGCATTAGAGGATTTGTTTAGTTACATTGATGTTACTGTGGATTGTTTGATAGTTTATACAATAGTCTTCTTTATATAGAGAATTTTCATTAATTTTAAAAATAATCAAATAAACATGTCATTTAATTATAGAAGATAAACTCATTTATGCTAGTTTAAAAGTAAGCGAGTTTACACTCTCATAAAATTATTTTAAAATTAATATTTTTAATAATTCAATCGTTGACTTTCATATTATATTAATGTGATTTATACAAGTTAATTTTTAAGTAAATAAAAATATTATTTATTATATGTATAAAAAAATTAACAGTTCTATCTATCTATCAATAAACTCTTTGATCAGTATGACAGAGATATTAAATTAATAAAAAATTATATGCATAAAGCCATAATTATATTGATAAAGTGAATAACCAAATTATGAAAATAATAATTGTAAAAAAAGAATGAAATGTATAAAAAGTAGTTAAATAATATAATTATATTGATGAAGCGAATAACCAAATTATTAAAATAATAATTGCAGTATTTATTATATGCGAGTGGATTCATTCTCTTAATGATTTGAGTATGACCTACTTCAGTCCACTAATATTCTACCGACAAACCACAAATTAAGGCGAGTAAAAAACACTGCTGAATCAAAAGAAACCAACACCGACGCTATCTCTCCACCTTTTAATACAGAATGACATTGTTATCAACGCTGTTTTTTAATGACTACTGAGACGGATTAAACAGCATATGACGTAATCATGCAGACATTCGATGTTTGGTTTTTTCCTTTCCATTGGATTTTAATTTAATTTGAGTGGATTAAGGTATACTTAAAGCTAGATTAGAGAGGGAAACAGCTGCATGGCAATTAACCACATTACATGAATCTAATTGGAACATCAATTAACAAAATACATTTTTATTTTGTTTAAATTTGTGGGGCCACCTTTTGACTACCAATCATAAACTGCCACGTTTCAGAACAAAGAATCTATTTCGATTTTGTGGGGGCCACAGCTGATGCCGGCGGCTACTGGTGCCACTCCCAGATTCTTCCCCTCTCACGTGTCCCCATTAAAAGAAATGGGGATCTGTCGCTGACGTGGCAATTTAAGCTTCAATGGATTCCTTTCAGCCTTGTATTTCGTTTATGATTTAGATTCTTTTTGAAAGTTAATATTCTTTTATTGATTTTGACGTCACTATATTTTATTCAATTTAGAATATATTAATTTTGTTAATGAGAGATTTTTTTTTATAATTTAAATGTTTGACTTTAAAAATAAAATATATTTTATTATTTCAAAGTAAATTTGTGTATTATATGATAGTTGTTTTCTTAGAAGAGTATTTATATGTTGTAATAACAATAATAACGTTTTTTCTCAAATAGTTTAGGATGATTATATGGTAGTATTTTTCAAAATCTTTTTAATCATTTAGGATAAACACATAATTTTATGTTAGAAAAATATTTTTTTTAATTTTTAAAAGAAGAACTTATAACATATATTCAGGGATGAACGAATGATCATATTTTATATATTCGTCTCCCTTAAAAATTTATGAGTTCATATAACATTATATACTGCCTCCATCTTTACATTATATAAAATAATAATTACAATCATTGATTTAAATTCATCTAATTATTATATTTTTATATAAATTTAATCTGTCTTATACCATATAAAGGTTTATTAGAATAAAGTAATATGAAAGGATTTTTGTTATCATATGATGGGAAATTATTTTATTTTTTAAAAAGAAAGTAGATAGCTTCTTGAAAAATCAAAACAAAATGTTAAATTTAGATAATAATATAATATTACAATGAGAATTACGGGTATGATATTCTCTAAAGTGTAATTGTAGGGTGTAGACCCAATCCTTATTAAACGGGAAATGATGGCCCAAGTTTAATCCAAAAACCGTAAGCCATCCAGATCCAGTAAATTGAAGGGTAAAAGCGGCCTAATATAATATGCGGGTTAATTATTTAGTCAAATACGGCACGCAACAATTTACCTAGAGATGTACGATATTTTTTATAATGATTTAGAACTCGTCAATCAACGTGACGAGTTTTAATAAAAAATATTTTTTATTTAAACTTTTCACCGATGTGATAAATTTTAGTAAAAAATATTATTTGGACAAACTCATGTGGACGTGATGACTGAAGAGTTTCTCTTACACTACAACGTTTATTGTCGATCCAAAATTAATCTTGAAAATGACCTAATGAGTTAAAATTTTTACCGGCCGCTTGACCTATTGGGTCAATTTTACAGAGTTGAAGCCTAAAAAATCAATCGATATCCAACGTCTAATTCAAAACTCCAAAGTAAAATCAAGGTATAATTCTAAATTTCATCTCTCTACTTTATGAAAACTGATTGGTTAGTCCTTTTTTACTGTAATTTGTCAGACGTTGAGTTTATAATTTACGAAAACCGAGAAATTAGTAAAATTGATTTTTTTTAAATATTTGCATTAAATCGTCGTCGTTGGTTTAACATTTTATATGCAAAAAAAAAATTAGCAATTTATATGCAACATAGTAGTACAAATAAAGAGTACAGAGGCGGCTCAGCATCTGAACGATCATACAGCTGGACTCAGTGCCTTGCCCCTGATTCGAGCGATAACTACCCTTTGGCATCGCGGCTGGTATGTTGAAATCATTTGGGTCCGTCGTGAAGAAAATATGATGGCCACTGCTGCAAATTTCCCGACTCTCACCTTCCTTGATGCTCCTGCTTCCATCACCCGACTTTTGGACCAAACAGTACAAGTTCATATATTTATCAACAACTGAACTAATTTTTCAATTTTCTTAATGTACAAGGACCAAACTTTGGCAAATTAAAGGTCTAACTTTTCAATTTTCGAGGAATGAGATCCATATTACAACAGATAACTAACATTTACAACACATAAATTCAATACAATTCTGATCCATATCTGAAAACCTAATATGATCAATCGACTTCGAATTCAATCCAATTGGTTTAACCATAAAAAAGATATCAACTTGAATTCGAGATAACCGGAACTCAAAATGATCTGGAAATATTAAAACCAGAGTTTACTTGATTGAGGCAGGTCTAGTTGAAACCGAAACATGAGAAAAGAAGACTGCTGTTTTTCCTATGATGATTGGGATTTCATCTGCACGAATCTTTCGGCCTCCTCAAAGCGACCAAACATATTAAGAAGTTCAATCATTATACAGTAATGTTCTTCAGATGCCTCGAGTTTATACTTGCGAGTCATTACACTGAATATTTGGCAAGCTTCATCGACAAATCCAGCCCTTCAGCAAATTGATAAAACCACTTTGAAAGTGAAATGATTTGGAGCGAAACCATCATATATCATTCGATGGAAAAGACTAATTGCATCTTCAAAAAGATCATTATATCCATGAGCCTCAATAATGGCCGTCCGTGTCATTGGACCCTTAACACGGACTGCATCAAACACTAACTTTGCAGTGCTGATCAATCCACAAGCACCGTACATCTTTATCATCTCTGCCGAAACCGAAGGAACTGACTCGAAATTTTTCTTCAAGACTTGTCCATGAATCTCCCTCCCAAGCTTTACAGCTTTAAGTTCACTGCAAATGTCGAACATCCTTGCCATTACCACCGAGTCTGGCCTGTGTTTCGACAACTGCATTGACCTGAACACACCGATTGCTTCATGTAAACACCCACACTCCGCATACGACTCGATCATGGCCGTCCATGAAATTACATTCCTTGCCTCTAAACCATTAAACAACTTCAAAGAATAATCTAAAACACCACACTTTGAGTACATAATCATCAGGGAAGTAACAATAGATACATTGGGAAAGAAGCAATTCTTTACAGCATAAGCATGAATCTCCATCCCATGATTGAGAGCCCTCAAACGTGCGCAAACAGGAAGAACTGTGGCAACCGTGACGACATCAGATTAAATCCTTCCTGTTGCATCCATTGAACCGATCGCAAAGCCTGCTCAAGCCTCCCATTCGATATGTATCCAGACAATATAAAACTCGTCTGCCCGATTCCATGTCACCACACTTGCAATACATATCAACTAAACCTGACTTAATAGCCAGCTGCTTCGAATAACCCTTTGCCTTAACTACATAAGCATGGACCTCCTGGCCTATTTTCCGAGCCCAAACTTCCCCGATCACTGGAAGAATCATGGTAAGTACAACAGAATTCGGATATATACCTTCATTTATCATCCATCTAGTATAATTCAAGGCTTCCCTTCTCATCCTATTATGTGCAAAACCCGCAATCATCGCCCCCCACAAGACAATATCTCTGTCAGGGATTTCCTCGAACACGCGTTGAGCGAGCTTAATCTTCCCGCATTTAAAATACAAACCGATCAAACCAGTCTTAAGCATTGAACTGTTAACGAAACCATATTTAATCAAAACGAGCATGAGCCTTTAAACCTTGTCTAAACGCTGATGCACCGGCGAAGCTCTTGAGAACAGTAGAGAAAGTGTACTCGTTCAATCCGACGTCCAACGATCTCATTTCACAAAACGTAGAAAGCACATCCAAGTACCGTTTTTTACCCAACACAACATTTCCTCTAAGCAAAGCATTCCAGGAATAAGCATTGTTGCTGGTACATCCATGGAACACCCTTTGGGCGTCTTCGATGGAGCCACAAGAAGTGTACATGTGAGCAAGTTTGGCACGTAAAAACTCGTTGTTTTCAAGCCCATTGGTCCGAATATAAGCGTGGATTTGTCTTCCGTCGGCTAAGGATTTGGTACGAACGCAAGCGGCGAGGAGGGAAGAGAAGGTGGTGGGATTGACGGGGATGCCTTGCTGGTCAACGTAGTCCAAAATGGCGAGGGCTTGTTTGAGCTTGTTCTGTCTAGCGAATGTTTGAATGTCTTTGTAAATGGCCTGTGGGTTCTTGGAGTGGAGAGGTAAAGAGGAGGGAACGGGGGAGGGAAAGAAGGGCAATGAATGTGGGTTTCTTCTTCGTTTGCGGGGAAATTTGGGTGGGGATTTCGTGGAGGCTTTGATTCGGCAGAATTGTTTGGTTTTATGAAACAGAGGATTTGGAGGAGAAAGGTGAAGATTGAATGAAAGGGAATGGGATTGAATACATTCCCTCATTTCCTTGGAAATTTTCCGATTCCCAAATTTTAAAATTCACAGTAATTCATCCTTCATTTCAAAACTACATTTATCCTTTTTAATTATGAGAATAAATTTTTCATTTTAGATATTTCTTACCCTTCAATTTTTTAGTAAAGTACATATCCCGGGTATAAAATGTTGCTTTATTGATTATCCTTACTATTAAAAATTCTAGAATAATCATTTAACTATAAGACATTGATTTATTGAGTTTATCGATTGTTGAAAGTTACAAAATAGTTATTCAGCTATTTATATGTTTTAAACCTGTCTTTTTCACTAAAATAATTAATAACAATATAAGTTGGACGTTAACATACTGACTGAGGTATGATAATCGTTTAAGATTCTGAGATTAGATTTTTTCATATCTCAATTAGCAAGTTAACATCCAACTCAGACCGACATCAAATTTTTACTAAAAAAGAACGAGTTTGGAACATTTGAACAATCGATGATCATTTTTTAACTTTTAATAGACGAGGACTCAACAAAACAACACTCTAATTTAAATATCATTTTGTAACTTTTAATAATGAGAGACTCAACAAAACAACATCATATAATCAAAGGATCATTTATATACTTTAAATTTTTAAGAGACTAGGATCATTATAAAATAATTAAAGATATATACACTTGCTTTAACCATTTTATCATTAAAATTATTTAATAAAATAAATAAATGTACAAAAGTAAAATAAAAAAGTCTAATTTAAGTACTACATAATAAAATAGATAAATTATACGTATAATCATTAAATTATAAATAATTTTATTTTAATTTTTAATTCAAAAATTTTATCATTAAATTATTTAATTATATAAATAATATTAATTAAACTAACATAGTTGTTAAATGAATTTATATAACTACACTTTTAATCTTTATTATTTATATATTTTATAATTTTAATTTTTATTAAATCAAAAAAAATTATTCATCGCATAAATATTAATACATGTTATCATTAGATTGTAAAAATACTAGATTGTAAGAATGCTAAATAAAACAACAAATGAGAAAGGAAATGATCAGGTAAAAACGACATAACTAAACTAATGTAGCAGAGGCTTGACGATTTTCATGCAATAGGGCTTCAACTTCAGTTGGGGCAGTCAAACGTGAATGTCATTCGGGCGGTTCCAAGCTAGTTTTGCCATGCCATCGGCTACTCGATTCCCTTCACGAAGAACATGTCAGAATTGCAGTCTCTAATCTCTCTGGAGTAATTCCATCGGGTGGGAAGCAAGAGGAGATATGTGTTAGATTAAAATACATAATTACGGGCACATATTTATAATGTATATTGTTATTATAAAATATAACATAAATTAAGTGATCAATTATATTATAAAGTCATAAGGTATTAGAAGTGTCAAGGAAATAAAGTTGTAGATACTATTAAAGTAGTATTTATAATTAGATGAGGGACAAAGTTATAAGTACATAAAATAATTGATTCTTAAATAAGCTAAATAAATGATATCACTTTTGACTTCTTGGATGTCGATAAAGTATAAGGGTCAAAGAAATATGAGGGAATACATTATAGATATGTTTCATATTGCTTTGAGACTTAAGACACTTAACACCAGTAGTTAGCAATGCTGGAAAATGGGTCTTCTTTACTGTCGGAATTTCGAACAACAACATTGATATCATAAAAAGAGCAACAGGTTTCCACCATGGTTGTTTACCTGTTAGATATCTGGGACTTCCTTTAATAACAAGAAAAGTATCACAAAATGATTGTGGACCTCTGATTGATAGTATTAAATCTAGGCTCAACCTCTGGTCTAGCACACACTTGAGTTACGCTGGCAGACTTGAGCTCGTAAGAGCTGTACTGTTCAGCATTGCTAACTACTGGTGCATGAAATTACTGCTTCCTCAGTCTGTAATCAACAGGATAGAACAGCTCTGCTCCCGTTTCTTCTGGAAAGGCTCAGATAATACTTCTTCAGGTGCACGTGTTTGTTGGAATAAAAGTTGCCATCTGAAATCAGAGGGAGGCCTTGGGTTGAAAGACCTAAAATCTTGGAATAGAGCCTGCATAATCAAACTCATAAAAAATATACTTGCAGGCGATGGTTCCCTTTGGGTTGTTTGGATCAATGCCTATGTCATCAAGGATAAGGACTTCTGGAACATGGAAGGAGGTGCTAGCCTTAGTTGGAGCTTTAATAGAATTCTTAAACTTCGTAATGTAGCACACCCTGTCCTCTCGAGTGGAGCTTCCACCATTAGGGAAATTTGGCTAGAGATTAGATGCAAGGATGATAAAGTCCCTTGGCACACCTTGATTTGGTTCCCTCAACACATTCTTAAGCATAGTCTGATAGCTTGGATAGCGTTATTAGACAGACTCCCTACTTGTGATCGACTTCTACGCATGGGAATTATCACCAATGGGATTTGTGTTATGTGTAACGAAATACTGGAAACTCAGAATCACTTGTTTTTTAACTGCTCCGTTGCTTCTTTTTTGAGAGGAAAAATTATGCTTCTTATCGGTCTAAACAAGAACATATCTTCTTGGGAGGACATGGTAACTTGGGCTTGTAACTCATGGAAAGGTAAATCTCTCATTTCTAATATTCTTAAACTTGCTTGGTGTGCTAACATTTATGTTTTATGGGAGGAACGCAATCGAAGAATCTTCAAAGGATGCTCCAAAACTGTCGATGAACTTCTCAACATCATCAAAGAATTTGTTGGAATCAAGCTTAGGGGAAAAACCATTAATAGACTTGACTATGTAAACTCCAACCTCTGTACTTCTTGGGGTATTTATTAAACGATCGCTCTTTTTGTATATTATTTGTAATTCTTCTCTGTGATTGGTAATTGTTTTGCAACAGACATTGCTTATTTGGGTAATAAAATTTTATTTATCCAAAAAAAAATAAGATCGAGTTTTTCTAAAAGAATTACTTGTTCTTGTGATTCCAATATCGATTCCTATAGAGTTTAATCAACTCAAAAGGATAAACAAACTCTAAATGAGCTCATTTTTCATTATGTGTAAGAGGAAGAAAGGTTGAAGCATAATAAGTTTGAAAGTACTCACTTGAAAAGTGCATATAAAGATATGAGCAAAAATAAAACCATAATTTATTTATTAAGAGTCTAACTCAAAAGAGACAATAATATATTATAAAGGGTTGCTCTATTTTTAATAAGTTAGGACATACGAGGAAAAATTAAATTCTAAAATAGTAAGCAACTAATTTGGTTATTCTATGTGATTTAGGGGTTATAAGTTTTATGATCTCATAATTAGGAATATTTTTATATAAGATCTATAATATTATTTTTGAGGATGTTGAGTTTGGAGGAAGAAATAAGATTTGAGAAATTGATTTTAAGGAGGAATTGGTCATAACTCAATTCATATTATCATTTTTGATGATATCCATATGTTTACACACGTTGTTAATGAAGAATTGAATCTGGAATCTTAATAAGGTTATTTTGATAACTCTCCATTTAAGATTGGAAATCATTTCGGAAAAACAAACTCAACAACCTCATAGAACAAGTGTCATTAAGAAGATTCACGAGATGAGAGAAATAATATTTTAATTATTATGTTGTATTTCTTCAAGAAATAAGGATGACAGTGGAGTGATGGAGGATGATCTAATCAACTTTCATCATGTCATAAGAGTTATGACTCTCATAAGTGCAATAATGTCATGAAAAAAGAGTATAAGTTATATACAAGATAATAAAGTTTAATAACTTGTCTTATTACCTGAAGGTGTAAAATTAATTGGTTGTAAATGGATATTTAAAACCAAAATAGATGCAAAAGGTGATGTTGACAGGTATAAGACACATCTTATATATAAATGATATACCCATGAAGAAGGCATTAATTTTGTAGAGACTTTCTCTTTGGTTTCATTGAAAGACTATTTTAGGATAATCATGATACTTGTTGCTAATATTCAATCTTGACTTATATAAATTGGATTTCAAAATGATAACATTGATGAGATGTTTTATAAGGTGCAATTAGAAAAATTGTGTCTGATGATATAAAATTAATGATATGCAAATTAGGGAAATGCATTTATGAGTTTAAGTATGACTCCCTATAATTGTATAACAAATTTCACCAAGTGATTATATCATTTGGTTCTGGGATAAATTTGGTTGATAATTGTATATATATAACTGGGGGTAAACCAAATAATACCCCTTATTGATAAAGGAATCAAGTTTAGTCTTGATCATAGCCTTTTGAAACTAAGAAAATTTAAAAGATTCCTTATGCTTTGAAATAAATAAATATTTTAATGTATACTTAGGTTTATACGCATTTAGACATAGCGATGATTTTAGGATATTAAGCAGGTATTTCAACAATTTGGATATGGATTATTGTATAGCAGTCAAATTGATTCATACAATACATTTAAGAATAAAAATGTTACATGCTCACATATCAGAGGTCTTGTAAGTAAGAGATCATTATGTTTATAGACTCCGAATTACTGAAATATAAATGTAAAATTTTGTCACATGAACTGCTAATTATGAATTGATAAGAAAGACCACTTGAGTTATTTGTGACAACTAAGTTGTAGTTCTTTATTCCATATATATATAATATAACTTAAGTTTAAGAACATAAACATTATGTTTGTGGTTGTTAAAGAAAATTTAGAGTGATTATGTGTTTATAGAGCATGTTGGTACAAATTCATAACTGCGCGCTTACTAAAAAACTGTTGCCCAAGGTCTTTCATGAACACACTACTCTTTTGGGTGTAATATCATTTAAAGATATTCGGTTTTAGTGGGGAGTTCATAATTTTAATGCTCGTTTGTTATATACACAATTTTAGTTACTTTAGTTTAAGGATATTTATGTTAAAGTTATTTTCTGTAGAAATAAAGTTTGTTTTGGTAAAATTTGATCTCACTTAAAAGGACCAATTGAAAATAGACATGTGCGGTTCACATTGCATGTAATTTCTATACTAATGCTTCATGATTGATCTATGTCATTTGACAGTGTTTGTATACATGGCAATTGATGGGTCTAGTCATGATTGATACGACGAAGACCGTTTGATCCTATATGGATATAGTTGATGGATGAAATTATTATAGAATACATATTATATGATAACAAAATTTTGAGCTCATAAGATTATACATTTATCAAGAAACATATGTTGCCCAAGTGGGAGATTGTTATATTAAAATCCATAATTATGGGCACATATTTATAATGTATATTGTTATCATAATATATGACATAAATTAAGTGACTAATTATGTTATAAAGTCATAAGGTATTAGAAGTGTCATAAAAATAAAAGTGTAGATACTATTAAAATAATATTTATAATTCGACGAGAGACAAAGTTATAACTTATAAGTATATATAATAACTGATTCTTAAATAAACTATATAAAGGGGTCATGGTTTCTAATAAATAGATAATTTAGGATTTTCGCTTATCCCATTAGAGAGATTATAATCAAGAGAATTCTATCTTCTTAGAAGATCACTACCAAAGAAAGATTCAAGAACTTCAACCTATCAATTAATTCATGTATGCTTCCGCATCTATTTATTTTATTCTTGATGATTTGACATATTGGATCCTGATTGTTTTTCATATTTATTATGGTTTGGTTCTACAAGATGATCTCCATATGTGTTCCTTATAACAGCATGTTCCAAACCTCTTTATTATCAACTTAAACTATCATCATTTTCAAGTTTAAGCTCCAATATAACTTTAATCCTTCGAGGATCCCTCAAAGTTCACAGTTAAGAGTCGAACAAATTCCTATAAATTTTGAGAACCCTCCAATCCAAGCACAATTTGTTCGACGAATGATACCACCGCATTTTGTTAAGCTTGTTGATTTTCGTGGCCTGTCGGTATTCAGTTTGTACCGCCTCGGAGGTGGAGGGATCCATTTAGTTAAGCCAAGGGCCCTCCGATGATCAGTAGTTGACCTTTTGTAGTGATCTCGAACATGAACAGCTTCCAACATCAGTTAAGTGCATCTTTGGACTATGCTTTCAACTTCAACGACACCTGGCTCAAAAATGGCTCGATTGCATCTTGTCCAAATGCATCATATAATTGAACCAAACAAAATATTCCACTCCTTATTGTCCTTAGGGGAAATTGTTGGTTGTTGCAGGTTTTTTGTGATCCAATCCATGAATTCCATACCTAGAAACTCATCAATCTTCTCAGATAGTATCAATCCATTCCAAATTATTCGGGCCAGATAACACTCGTGAAAGACATGCGAATAAGACACCACATTTGCTTTACATCATTGCCTGCAACTAGGATCATCAGTTAAATGTCGGTGTGCACGTTCTTCATTGGTCAGGATTCATCCTCGACATATGAGCCATAAAAGTGTGTTGATTTCGGAGAGGCTTTTTAAGTTCTGCCAGTACTTTTTAGATCGATGAGATTGCTTCTTCCTCCACGTTTGCTCAAAGCTATAGGCCGTAGATAGTGTGAACCGTCTTGTCTCCTCCCAATTCCATCATAAGGTGTCTCTACTATTTAGTGATGGAGGTTGCACAACCGCAATTTATAAGAGAGCTACTTCGGGGAGCGATTGTTGAAGTGAGGTCCAGTTCCATTCTCCTTGTGACCATGGATCGAACTGGAATAGAAGTTAGAAAGGGGCTTGATGATCCTGAACGTTGATGCTCTAGGGGACCTGCAATACCCAGCCATTAGCCATGAGTCTTTCCAGAAGTCAACATTATCATCACTTCCCACAATTCAGACAATCCTATCACATACATCTTTCCAAACCGTGGACAGCCCAAACCATAATTTGCGAACAATTCCTTCGATTATTCGTGGATGGAAAACTCGCAGGTAACTTATATTTGGATCTTAGTACTCTTACCCAAAGTTGTTTATCATCATAGATTAGTGGAAACCCTAATTTCATAAGAAACACTTCGTTTTGATATTTGAGTATATATTTTAAAGGATCTCAAATGACTTATAATCTCTGTTTTTTTTTATAATACACGTTTAAATACCCTGTAGTCTATGATGTTTAAACTTGTAATCTCTAAGAATAAAAATAATTCATTTAATCACTTAGGTAATTTAATTCGTACTATTTTTTTTATTAAATCACTTAACTTAAGATTAACAACATATTTTGTTAAAGATTATATTATTAATAAGAATTATAGAAAGAAAAAGTTTGAAAACCCGAGACAATGAGGTGAGGGTGTTAGAGCCTAATTAATAAAACAAATTTATCACTTAGCTTAAGATTAACAACATATTTTATTAAGGGAAAATTTTACAGTGCACGTTGCACACCATAACATATCACTACAACAATGTGCTCGTCCAACTCAGTTGGTAGAGTGCAAGGCTTTTAACCTTGTGGTCGTGGGATTGAGTCCCACGGTGGGCAATTCATAATTCGGAGGTCTCCCACGGAAGCTGCTCTCAACCTGGCGTTGGGGGCAGCCTACTATCCTACCTCCCCTTACCCCATTACATATAGGAATAAGGGTCAGCTATTTTTTGAATTGCCCGTCCAGCTCAGTTGGTAGAGTGCAATGCTCTTAACCTTGTGGTCGTGGGATCGAGTCCCACGGTGGGCAATTCATAATTCTGACTGCCGGAGGTCTCTCACGGAAGTTGCTCTCAACCTGGCGTTGGGAGCAGCCTACTATCCTACCTCCCCCATATTCCATTACATATGAGAATAGGGTCAGCTAATTTTTTTTAAAAATATAAATTACAAGTTTTGTACCTAAATTATCACTTTTTTTAATTTTAGTATTTAAACTTTAATTTTTCAAAATCATTTGCGGTAATTCTTATGTGGCATGATATGTCAATTTTTCAATTACCACATCACTTTTTCATTTTTCAGTAATTTTTAATTAATTTTATTCAACTAATTAGGTGGTAACATGTCTCCACCTATAGGATAAAAAGACAAATCATTTTTTCTCTTAGTATGAATTGATATTGAGTATCTCACATGAGAAACAAATCACTCAACCATTGAGTGAAACTAATCATTTGACCAAATTTCACCATATTTTGTATTTAACTTATATGACGACATCACCATAAAATCAATATTTTTCAATGATTATAAGGTTAAAATATGGAACACTTTAAATTAATCACCAAAAGAAATAAAAATATATACTTTAAACTTATACTTATATCATTATTAAATTAAAAGCTAATTTTTCACTTTATTTATAAATAAAAGTAAAAATTAATCTATTTTTATAAAAATTATATGAAATAATTATAAAAAAGGTATATTTATAATATTATAAAAATATTTATTTTTTTAAAATCAAATTATTTATTTAATTGAAATAATATTATTTTAAAATTATCTATTTAATTTTAAATAATTTAAATTTAAGGTAAATTATAAGTTTAGTAACTAACTATCACTTTGGTTATGTACAATATTATTTAAAATTAAATCGATAATTTAAATTATTATTTCAAATAAATAATGAGTATTATTTCAAATAAATAAATAATATAATTTTAGAAATTAAATAAATATTTTAAAATATTTTTATAATATTATAAATAAACTTTTTAAAATAATTTAATATAAATTTTATTATTATTTTTGAATAGAAATTGATAGTATTATTAAAAAGTAAATATATCTAAAATTACAATAGAGTTTACAAATATAATCGTAAAATAATTACATAATTTAACTTTTTCCTATAACATTGAAACTAGCCATTTTAGATCACATAAGAATCATACATGGACAAAGTTAAAAACCCAACCAAAAGACTTAAACAAAAAATAGATGTGAACAACTCTGACTGCAACGGCGAACAAACCACAAAAGGGGATTAATCCACTGAAAGACCACTGAGAATTGTAAATCAGAGTTGAGCGTCATGAAAAACTATCCACAAACGTAAAATCACACATCCAAAATTAATTTGAGGATCCACAGCAGGGAAGATCAACGGGGTTACAAGTAAGCGTCATCTTGATCAGTCGTGGTGTCATCAAATCTCATCATGAAAAAACATAAATAAAAGAACGATTAAGCGACTGAGAAAGAAAACGAAAAATATGCCACAAATGCAGAGAAAAATGTGCCACAAAGACGGAGAAAAACGTGCCATGAAAGTAGAATTATTCTTATTAAAATACTAAGAAACAAATAAAAAAAAGAACCAACGGACAACAACTAGCATCAAAATTGATATCGTCGCTGAATAAACAAAATTAAATAATAAAAAGTTTATATCTATAAAAACGATTAAAGAGAAAACGAAAGGAAAAAAGAGAGGGATGGGGAGAGCGACTAGTTTAATATAAATTTATAAATACATACAAGTAATTATTTAATTATTTTTTATTTCCAAATAAAGTAAAAAAATTCTTTAATTTAATAATGATATAAGTAAGTATTAAGTTTGATATAATAAAAATAGATTTGCATTATAGTTGAATGACTAAACTTTCGATCATTAATTTAAAGTGTCATATATTCAATTTTAAAGTGCAACATATTATTATATAAATTAAATACAAAATATGATAAGATTAACATAAATGACAAGCTTAATTCAATAGTTGAGTTGCTTGCATTCTTCCTGTAAGAATCCTATGTTCAACTCAAGACAAAAGCAATAATACTTCCTTATATTTTATCATCATAGTTGATGACAAATATCATCATTTAATTAGTTGAATAAAATTAATTCAAAAGCATCGGAAAAAAATGATGTGAAAATTAAAACAATAGAAAATTTGACATGTCATGTTACATCTTAATGGTTTTTAAAAAAATAAAGTTTAAGTATTATAACTAAACAAAAATGATAGTATAAGCATTAAACGTAAAATTTGCCTTTTTGATATTTACTTAATAAGAATATTTTAATTAGTGATGTGTTTTAGTATGTCACTTTAATAATATGTTACGATATGCGTTATGATGTAGTCTCACCCTCTTATTATGACCTTAAATTACCCGGTGATTAGGCATCAGATCTACATTTTCAGGGGGTTTTTTGGTCTAATTCTCTTCAATTGTGTTAATCATTTTTCTGAAAATTTTCTTTCGACAAAATAATGTCGTTTTATATATTAAAATAAATGTTTTCTTTTGTTTCAGTAATTATGTTGGTAATTATCATCATTTGTTATTAAATTAATGATCCAATAATATATTTATATTCACTCATTTTCGTCCGGAGCTTATTTAGTATATAAATAATAATATAATATATTTTTTTAAAATAGTTTTTATTAAACATATAATATATAGTTTTAGAAAACGTTTTTGAAAGTATATAATATATAGTTTTTAAAAAAATCAATTTTTGAAAATATATAGTATGATTTTGAAAATATGTTTTTAAAAACATATATAGTTTTGAAAACATTTAAAAAACATATATATAGCTTTTTAAAAATGGTTTTTTGGAAACATATATAATATATAATTTTTGAAAACATATTATTTTTGAAAACATAATATTATATAGTTTTATTATATATTAATATTAATATTATTTATTATTATTATTATTATATTTTTAATTTTATTTTCGATTTTTCATGTCCAAGTCCAAATTGAGTCCAAGCAGTCCAGCAAGGGTGTCAAACCGGGTCATATCAGCCTGACCTAGCAAAGCAGGCCCGGTAAGGGGCCAGACCCAACTCAAGATAATTAGGGTTTCATCATAAGCTAAAGGTGGAGCAACATGTAAGCTGCCAGATTAGATTAATGACCCAGATAGCATCAGGAAGGCAAAGGGCACCATTCAACAGCGCGTGAGAGCCACGCGCTAACAAGGCTGAGATTTCCGGCACTGAAATCCAAAAAATCACACCCCGGGAATGAACCATCCCCAAAACTTTTGGCCAACAATGAGCAATAACAAACCAAAACAACATGGGATGAAACGAAAACCCTTAACCACGAGTAAATTGGGAAACAGGGGTAAACGACACCCGAAGCAAACGAAACGACCCTGAAAAAATCTTTCCGAGCGTGGCTATAAAAGCCCTTGCAAAACACAAGCGAACCAACGGGAAAAAAAAGCATCGAGCAGCAAACAAAGCAAAGCATTCGAAATAGCAAGAGAAAAATCACAAAAAATATCAAGTGCTCGGTTTTAGGGTGGCATAAAGGAAAGCACGGCCGTGGAAAGCCAAAGGTCGTCGGAAAAATAGAAGTTTTTGCCAAAAAAGGTAAAACCCGAGAACTCTTTTTTAGATCTACGTTGAGGAAAGTGTTTTCTTGGTATTTGGGGCTCAGATTTTGCTTTATGGGGTCGAGAGGGAACTTGTAGGTAAGTTTGGGTTTTTCGGCCACTGACGGTGGTGACCAGAGTGGTGGTCGGCACGATGAGGCTTCATCGTCGGGTGGCCTACCGTAGGCTGGTTTGGGGAGAGAGTTGAGAGAGTTTGGGGGTTTGATTTTAGGAAATGGGTGAAAATGAAATAAAAATGGTGTTTTAACGTGCATATATATAGGATACCTCTGTGCAATTACCAAATATTAAAATTATTTATGCAGTCTTTGTACTTTTGATGCGTAATTCATTTTAGTCATATATTGTAATTTTGCCCTTGAATTTTGAATTTATTCAATTTAATCTCAGTTTAAATTCCTTATATTTTGCAAATTGACTCCTCCTAACTTTTTATTTTTCTTGCAGCTTTCAAATAATATCAATTTGCTCCTTAATTTGAAATTTTTTTTTAGTTAAATCCTTTTAATTTAAAGTTTTTATGTTATATTTCTCAATTTAATTGTGTTTTGTTTTAATATGTAACACTGGTTTGATTCATTATTTTTTAGGGTCAATTTTAAATTCTTCAATGGTAAGTAATTCGATCGAACTTTTAAATTTTAATTTGACTTTTAATTTTCACCATTAAGACAACCGATAAATTAAATTGGTACCGAAATGACAATACATGAGTGCTAATTCTTCTATGACTGTAATCGACTCTCAAACCCGATTCAATTATGATAAAAATACAGATCAGATAAAATGGTAAATTAGGATATCCGATCAACCTAATTTTAAATAATCGGTGACGACTTCATCACATCGAAATTAAGTTGAAACCAGATTCTGGACCAACCTGAAGGACGGTTACGATAATATTTATAGTCAAAATCAAAACTCAGTTCTGCAATTAAAATAATAAGTTCAGTATTATAGTTAAAATAATTAAAAAATTAATAATCTTAATTATAAGTTCACCGTCTCCGCGGCTGCATCGTATATTGCACCGCCTTGCATGCTGATATAAATATTTCACCGTCTGTTTTTACATGGTAAACATAAAGTGTCGTTAAAGCAGGTGTAAGGGCACGCAGAACTGGGTTTTTTGGATACCAGTCCTTGATGGCTCCGGTTCGAAGATCAAATGTGCTATCGGTTGTTGGACAAACTATACAACCATCCTGTAAAAGGGGGAAAAAGGATGCAATCAGACATTTGCTGTTCATCATTCTAAGAGTACCTCTAAAAGTTCCAGCGTTTGCATATCTGAACTCTGAACCGGAACCGGAAGACTGTCCCGGTTACACATGAGAGATTTGGAATAAAATAATAATTTAATTATAAAAAATAAAAAATGTTGAGTGAGTAATATAATTCATCTTATAAAATAATCTTAATTAATAATTAATTTTTTATTAAATAAATATAAATCAAATTATAACAATTGGACAATAATATTTTAAATATTAATAGAAAACTGATACTTTTGTCTTCTTAATAATTAAAACATTAGAAATTTATAGAAAATAGAAAAAAAAAATTGACAACCGTCTTTTAAATATTAGTAGAAAGTGATACTGTTGTCTTCTCAATAACTAAAACATCAGAAATTTATAAAAAGAATATATAAAAATGATAAAAACTAAACTCGTTAAAATGTATCATTATGGTAAAAAGAGATAAATTTAAATATCAATATAAATTTAGAAAATTAATGAGTAATGTGAAAAAATAAATTTAGATATTGATGTGAATAAAAAATTATCAATAATATAAAAAAACAAGTAGGAATTAAAATATAATTTATTCCTTTAATATAATAATAGCTTAAAGAAAAAACCTTGTTTTCAATTTATTAAAAGAAAACCTATTTTTTATTGATAATCAGAAATTGGAGTCAAACGTAAACTCTTTGAGAAGATAAATTTACTTTTTAGAAAAGGGAATAGAGAAGTAGAAATCCCCAGAAATGGTAGGTTTCTCATAATTTTCTTCATTCCAATTCTTTTCAGTATTATCCTCTCTGTTATGTCGTTTTTCTGTCTCCTAATTAAAAAAAAAAATCTGCTATTTCATCACTTATTTAAGTTTATTTGTAAAAAACAGTTTTTTTTTTCAGCATTCAAATAAATTCTTTTGTTTGTTTATCCATTCTTATTATTATCAATTTGCTCAGATTTTAATCGGCTGATTGTTGACGTTCTTTTTATAATCTGGGTGTTCCGTATAGAAGAAGTAAGGTTTTTGGTTTGGGTTTTTAATTTTCAGCATTCAAATAAATTCTTTGGTTTGCTTATTCATTCCGATAATTCTTCAGTTTACGCAGATTTTAATTGGTTGATTGTTGACGTACTTTTTATAATCCGGGTGTTTCGTATAGAAGAAGTAATGTTTTGGTAGGGTTTTAAATGCTGGGTGGGATTGTAAGCGCCTAAGAACCGATGTTATAACGAGGTTCGAATTCGAGCAACAATGGAGAACATGGGTTTCCTTGTTGCTTAATGCATGGTTAGAAGAGGGATTTTGTATGTTTTATACAAGCACATTCGAGGCATAGCTAGTGGAAAACAAGGGATTGTTTGGGGGGGGGGAGGGATTATGGGCTGCATCTGCATCAAAGGAGCCAAAGATGAGAGTTTTGACGACAATTGCAATGACGAAAATGGAGATTAAAACAGGGGATCAGTGCAACTGATTGCTCCTACACCAACAAAGAATGATGATCTTTTAGCTGATCGACGTTACTCCCTACGCCAACCATCCAAAACCGGTCGTTTTTCTGTGGATATAGCTGTCTATTCTGCTCGGCCTGTCACCGAACTAGTGGCTGCCAGATGGCCGTCGTGGTTAGTTTCAGTTGCTGGAGAAGTTGTTAAGGGATTGCTGCCTCGGCAGGTCGAATCTTTTGACAAGTTAGAGAAAGTAATTACTTCCCGTCATTCTTTCTCCTAAATCACTTCACTTTTTTGGCCTTTTTTTTTCCCCTTGAACTCAATTTGGTTTCCCCATGCAATTGCATTTCTTATTGTATGCGACAAATTTTTTTCATGAGTGTTTTTGCCCATACTGACATAGTCTTTTGTATATGCAGATTGGTCAAGGAGCTTACAGCAGTGTATATAAGGCTCGTGACCTAGAAACCGGCAAAATAGTTGCCATGAAGAAGGTCCGATTTGCCAATATGGATCCCGAAAGTGTCCGCTTCATGGCTAGGGAAATCATCATTTTACAGAGGCTTGACCATCCTAATGTTGTGAAGCTTTTGTGTATAGTCACTTCAAGGATGTCGAGCAGCTTGTACCTTGTCTTCGAGTATATGGACCACGATCTTGCGAGGCTTGCAGCAACTCCTGGCATCAAGTTCACCGAGCAGCTGGTATATATTTCTCTATGCAATAAAATACCTTGCTCGGGTTATATCTGCTTTGGGTCTTATAAGAGGCATATGCGATTTTGTTGTAGATAAAATGTTACATGCAACAGCTGTTTCTTGGCCTTGAACACTGTCACAGCCGTGGTGTTCTGCACCGAGACATCAAAGGCTCGAATCTTCTGATAGACAACAATGGAGTTCTTAAGATTGCAGATTTTGGTTTGGCAACTTTGTTTAAACCGGACCAAAAGCAGCCACTGACAAACCGTGTCATAACTCTTTGGTACAGGGCACCCGAGCTTTTGCTTGGGGCTAATCGATATGGAGTTGCTATAGATATGTGGAGTGCAGGTTGCATCCTTGCTGAACTATTTGCTGGGAAGCCGATTCTTCCAGGAAGAACAGAGGTAGTTTCTCTTTTATGTGTTGGGAATATGACTGCATGACTGATTCTGCATATTTTTGCAAATGCACTCTCATTTTTCTTTGTTCTTCTGTAGAATAATGCTAACTGACGATGTTACTCGGATATGTATGCCAGATATGGGTATGTACAAGTTTTTCTAAGTTGTTTCGTTTCTGATTACTCCAGGTAGAGCAAATGCATAGGATCTTTAAACTCTGCGGTTCACCCTCTGAGGAGTATTAGCAGAAAACGAAAATTCCACATGCAACTAGTTTCAAACCTCGACAACCTTACAAACGACGTGTTGCTGACACTTTCGGAAACTTCCCGCATTCTGCCTTGTCTCTTGTTGATAAACTCCTCTCGTTGGAACCAGATGTTCGAGGATCTGCTACTTCAGCACTTAGAAGTGAGGTATTTGGACAACCAGCTATATGCCTTTTTGTTGTTGTTTGGTATTTTTTTTCTTCACATCTTGTTCTATGATATTGCTGGACCGATGGTCGAATCATCAGTTCTTTACAACTGAGCCTCTCCCTTGCAATCCCATCGGATCCTATCCTCCAACCAAGGAACAAGATGCTATACTCCGTAATGAGGAAGCAAGAAGGTTGGTTGTTTTCATCCTTTTTTTAACCTATGCATACATAAACTCATGCTACGCTAAGTAGTCATGTCTTCTTGTAATTGCAATTCCAGATTATCAATGAAAGTTAATGGGAAAAAATAACCCAAGAAAATCATATCGATTTATTTTTCATTCTGATGCATTTATCCTATACTGATGGATGCCTGAGAAAGAAAAGACAAGGATGATTCCATGACTTCCTCTTCTTCTTTTGAGAAATTTTTGAATCCATCTTTAAACTTCTATTTTTTCATGTAACTTCAGGAAAAGAGCAGAGGCTGTCAAGGGGCGGGGAGCTGAATTGGTGAATTCACCGGAATTCATTCCTCAGGGACCATCAAAACCAGTTACCACTCTTAATACGACCATCCTAGTGCCTCGGCTATTGGAGTTGATCCTCTTAAGGTCACCTCGCAAAATGGCTTATCTCATTCCTCTTCGATGATCCATATCAGTGCAGTAAAGTCATGGAATAAGGCAGTTTGTATCAGAAACTCTAGCAACATTAGGAAACAGAATTCATTGAACCCTCAGGCCGTCAACACTTCCTATAAAGAAAGATGATAGAGCATCAAACAATGATCAAGCCTCGGTAATTTAACCAACTGTTTCCAACCACTTTTCGTTCAACTTTTCTCGTTATCATCATCATATCATGTTTAGGTCAGATGATCTAGTCATGTTACAGTACATACCTATGTTTCTTCGACACGAGTGTGTCTCGGATATGGATATGGTAATGTCTAACATGGGGATGCAACTCTCTTAACTGCTTAGATGGGTACGTGCAAGATTTAAGATTCGGATGTCAAATATCGAGTTTTGGGTAGAAATGATCCTCTAGTCGACTCCTATCATGTCTTTGCCGTGCATCATTTGTAATGTTTCATATATTCTTAAACTATTGCAGGTTTATGTAGCAAAGGAAAACAAGATCCACTGTTCTGGACCACTGGTGCCTCCTGGTGGAAACAACCCAAGTCATGCTTAAAGAGGATGAAAGACAAATCCAGCAGGCTGCTCGAAAAGGACGAATCGAGAACTGAGGAAAGCAGTAAAAATTTGCAATGTAACACAAGTGCATCATGGTGGGAATACATCGTAAAAACCGTATGCTTTTTGCTTGCTTCCATGTAAGAAGCTTGCTCCGAGAGCTCTCCGATACCATTTTCGCTTCGAAATGCCGAGTTGCAACCCTTGTGAACTTTATTTGCTCGTCGTCAGAAATCAGAATACAACAACATTGAGATGGAGAGGTTAAATTGATTTGGGGTTATGAGACTTTCTGATGTTCATGAAATGTTGATAGGGTTGGTCTGGTTAACTTGCATTGCAATTGCAATTGCAAGCAAGAGGCGGTGCAGGAATTTATTGTGTACAGTACGAATTTGCTCTTTGTTCTTATAGATGGCATTCTTTTTCGGCATCACTTTTTTTTGGGATTATTTTTTATATATACACGTGCATATATAAGAAATTATATCATTAGTACTTACATTATGCATAGATTATGAATTTAGCTCTTATACGTTAATTTAGACACTTTTAGTCTTCAATACTTTTCATATTTTAAAATTTTGATTTTAATTTAATTAAATTAATTTAATCTCTAATTAGATGATGATAAATATCACTATTAAGTTAGAGGATACTTCTTTAATTTTAATTTATTTAATCTAATAATTTTTTTCCTGCGCTAGGTGGGATTTGAATCTGGTACAAGGAAAGATCATACCGACACCTGAACCGCGACCTATTCCGTTACATTTTTTATATGTGCTCAACTTCACAAAGCTTATCAATCTCTTCATCATCATCTTCCACTTCTTTTTCTTGGAGAGATAAAAGATAGTATGGTGATCAAAGTAAAAGAGGTAAAAATAGTATGGGGACGAATGGTGTAGTTTACCAAAAAATTTAGGATCATTAGTCTCCGGCCTAATAAAAAAATTGACTAAAATATATATATATATATATATTCAATTTAGGTGCTTAAACTCTAAATTGAACGAAAAAAAATTAAGCAAATAAATGAAAAAAGAGATACAGTAAGCTTTAGTTTCCAGGTGAGTAGCTGGTTTCTGATTGTACCGGTTCAACAACCCAGTTGGGTGCAGTTTTTTCTATCACTGAACAGGAGAAGAAAAGGAGAATGAAGATCATTTGATTGAAAGAGAAAAGGCAGTTAATATTATGTACATATGATTCATTATCTACATATCAATATTCAATACTCAACTTCTTAATTCTATATTCATCCATTAGGCACATTACCAGTCAGATGACCTACCCTATATATCTTGCTTTGGCTTCCTGCTTAATTCTGAGTACTGACCACCCATTTCCTGCAAAATCTCCTTCCACAAGCTTTCCGACCAAGTGTCCGATGAATCACCGAAAATCAGATTTGGGCTGCATGCTGCCACGTGCCAATAGCCAGACTCAATTTCCTCTCTCAACTGATCAAACTGCCATCCAGCATACCCGACGAAGAACTTGAAATCCTGAGACTTGAGCGTTCCTCTCTTCACCAGCTCGGCAGCTTCCTCCAAACTATTTTTAGCACCGAAACAGAGGCCGGGAATCACCTCTTCGAACCCAGGATTAGATTTCTTTCCCACTCTTAAAAGAAACACACTCGCTTCAAGAGGCCCCCCGAAGTGCAGGGAGCAATCGACAAAGGTAGTGGCTAATTCGTTATTATTGGGTTTCATGTGTTTGATCTTCTTGTGAAGTGGACGATTAACGACAACTCCAAATGGCCCTTCTTGTGGATGTCTGGTTCCGGATCTCAGAAGGAGAACCACTGTTCGTTCAAACGAGCGAACTCCATCAAGCTTCTCAGTGGCAAGAAGAACACAGCCGGTCTCTGACACCGAAAGTGGGTGTGCCCATTTCTGGCCAAGAGGTTTCGACACATGAGGTGTTTCACCTTGTTTATGAGCATCGGAATCTGTCTTTTCCACCTGTTAAAAGTTATTTTTTTCTATAGATCAAGAATTCCAAATTTTATACACATCGCTTTCAATGCTTTTCACATACATAACAGGTCAATTAACATTGAAAAGAACTAACAATAAACTAGAAAGTAAACAGATTTTGCTTCCAAATGCAGCATATGATAAAAGCAACAAAAAGTTAGAATAATTACAAAATTATACTGTTAGAATAAGCACAAGGAGTTCATTTGATTTCTGCTGCATGCATAGCCGTATCCTTGACTAAAGAAATTTGTTTCTTAGAAACAATAAGAGAAAGACTTGTATCCGACATATAGATACAAAGATATGACCATACCCATGTTCGGCTCACACCTGAGTACATGTAACATAGATTTTACCCCTCAAATATTGGAGAAGCAGAATGTACACAATTAAAGGACGAAAGACGTCACCTGGTAGTTATTATATAGAATTGCCCTGAACTCTCGCCAGTTTTTGCTTACATCATGGGACTTCTGAGAAGCATCATCATCAGATTTGTTGCTGCCTGAAGAATTATTTATTCTCGAATTGTCTCTATCAGGAATTGATTGATCACCATTTCCTGGATAAATTCCCACAAACATTCAAAAACCGTGTTAAATTCAAGTTGTGGCAACTCTGAAATGCCGATTTATGTATTGAATCATACACCAAATAATAATAACAAGATGAAATCAAGGAAACAAAGAGGAACGTAAGACTAAATGATTTATAGATCACCAAATCTAAATGAATATTGCCAACGACCTCTTGTCCTAGCAGCAAGAGACTCACATGATACCAATACCTATACTTCTGTCCTTCATATCAAACACACAAGAGGGAAAAAGAAAACAATGCAAGGGGGAAAAAAAGGATTTTCAAGACACATTTGAAAGAGACACTATAGACCAAGACTAGGTACCAAAGCCACAATCCTAGGCTCCTAGCTCGAATAAGAAAAACTTCAACATTTAAACCAAATCGAAATTCCAATAAACACTAACAATTCTACAGTTAAGATTAGTACATCAAATCACTAACCTTTGTGAGTTCATTCATTTCAAAACTAACACTTTACTGTTTCAATCAAATGGTCAGTCACCGTCCTTCAATGTTCAAAACTAATCCATTATTTGAATTAATCATCCTTAAACGCTTTCAAATACTCAACAAGAAGTAGCTTCAAAAACCCAACGATATAAACAACAAATTATCAACAAAATTAATTACTGAAAAAAAGAAATTAAAAAGTGCCAAAAGCTATGGATCTTCCTAAATTTGCATGAGAGAAAAAAAAGGGGAAAGAAAGGCACACCGGGAGATGAGGAAGGAGAAGATGAATTATCTTGATTATTGTTCTTAGCCATAGCTTTAAAGGTGAAAGAACGATGGGCAGATGAAGGAAGGCATATTCTTGAAACCCTGATTTGAGAGACTCCGAATTTCGAAATCTTGCAAGCATTGGATCTTTCAGGAATCGAATTTCTCTTTGTCAACAAAGCAGCAGAAGCAGGAGGATTCCCAGGGTTTGCGTTCTTCAAGTGAACCGCCCAAAGATCCATTTTTCTCTCTAAAAAGTCAGCTACTTGATCTTCTTTCCCCTGCTCAAAGCCGAAACAGTATCGTTTGGAATAAAACAAGGAAATTACGATGATGAGAGAAAATCTGTAACAGATTATATGGATTTGATTATTAATGGAATTATTAAGGGTTAACTACATGGATGGTAACTTATTATTGTATTTTGTTCACTTTTGATCACTGATTTCAAAAAACATAAGATATGATCAGTTTCGTTTTTATTTAATTAATACATAGTCACCCTGAGTTAACTGCCGTTAACAGTAGTTAAATATTTGTTATATAATCACACATATTATTCATGTTATTACATATCTTTTAATTTAGTCGTAGTTTTAATAAATTAAAATAAATTTAATCCTCTAATCAAACGATACCACTTGTCATGCCATTAAGGTTGTTAAAAAATACCAGACCCGATTGAGCTGATCAGTGGACTCGCTAATCCAGTTAAAAAAATATAAGCTATTTATAATAAAAATACCTAATTTTCGGGGTCAGGTGCCCTACAGGATTTTTGGGTCGAGCATGAGTCACAAAATGTTGGTTAACTGGGTACCCTCTAACTCGATACCTGATTTATTATATATATAGTTTATTTTATATTAAATTTTTATTCATAATCCTCAAATTATTTCACTCTAACATTTTAAAATCTTAATTTCTTAAATTTTGACACCATAACGTTCTAAATTCTTAATTTCTTAAATTATTTCACATTAACGTTCTGAATTATTTTTAAAAATATTTATTTTAACTTCAAAATATTTGAAATTTAATTATATTTCTTTATTTTAAATTTTAATAATTTTTATTTCAATTATGTAATCTAAAATTTTAAACTTTATGTGTTATATAGACTTTTATTTTAAATTTTATAATTTTTTATATAATTTTTTTAAAAATAATATAATTTAAAGAAAATAAAATATTATGAAACGATACTCATGACCCAAATTATTTATAACATAATTATATATATATATATATTAATTTATTAAAAATAATTTACTATTAACTTAATTTAAAAATATTTTATTTTATTTTCATTTAAAATATATAATTTATTTTAATTTATTAAAAATATAACTAAATTAAGAGAATATGTAACTTACAGGGACTTGCAGGTACCAAATGTGTGGGTATATCAAAATATTTAACTGTTGTTAACGACTAGAGCTGGGTATACGGGCTACCAGCCCGTTTAGCCTGTGGGTTTTGGCGATGCGGGCTTAAACGTAACGGTTTAAAAAACCCGCAATCATAAACGATCTTGAATTCTAAGGTCCGCGGCCCGTCCATTTAACCTGCAGACTAAACGGGCTTACACGTTTACTGTTACTGTTTATGTGAAAAAAGAGAGAAGTTTGGGAGATAGAGAGAAACGACGGAGAAGGGAAACAAAAAAAAAATGAAACTATGGTTCCTAAAATTTTATAAGGGCGTATATATGATATAAGTCGCACAAAACAACGTGTTTTAGGGATTTAGGGCAACCATGACAAATTTTAATGTGCTAATCGTGTAAGGGCTCTACCCACTTTTAAATTAATGCAATATAATCCTCAAATATAGTTTATTATTTTAATTTAGCACTCCAATTTCATGTATTTTTTTATTAATGCCTCAAGTTTTATATATTATTTGCATATTATGTTACTTTACCTTTTTAATTTAATTATTATATTTATACATGGTTTAATATTTTGATTTGTTTTTTTCTTCTGTTTTTTAACGTATATGTATATAGTTTTTCTTATGATTAATTATTGGATTATAATAAACGTTTTATGGCTTATATATATATATTGATGATATTAATTATAAATGGTAAATACGTATATAAAAAGATAGAAACATTTTTGCTTATGTTATCATATTACGTTACCATATGTATAATTAATACATTCGAACTTCAAAATTGGATATCATCAAATTAAAACGTGAATTGAGCTTTAGATTTCAGTGCACATAAAACGTAAATTAGGCTATGGCTAAAATGCACATAAAACGTGAATTGGGCTAAACATGAATTGTCTTCCGTAAAACATAAAATAAATTAAAAAAAATAATTAAATTAAGTGGGTTACCCGCAGGTATACCCATTAAACCTGCGGGTTTAACGGTCCGAGCTAATAAATCCGCAATTTAAACGAGCTTTATTTTTTGAGGCCTGATGCCCGCACGGGCCACGGGTTATACGGGTAGCATACGGGCCTTAGCCCATATACCCAGCTCTATTAACGACAGTTAGCTCGGGGTGATCAAATATTGTTTAAATAAAAAAGTAAGTGATGATATCTTATATATTTTGAAATTAATAACTAAAAGTGGTTAAAACCCAAAGATAAGTGATCAAGCGTGAGTTAACCCAATTATTAAAGGGGAGAATGCAAAGAAAATAGATGCGCAATACAGCTAGGAACTGAAAATGACTCGCTTGGCCTCGAATGGAGTGAGAATATGCTTTATTTTAGACTTTTTTTTAGGGTCTAGATGTTTGGATAAATAACACTATTAGTCCTTCATCGGTTGTCATGTTTCTCATTTTATCACCTAATTATATACTCTTTTAATTCAATCACTAACTCTATGGAAATAATTTTTTGGACAAACTATTTAACTGTCGCCAAACTTTCAAATAGCTTTCATTTTGGTAAAACCCCCCCTCAATTTAGTCATAATCAATAGAAAATTATTTATTTTAGTTGTTCAAACTATAAAGTTATTATTTTTGAGTACCCGAGTTCGACCACCATAGAAATTAGGAGTGTGAGCATTCAATATCAAAAAATTAAAAGTTACATTTAAATATATAATGTTTTGTACTTATCCCGAATTAATTAAAAAAAATCTCAAGCATTGATGTTCAGCCAATAAAACTCACTTTTCCGTCCGTAACCCACTCTATGAACCATTAATACGACATATTTCAACTCCACACCAAGTTATATTTTTTAATTATAATCGAGAATTTCCCAAATTTTAAGAACCATGTTCAGTCCTTATGGAAGAGTTATAGGCTATTTGTGTTCATATCATTGCAGGAGAAGTTCCGTCCCAAGGCATTTGTTGGATGGGATGATGTCTCATTATTCTATTAGTTAATCATTGTCCAAAAATTATTTACTTAAATTTCAAAGAATAAAGTGTCAACTCCATTTATTCTTATTAATAGTGTCTATAATATATTATTAATAAATTAAAAGATATAAATAAATATTATTATAATTGCTTCAAACAATTAAAAATATAATAATACGTATGATATTTTTATAGGGTTGTGTGAGAGTCAGAGAATGCATTGGTATGCGCATTGGGGCTCGTGACGTTTGCCCCGTGATTGGTTATTAGTTAGTGTCATCATCCCATCCCATGATTATCTTATGTGACTCAGCAAATCACCAACGGTAATCCTTCTTTATTTCTATATCCCCAATCACTTCCATTAATTCAAGGTACCGTCTTCGCAATTTTCACACTGTTGGTACAAAGCAACCCACCCCCACTGCCTCCTTCGATATCCGAATCCCCTGTTTTTTACTCACTCTCCTGAAGTTTTCAAGTTCCTTCTTCTTGTACGTCATCTTCAAGCTCAAAGGTACAAAGCAAAATGCGCCTGCTTTCATTTTTCTAAGCCAACCCATCATCATTAATTTATGAATCTATGTTTTTTCACAGATATGTCAGGCTCAGGGATAGTGCGAAGAGGGATTCATTATTTGCAAAAGCTAAAAGCTGCGAATATACCTTCCGATTTGATAGAACAGGGCCAAAATCGTGTTGTTGATGCTTCTCTTACCCTAATCGGCGAGAGGGCAAAGCTCAAGGTTATATATATACAACTTAAACTGATTGCTTCTCTTGATTCCCCCCTTTTAAGGCTTTTGAACTTCATAATTAATATTATTTCCAGGGACAACTTGTGCGTGCTTTGGGTGGCTCTTTAGCGTCAACAACACTGCTTGGAGTTCCCTTAGGACATAATTCATCCTTTCTTCAAGGACCCGCTTTTGCTCCTCCTCGTATTCGGGAGGCTATCTGGTGTGGCAGCACCAATTCTACCACTGAAGAAGGTGGGCTCTTCGTTTCCGTTCAGTAAAGGATGTTATCATTTATTATATCCCTCCTACGAGAATTATATATATATATATATATTGTTGGTACTGGACTACTGGTCTATATTACTCAGATTTAGGCGCTAGTGACGGATATGAGAGTGTTCGACACCTGTATGTTCAAATTTTTCTAAGTTTTTTAATGTATTTGGAGGACCATATCCCTATACTCTGAATATTGGTCAAAAACTAATGTTGGCAGTCACCCCTGGAAATTTCAAATTATCATATATTTTAGATATTTTCTTTGTATTTTGGACAATATGACAATGTGAATTTTGGACACATTGTGATGGAAGTGGTTAACATTTGGAATCATATTATAAACAGTTAACCTGTTAATAATATTCTCAAACTGTGTACCCTGGTCCTGCAGGGAAGGAACTAATGGATCCGCGGGTGCTAACTGATGTCGGTGATGTCCCTGTTCAAGAAATCCGTGATTGTGGTGTAGATGATGATAGATTGATGAAGGTCATAAGTGATTCTGTCAAGCTAGTAATGGAAGAGGTGAGTTGTTCTTTACCTTCTTTTTTCTGAATTACTTTGATTGATAATGATGAGTGTGTTGGACCGTTTACATATATAGATCTTGATTTATAGACTGTTCGAACTCTGGAACTTTGTCCTGGAAACAATCTTGTGATCATCTCTGTGTTGAAATAAGTTGAATTTTGCTTTCCACTAGTTTTTCAGTTTATCTTCTTTCTTCTGAGTTACTTTGGCTGATTATGATGAATGTTATTGTGCTTAACTGCTTACATCTTATACATATTTCAAACTCAAGAACTTTGTCTCAGAAACAATCTTGTGATCATCTATTTGTTGAAATAGGTTGAATCTTGCTTTCCACTATTTTTTCGGTTTAACTTCTTTCGTAAGGGTTGCTTTGACTGATTGTGATGATTGTTGTGTTGAACTGCTTTCATTTAGATCTTTGATTATACCCAATTTGAGCTTTTTAACTTTGTTCTGGAAACAACCCTGTGATCCCCCAATGTGTTGAAATAGGTTGAATCCTGCTTGCCTCTAGTTTTCGGGTCGTCCATTTTAGAAATCTTTGATCTTTCCTATCAAAAAATTTTAGAAATCTTTGATCTGTTAAATATTTCTCACCAAAGCATTTTGTTGAGTGGGGGAAGGTCGTTGTTCTGAGAACCTTTTCTCATGATGCTTGTTGCAATCAACATAGATGAATCTCAACTTTTTTCAATGTCCATGCTTTCAGGATCCATTACGCCCACTAGTTTTAGGTGGCGACCATTCAATATCTTTTCCTGTTGTAAGAGCAGTCTCTGAGAAGCTTGGTGGACCTGTTGATATACTTCATCTAGACGCCCATCCTGATATTTACGATGCTTTCGAAGGAAACAAGTATTCACATGCATCTTCATTTGCTCGAATTATGGAGGGTGGTTATGCTAGGCGGCTTTTGCAGGTAAATTTAACAAATGTCTGTTACGGTTAGGTTTTCTCAAAAGTATTTTAGACATTCATGTTTTGTATATCTTGGATTGGATGGTGCGTTTTGCAACTTCCGATTTTCCGTCACCTCCGTGTTTTCTTACCTTCTTTTCAAGAAGTCATGTTTGTTGTGCCTCAAGTTCTTCGATGACAGAATGATGAGTTCTCTTATATGTTGTTTTAGTTGTTTCATCTTTGCGTTTACAATCATTCTGTTGTTTTATGAACACATCATGACCATATGCTGAAAAGGGGATGATATATCTTGTTTTGCAAACTAATTGATCAAGTGTGCTGTTATGGTAGGTTGGCATTAGATCGATAAATACCGAAGGGCGCGAACAAGGAAAAAGGTTCGGTGTGGAGCAATACGAAATGCGGACATTTTCAAGAGACCGCCATTTCTTGGAAAACCTGGTCTCTCATTCTCTTCCTCTCTTCCTTACTGTTATCTCGTTCGCTCAACACACGACTATGTTGTGTTTTCACTCATGAATTCATTGCAGAAAATGTTTTCTGAAAATCTTAAACGGATAGTTTTAGAATTGAAAACTAGAAAAACTGTTGTTTGGTTTGATGGAGGAGACTAAAAGCTGGTTAGAATTTGAGACTAATAATACAATAGTTTACTTTGACAGAAACTAGGGGAAGGAGTAAAAGGTGTTTATATTTCAGTGGACGTGGACTGTCTTGATCCTGCGTATGCCCCGGGGGTATCTCACATCGAACCAGGAGGCCTTTCATTTCGCGATGTTCTCAACATTCTGCACAATCTTGAAGGAAATCTGGTTGCTGCCGATGTCGTGGAGTTTAATCCACAACGAGACACGGTCGACGGGATGACTGCAATGGTTGCTGCTAAGCTTGTAAGAGAACTGGCGGCTAAGATGTCAAAACTTTCGTCTTAAATTCTGGTCTTTGGAGCAAGCCCTCAAAAGGAATAATAGAAGGCGCCCTGCCCAATGTTCTATTTTCTGGTAGATTTTAGCTTGGAACTTTTGACAATGCTATTGCCATCTTTTAGCTGAATAAGATTTATACTGTTCCCACTCTATTTTGTTTTGGATGATATCTGTACTCCTCATTTTAAGGAATGAGTTTGGAAATTAAATTTTCTAATATTTAAAAAAAAATCAATATAATCGTATCTTGCACAGTTGCACATACTAACATTCAATACTTATTATAGTTTGTAATCATAATTCATTTGCAAGTAATTATTTTTGACATAATGTAAAAAAGGTCCCTTACGATTGTCAGTTTTCTCAATTACATCTTTAAACCTTTTTTTTCCAATTCAAACCATATCGTTTTTTAATAAGTGTTTTAAATCATTAAATGATCAATTTAAACTTTAAGGATGCAATATAAACATAAGAAAACATTGAGAGTTTTTATTTACGTTTAATTTATAATTTTATTTTATAGCTTCATAGTTTCCTTATACAAATAATATCATTTTAATTATGTTATTTTAATATATTCTTAAATTAATTTAAATTATACATAAGACTCTTTCATAAAACAAATTGTATATATTTTTAATCTAAATCAATAACATCAATTTTTTTAATTGGGACGTTTATATAGTAAATAAAAGTTTACAAATAGTTAAGAGCTTTACGGGTTGCATCTTCTTTCACATAAATATCTGTTCAGAATTTGCCTCCAGAAATAGAGTTGTTGCTAAGGAAGGATGATGGCTTGTTGTTCAGCCCCTCCCCTCACTTGTTTGTTTTCCTCAAACTCAATCAACAATCCTCCATCTCCAACAGCTTCACTTCCAGCTTCAAAGCTGCTTTTCTCATCGACAAACAAGCAATGGGTCTCACGCAGAAACAGATTCTATCTGGCCAAACCACCTGAACATGATTTAATAGACACGAGGCAACCATCCCCACAAGTCTCTACACAAAGTGCTGGCGATGATGATGCCAATCCATCCACCAGTTTCTTATCTATTCTTTGTCCTCTTCTCAGATTATTCTCTGTATGTCACTCTATGTCTTCTCGAGTACTCCGTCCTATGAATTTTGGTGATATGTTTTGGGTTCCATGGATCATTTCTTCTCTCATAATTATTTTTTTAGCAAGTGGAGATTTAGCACCTTCTCTGTTAGGAATCTAGTCTAAGGGTTTCTTCTTCATTAGTTTCCTGACTGTGTTTCTGTTTAAATTTGATCCATCAGTAGCTAATGCAGTTGATTTGCTGTCTTTCTGCTGCACTGTTAATTGCATTATCACTTAGGAAAGCTTCTGTAGCTTTAAATAAATTTTCTTTCCTCCATTCTCGTATTTAGAACAGATTTCATTTTTTAGTATACGCAGTTATAATTGTGTGGTCTTTCTCTGTAACTATTCATCTCTTGCCTTATTAATGCCTTTTGTATCGTGGCTTGCAGGTAGGAGATCCCTCCCAAGAAAGGAATCATGCGCTGGAGGTATAACCCCTTTAAAGAGTCACCCTTTTTCTCATCACTCTTATATTATATCATTTAATTCTTTGCCTGAAATATTATTGTCTTTGCCCTTTTATTTTACTTCCTTAAGTTTCTTCAGTGTTTTCTTTACATAAATGATAACTGTAGAGCCAATTTTCTTTACGTTTCTTTCATCAGTGTTTGCATACGCAGAAAGTTTTAATTCTTTACTTTTTTCTGGCTTAATAGTAGGTAGCAACATCTTCCTTATCCACCTTGGCAAGATTTCCTTGGGGATCAAAATCACTATCGGAGGGCATAGAGAGCCAAGATATAACCATTTCTGATCCTCCTATTCGTCTGCAACTCTTTGAATTTGGTAACTTTCTTTCTAATCGTGAGGTGTGGTCATCATATTCATATGCTTATAGAAGGAAAAAAGAGATAAGTTGCTTTCTTCTACATTTTAACTACGGGGTTCAAGTTTAGCAATTCGACTTGCTTTTTTTTAGCTTCGTTTTCCTTATTCAGTGTTTTGGTTGCATAAGTGGATGGAAGAATGAGCATTAGAATTGAAAATTAGCATGTTGGAATAACCAAGTTCTTACGCCTTGTGGTAAAAATAATCATTACATTTAAGATAAGTTTGAATGAATTGCTTGCTTCAATTGGCATTTTCTGAAATTCAAGGTTTTCACCGTATTAAATATTTGATTTTTGTAAACAGAAGCATGCCCCTTTTGCAGAAGGGTTCGAGAAGCATTGACAGAGCTGGATCTTTCTGTAGAAGTGAGAACTGCTAGATGTTTTTGTAGAAAAATTTATTGTCTATCTCAATTGACCAAATTTTATTAGCTTCTGTTCAGTTTGATGAAACATTTTATGTTTGATTCAAAATAGTTGATGCAAACAAACAATATTTCAGTTGTAATTAGGGGAAAAAAGCAGTATTTCATCACAGCCTGTTGCAAGGTTGGATTGGATGGCTTAATCATGTCGGCAGATAATGCAAATCTGTAGTCAACCTAAAAGACATGAAGTTAGCTGATCGGGTGTTATAGAGTTTGTGTAGGATTTACAAGTTTTGCGAATCTGTTTTTACATTGCTTAACCAGAAAATTCCCAGAGGATGTCTTGTTATAAGTTAAAAGTATCTATCTTATATTTGACGATTTATTCTGGTTATTAGATATCTGAAAATATAGGAGTTTGGATTTAAGAATTCAAATTTCTTTTAGCTTCTTTCATCCTAAAGAATACTGCCCTAAGTTAGCGGCTTCTGTACATATGGATTGGGAGGGTGACTGAATAAACGATATAAACCTTTTTGGATGATTCTTAGGAGTTTCATGTTTATTGCACCTTTTAGATGATTGGAACTGACTCTAGTATAAATATACACTTTATATTCTTCTTATAATATATAAAGGTACTACTACATAGGAGTTTTTATCACATACATAATACATATCATCCCCGTTTTGACTAGATTGCCAGCATCTTGTATCTTTATCACTTTTATGAGATGCAGTTTTTTTTAACGCTTTGATGTTATCTAGTTTCTTGCATCGTGATACAAACTTTCTATCATTTTTGTACAGGTCTATCCCTGTCCGAAAGGTTCTTTAAGACATAGAGAAATGGTTAGAAGTTTTGGTGGAAAAGAGCTGTACGTGGTTCTCTATCTTATAGTTGTACTTTGGTTGTATGAAGCTGTTGTTTTCTTTGATTTTTGGTTGGTTTGTTGCTTGGAAGTTCTTAAATCGGATTGAAACTCTAGATATTTTGAATATTAGCAGTTTCATATCTTGAAGTCATTGTGTAAATTTGTGTTTATATTAATTTTAAACCTATTTAACTGAGCATAATTGGTCTCGGTTTCATCAATCCTATATGAAGATTTTTTGGTGGAAAAGGAGCAATTAATGTTGTTAAGTGTCTCTCGTTTTTTGTTTTACGGAATTTTAAAGTTTCTGAAGTTATCATGCAGGTTTCCCTTCCTTATTGACCCGAGTGCTGGGATATCAATGTATGAAAGTGGTATGTCCTGAAGCTTTTACCTCACCTTGACGGTTGTTTTGTGCAAATGTGCTCCATAAATCATGATTATGTTTAATAATGAAAACGAGCATGATAATTGTAGGTTACGTATGAGAATGATTTTATATTTATATATCATGATATTATATAATATTATGTGGTTTTGAATAGAAATGAAAACATCATATTCTTTTCCCATGAACACATCAGGCGCTTTATGGATGCCTATTTATATACAAGTCAATGGAATCTAACATGATCCCTAGCGGACTGCTCTTATTTATAAGTAGTTATACAGTTATTTTATATGGTAACCTGTAAAATAGTAGCGGATTCATTCTCTGAATGCTTTTTTGACCACCATTATCAAAATTTGCTGAATGTGCTTTTTCCGGTAGGTGATATAGTCAAATACCTATTCAAGACCTATGCTAAAGGGGGAAGCCCCTCGACAGGCCTTTTAGAAAGGTATGGTAATACAAAAGTTACATATCGTGAAGCATATCAAATATTTGTTCAAGTGTGTAAATTGGTTAACCCAAAACCCAGCATCTAAAGGTGGAAGATAGAAAGAGAAACCTTATTGGGGAGCTATTTTTTGTTATATGAGAATGAGACTATGTAACTCGGACTGGGGCACGAGTGTCAGATATGGAGAGCCAAATCAACATGTTATATTTTTATCTAAAGGTGCTTAAATTATAGATATGCACTTGAATCAATATCGAACATGTTAAGCGGCAGAGTTAAAGTGTTTCATGCGTTTTGGCATTTCTTTGATTTGTAAGAACTATAGTTTGCGTCCAAATTCTTAGTTAGTTCTTTTTTTTGATAGGAATTGAAGGCCTCATTAAAAACCTCCTTCTTGATTAGAGAGACTTAAAGAGAAGCTCCTTAATCAGCGGAAGGAGGAAAAGAGTGCCTTAGAATTTCATTGAACATAAGAACACCAAAATACATCCAGATATCGACCCCGTACATAAAACTAAACACCAAAAAACACCCCCATAGCAGCAACAGTAGCTCAACCTAATATCAACCACAACAGCCTCTAAAGGACTAACCCAACTAAAAGCCTAACTCTTGACTCGGAGAGCACCAGAAAACAGAACTCCTAAAAAAGAGACAAAAAATGATAGCTGGCTCAAACCATAGTATCCAAAAAAAACACAAACATCCAGGAGCTTCCATCCACACGAAGAGGGCAGAAAACCAAACTATAGACTCTGGCTCCAAAGCTGGAAAAATGGAATCATAATCTGGCTCCCAGAACAGACAAATCTCCCTCACATTGAACCTTCTATTGATGCTTGATTTGGCTGTATCAGGCCATTAATTGGGGACCCGAAACTTTCTCTACAAACCCCGATATATCTCTGCCATCCAACCTGTCAACCACCGCCCCAACCTGTTGGCCATCCCCATCCTGGTGGGCCTCCACACCCTTGGAACTACTAATAGCACGCCTCTTGATAATGTTAATCACGTTCTTCATCACCTTTGCCTTTAACCAACCATCTAAGTTGGATGAATCAAAAAAATCCAATATTATCTCTCTATCACGTGTAGAAATACAACTTTCGCTGCTTTCAAAAACTGACTCTCTAGCCCCTTGATCCAGCACATTCTCGTGCTCCACCACATCCTCGAATTTTCGATGGAATAATCCCCAAACCAGCAGCATAATTCCTTAAGCCCATAATAAAATCCTCCCCTATGTTCCTTTCCTCTACTTCCCCACCCGACAAGAAGCAGCCACTAACTCTTTCCCCATACAACATAATAGACTTTCTTCATCCACAGAACAACGCTCAGAAATCTTCTCCACCGAAGAGTCCTCGTTTCTGCCAGCTCCCTCAAGACATACCTCCACCACGGGAGAATTAACTGGCGAGACACCGACGAGCTCCCCCACCAAAGATAACGGGGAGGCAACTGCCTCATCCATCAAGAACGAGTCTGCCCAGACCGAATCGGGACTGAAACAAGGCTCAAACTCAGAAATACAAATTGTAAATAACAAGTCCCCGGTTTTCAAAACAACGGATTCTTCCACACGTGTTTGACGGTTTGTAATAATTTGAAACAAAACCCTTTCAAAAGAAGCTGGATTCACAGATCCTTCGTCAATGGAGATAAGTTCTCCCCATTTGTCTGCAATGCTTCTGAAGGTGGAGGGATTCCACAAAAACGGTGGGATCCCTTTGCACGAAAGCCACGCCCGACGGCTGCTGCAATGAAAGTTTTCCGACCACACTTCTACTTTGCCAAAACATTTATTCAATGCCCCCATCTGATTATTCAACGTGAAATCCCTACTCTCATCATCTTCAAAAATGATTAGAACTGCTAACCCGCTTAGCCTCATGATTTTCGGGCCTAAAATGCCTTCCTTATGCATTATGGCAACCAACTCATTCATCTTAAAAAATTTTTTGCACCACCCTACCAAGCTGCCTCTGCAAGATAGCAGCTTGTCCTCGTCAACAGAACCCACAATGGGAGCCTCTAAATGCCCAACATCCTCCCTTTTACTCTTGATCTCGGCTGGTTTTAAACCCGAAAACTTCTTTCTCCAAAAAGCTTCCCGGGGTTGAAATCTGGCCAAAAAAACTCTAACTTCATTACCGCGAATCCTAGATCTGTCAACACAGTTGATAGCCTTCCTTGCGTCCTCCAATCTGGTAAAACGAACAAAGCCAAACCTACTTCATCCCTTGCTTCTTTTGTTAGGGATGAAAGAATCGACCACCTCACCATGTTTATCGAATAACAGCCAAAGCCTTTATGATGAAGACGCTCTGGAATGTTGAAAATGATCACCGTGAAACAAATTTTCCCAGCAGAACTAGTCACCTTACTTGCCATCATAAGACATATTCTTAGTTAGTTCTCTAACAATGTTGCAAATTGCAGCACATTGTTCACTGGATGGATGCCAACAATTCTTCGAGCAGGCCGAGGAATGATGCTATGGGATAAGGCAAGGAAAGACCCACCACCAAGAAAGCTTGAACTTTTCTCGTATGAGAATGATCCGGTAAGATATATATTCTTGACACTCTCTGCATTGTTGTTCTTCTTTTGCTTAGTTTTAAGTTACGCCTTGCAAACTGTTACTTGGATTCGGATGTGTCAGATATGTGTCTTACATGGGTATTTTTATATATTTTTAATGTTTCTTATATATTTCGAGGATCTTCAAAGAGCCATACCCCTTTAGGCTCCATATCCATGTCAGACACGAGTATTAGACACGCATGCTTCAAGAACAATGAAGCTTCATCTGTTGATTCTTGTATTGGAATAAAGCATTATTAGCCTTTGGATACTCAAAAGTTCTCATTCTTTTGCTATTTGACAGTATTCACGAATTGTACGAGAGGCACTTTGTGAGCTTGAACTTCCTTACATCCTTCAAAACGTGGGAGAAGGGTCTCGACGGACGAAATTACTCCTCGAGGCATCTGGATCCAAACAGGTTAGGTCCTTGATAAATTCATATTATCATTCAATTAAAAACAAATTCCTCCTCAAAGTAGTGGTATTTAGATGTAGCATTTGCTCGCATATGCAAAAAGCATCAGGTCATATGCAGTAATAACGGTGAGCCACTTGAACCTTGGCTTTATGTTGCTGGATCCGACACTCATGTCTGATTAGGGACGGAGCCAGAACCTGATAGTGGGGGCAAGGATTAAAAAAAAATTTATATAGGAAATCAGGCCTCATAAAAACCCCCTTATTAACCAGCAGTCTACACAAAGTAGTATGCCTGACATTGAAAGGAGGAAAAGAATGCCTTTATTTATTACTATAATTGAGAACTAACATACGACAATCAAAGAGATACAACCAGAAGCAAAAAACATTTAGCCTAAAATCCTCTTCCTAGATCAGAAAGCGATAGCTTATCCAATTCCTAACTTAGCCAATTCATCAGCTCCCAATTAGCAGATCTAGGGATGTGCCTAACAATGATATCCCGATCTTGAATAATAGCACAAATTTATTTAACAAGCGATTCAAACAGCGGAGTGCAGGAGCATCCAATCCAAAGCTACAGAGCAATCCGACTCAAGAATGAGTCCCCCCTTATCGCCATAACCCGACTCCACAAAAAGATCGGCGGCCCTGGACCAACACCTTCTGAAAACGAACCTAGAACCACCTCCTCACCATTCCTAATTAAACCCCCAATACCTCCTTTTTGCCACTTCTTATCCAGAGCACCATCCACGTTAATTTTGAGAAAGTCACGTGGAGGAGGAACCCACCGCACTGCCGAAGATTTTACTGACTCCGAACTAGAAACCGAATCTGCTAAGGACAGATCTCCAACTAGACTATCAAAAGGGATCGACAAGTCCGGATATCTGATAACAAACCACGAACTACCCTGAATCTTATGAGGAAAAACAATAGGATTGGATCTAACTTCCCTTTTTCAAAAATGATCTCATTTCGGCATTTCCACACTGACCACATAAGTGCCCCTGGTATGAAGGTCCATATAATCGATCACGGAGAAAGCTCATTCCAAGCAGACAGCAAAGCAGCAGGGTTCTCCGGAACAGCAAAAGAAATATTCCAAAGCCGCATGAATTTTACCCATAATCCCCAAACCACCTCACACTGAACAAAAAGATGAGAAGCAGATTCAGAAAACCTGCCACACAACGGACACGAGGAATCACCAATCCCCTCAACACCTCTCTTCAACAACTCCTTAACAGCTAACTTCTGGTGAATAACCTGCCACACAAAAACTTCAACACGAGGTGGAGCCACTCCTAGCCAAACATGATTAGACCAGAAAGGGTTATTTGCAGACAATGCATGAAAACGACTTAGGCAAGACTTCACCGAAAAACAACCTTCCCCGTTGCCAATCCAAGCCCAACAATCTTCCATCAGATGCGTAGAACTGAAATTGCCTAACATCGAATTTAGATGTAACCATTGTTCTAGGTCCCAGTCCGCAAGATTCCTTATCATTTGAAGGTCCCAAACACAACCTGAAGAGTTGAATGATTTGAAGTCAGCAACTCTACCCCCTTATTAGTTGACAGAATAAATAGCCTCGGAAAACGATCTCTCAATGGAACAGGAGCCAGCCAAGTATCATGCCAAAAAAGGATATTTTCCCCATTACCAACTTTTAACTACTAGTTGTTTCTAAGACAAACACCAAAATCATCTCTTGAATTGAAATTCTTAACCACAACCTCCCATATCCACGAGGCTCGATAGGAGGCCAAGGAATACACCGCAATAGAATTCAGATCCAGGTTATTCACACAACAGACTACCTTTTTCCACCACGAGTCTTTTCAATCACAAATTTCTAGATCCATTTTCCCAACAGCGCTTTATTCAACAAATCCAGATTGGAGATTCTTAATCCCCCAAATGTTTCGGACTACAAACCATAGGCCACTTTATCCAATGAATATTCCTTTTCTCTTGTTAACCTCCCCCCCACCAAAAAAAAAATAATACCGCCGTTATAGAGTTCAATTTCTTTAAAACACTAGCAGGCAGTCTAAAAAGATGGATAAAAAATAAATTGGCAGTGAGCATAACACTGATTTGATCATCACAGCCCTTCCAACTATAGATAATGATGATGCCTTCCAACCAGCCAGCTTCTTAAGGAATCTTTGGATTACCGGTTCCCACAAAGCCATAGAATTCCTCTTAGCCCCTAGAGGGAGACCCAAGTATTCTGATGGAAACGTACCCACCGAGCATCCAGTAGAAGAGGCCCAAACCTTAATTAGGTCAGGATCAACATTGATTCCAAAGATCCCACTCTTTGACAGATTTAATTGTAATCCTGCCATTAAACCTTAAAAAGATGGGGAGGGCATAGTCTCACCCACTTTCCACATAGCTCCGTCACCGTGTCTGATGCATATCTGGATATGGATATGAGATTTTGATCCTTCAAGGACCACCAAATTGAACATATATATTCATGTCGGACAGTGGTAAATGTCCGGCACTTAAAATCGAGTTCGAGTTATATACCCTAGACTAGACCTTTGTTGCCCTATCCCCCGAATTTGAGCAGAAACTCTGCTATTAAGGAATATAAGACCATTGGAGCGCTTGAATCATATGTTACTCGGATTTGGGTGTAAATGTAGGACATTTTAGAACTTTTCCCATGTTTTTGAAGGATCTATGGAGATCATATGGGTTGAACACGAGTGACGGATACAAATACTTCAACAAAAATAAAGAGTTAAAGCAATGCAACGAGGTTTGAATTACTAACAACAGGTTTTGATCGTGCTTTGCAGGTTCCGTATATAATCGATCCGAATACGAATACTCAACTCGGAGATTACAAGAAAATACTGTCATATTTGTTCAATACATATTCCTCAGCAGCCACTGTATAGGTTTTTGACATTTAAGTTCTAATCTATTTTGATCTGTCATGTTAAAAACATTCCCAAACACAGTACAAGTATTAGCAATTGAAACTGTTGTTTTCTGGGAACTTGGTAAACATCCACTCATTTGTATGTGATTTCATAACATGTAAACATGGCAACTATCCGATATAGGTATGGAATATAATCCGTCAAGATTTCTTTAAATATATGTAAAAGAAGTAATCACATGAAAAAACTTTAAAATTTGTAATAATAAGTAATAGTCTAGTAATTATAGACTTCAATTACCCTTTAATTTATTTAATTTAATTCTCAACCATTTGACAATGAACGTTAATTTTCTTGACATCTTTAGTACTCAAACTTGATATCTCAAGAAATAACAATTCCTTTATCATGAGGTCACTTGATTCATGTAATTAAAAATTTATGCATTATGTTATTATTTAGAATCCAATAAACAAATGATGGGTAATTTTTACTAAGTTTTCACATACCATTTAGTTTGGTATTATTTTTGAAAAGTACAGTAAAAAATTATTTTAGAAGTGATTTTGAAAAGTATTTTTGTTTGTTTAGTTTAAAACTTTGAGTATTTGAAATTAATGTTAAAAAGAGATTTTAAATAAGTAAATGACCATTTTATAATTTATATTAAAATTTTAATAATATTTTTTTGAAAGGTATGCCTTGTTAAAGTCCCTTCTCAACTAAAGTGTAAGTTACGATATCAAATATTAGAACGAGAACTAACAATCAGTTGGTTTAGTGGGATGATTCACTAGGTCCCTTAAGCAAAGTCAGAGGTTCGAATCCTAGCGTTTGCGAATGAAACAAACTGGATTGGAAGGATCGCCCTCGTCTATATAATACCGATATGGATTAGTAGATCAATAGATCGGATACTATGATTAATTAAAAAAAATATTAGAAGAGTGTCCAAATGTTATTAAACTTAATGTCCAATTACATCAAATTTCATAAAAAATCAGTCATGACAACTACACAAATAAAAGCAAAGGTACTGTGAATAAGCCACAAGTAACGCCATTGAACCTCACGAAGAAAACTTTAAAACAAAACAGATCCGATCACACTCAAGAATACCTCAATCAGGATCATAATCATCAAAGATGCAGACCGAATCCTTAACTCTACTGTTACTCTCTTTAATCAAAAGGTCAGCAGTAATATTTTGAACACCAAAAATATGTATGATCACTCAACGATCTTTATCAACATTCATTGCCAAACTGTTAACCAAAGAAGAGAACATAGGGGTCGCCTTAGAAGGATCCGCGATCCACTTGACAGTCGCATTCGATAATCAACGGATAAAAAGAATGTCAAGCGAACGCCAAGAAGAGATCAATAGCCTAACGGATCGCCAGAATTTCAACCAACAAAGTTGACCCAAAACCAGCACGACATGAGAAATCCATTAGGATTTCTCCACTATTGTTCCCGAGTAAACCGTTAATACCACATGTGCCATTGTTTCTTAAGCAAGCTCCATCGACAGAAGGATAGGGATCCGGTCTGAGGCGACTTCCAAGCAATCAGCAGGTAACCCGCCTTGGATTTAACCAATCTGAAATCTGCACTCGGAGGATCAGCAATCAAACTATCCACAGAGACAAGATTAACATTACCCTTTGCTTTAAACCACCAAGTTGCTCCATACTTAACAATGAGAAATAACTGATCAACATCTAAAATTTTAATATCGAAAACAATCTTATTTCTCATCAACCATATTGATTAATTTAAATCATATTTAAATTTATTAATATTATAATATATAAAATTAATATATTATTTATAATTCAAATATATAAATTATAGAAACAAAATGTGACATAAGGATAAAAAGTTTAGAATTTTTTCTTTGCAAATGAATGGAGTCCATGTAACATAAGGATAAAATCATAAATATGCTTTTAAAAGTAATTAGAAAATGAAAAAAAATGAATTTTTCTAATTTTTACTTGTTGATTTAAAATTATCCATTCAAATGTATTTATCCATAAGGGTAAAAACATAACCATGGAAGCCCCTGTACTATATATCAGATTATATTTCGGTAGCTTTATTTGTAACGTACAAGGGGTATGTTTATGAATTTTTTAAGTAGAGCTACCAAAATATAATCTGACATATAGTACAGGAGCTTCCATGGTACTTTTACTTCTTAAACAGGTTTCAATTTTTAAAGCGTTCCTCTTGCAACCAAACAGAAGGTCTTATCTTATGTTGCCTTTAAACCTGGAATAAGGAAGGAAATAAAGCAGTGAAATTGTGCAGCAGCCATTGATGGGAAATCCAAAGAAAGAGCTGCTAAGAAAAGCGCCGTGGAGGGTCGATGACGAACAAGACAAGTTCGCCGATGCCAAGTTCAAGGTTACCAAACAGCCGGGCTCCACCGCCAAAATGCACGTCCCTCGCCGCAAGTCCGCCTCTTCCCGAATTGACGACGACGACGACACCCTCGAGATTGACCCTGAACTCCGTTACAGCTTCCAGCGCAACTTCCAGGTCATTTTCTCGTTCGCTTCATTCTGTGTTTGTTATTATATTTGATTCTAAAGGAAACCCAGTTTGAGAAATCATTGTTACGCATATTGGGTCAGGTTTTTCACAATTGGTTTATATAATTTCTCCCGGTAGTCTAATTATGGCTCTTATTGACTGGTTTGCTATTTCAGAATCATAATAGACTAATTTATTTTATATTCAAACAATAAGGTATTCCCAAGTTAAGATTTTAGAATCCAAGGTAATCTTATGTTCAATTTCGTAACTGCTAAAATTTGACTGATGCAAGGTTGAGGAATAATTACATTCCTAAATGATTACTGGAGAACTTCTCTGACACCACTGTTTTAGTGAAAGAGTCATAAAAGACATACCTTCTCTATAACCACGATATGAATTATGATAAAATCACATTATACATCAAACTTGTTGAGGAGAAGTGTTGTGTTCCCCAGTTTTGGTCCTTTGCCCCTCAGTTTTTGTCCTTTCTGAAAAGTGCGTTGCTTAACATTACCATTCTACTTTAAAAATATACTTTTTGTTTTTGGAGAGTGGTGTTGTAGTCTTTGTTACTTTGACTTAGATGTACCATGTTCAATTTTTCCCAAGTTTTCTTTGTACTTAGAAGGTCCTTGGAGGGTCATATCTTCATATTCAGTTTTGGATTTGTGTTGGACATGAGTACTTCAAGAAAGAAGAATCAGAGCAACTTTGTTTATAGGTAATCAGCAGACTATATATTTTGATCACAATCTGCAGTCTTGATCTCAATATGGTAAATCTTGTTGTATTTCAAACTGAAGAGGGTATTCAACCATTCATACACTTTTCATTTTGCATTTTCTTCTCATGGGTGCTATGCATAGAGCTGGTATAGCCCTGAATATATATTTTAAATTCCTAGTTTCTGTTTGCTGCTCATATTTAATATCAATTACAAACATGACATTTTTGTCATACTATTCGATGTTTTTTATTGCATTAACCTAAAATTTAGTCTCATTTTGAGGATAGTCCTTTGCTAGTCAAATTACTTGGACTTGATTCATCATTTTCAATCCGAGTTGAGCACCTGTTAGGGGTTCTTCAATATCCATGTTTTCTGATGTTTTGTTCATGATTATGTTGCAGCTCAATACATCAATCTCTTCATGCATTTGTTTGTTTGTTTTCAGAGTTCAGCATTCTAAAATTTTATTCATTTTCTACTTGGATGCATTTAAGTTGAACAATTTTGCAGATTTTCGTGAACCCAAAGAAGACATTTGCTGTTTGTTTCCCCCCTTGATCTCTTGATTGTTGCTTAAAGCAACTGAAAATAAAATCATCAAAAAGGAAGAAAAAGATTCCTAAAGTAGGTAATTATAATAAAAGGTTTCCTAGGGCCTTATGGCGTATCATTTATTGCATGAAGTCATCTTCAAAAGTGTGCTGTTTAATGGACCTTGGTATAAGCAAAAGGAGATTATCATAGAAGTTTACTTCAATTATCAACTTTTGGAGAAATTTTGATTTTAAAACTTAAAAGAATGATTGTGCTTAGTAAACATTAATATCACTGAAATAGTTAATAAAACTGTGCTATTTTCTTAATTACAGTCTGATACTGTTGTTGAAACAAATAACTGTTTGCTGCATATCCAAACTTCCATTTTAGTAGCTGATAAGTCGAAATGCCGTTGTTGTTTTTTTATGTCTTCTATATGTCCCTATTGAGTATTGTTCATTCTCTTCTTAGATGAGTATTCTAACATTTTCATGCTCATGCAGTTTCTGCAACGAGTTTTTAGCATAGACACTGTTGTGAAGCCTCTTCCACCTGCTATTGCATACAATGTTTCTCGCAACTTGAGCTTCTTCAAACGCATATTCACTCAGTTTTTTGGTGAGATTTTTTATTTGCAAATAAGTAATTGGTAGCTCAAATATTGAACATTAATATCAATGAATTATGCTCTGTATTAAGGTTGTCTTGGATTCCCATCCTTCTCTTCGGTACTCTTGTCTAACACTCGTAAATGTGTCCAACACGTATAGACATGGGTATGGATATACGACTCACCAAGATCCCCCAAATACATGTAAACACTTGGATGAAAAATTGAATATATATCCATATTGAACACATACTCATGTATGACACTAACACTGAAGTCAAGGTAACATAGATTTTAGGTCATATACTCGTATTGGTTTAGAAGCATGATTCCTACTCTTTTAATCACAAATGTCTCTTCCATGTCTGAGTCTAATGTTTTTGATTGGTAGCTTACGACACAGTTTAGTTGCACCCCTGGACATTAGAAAATTTTAATTATTGTGCTAGAATTCAAGTGAGTTGGATTTGTCATGTCTGACACTGAGTATGCTCATTTTCTAATACGTTTTCTCCTTGTAATTGGAGGATATTTGAAGTCATGTCCCTATATATAAGATAGATACAAATACTTTAACAAAATGAAAACTTGTAGTAACTGGTTCTGATTATCTAGGCAATGGCCTAGAAAGCGCCTCCGGCAGTCGATGGTCATCAATTTCTTTGAAGTTATGCACTCTTAGTTAACAAAAAATTATAACCCTGTGGGTTTGTGTTGTTGCAGATCCTGAAGGTATTGCAAATGCACAGAAATCACTCGGGTTGGGACAGGAAGAAAAGGCTCGTCGCGTGCGTTAAAGAGATGAAAGAGCTAGCAGCATGCACACATTTTGATTTTCAATCTGAAACTGAATTTTATGATTTGAATCCTTTGTGTGGTTAGGGTATCTAAAATCCCATGACTAGCAGCGGATACATGGAAAATGCAACTCTCAATCTTTCTTGCTGAACTGTAGATTTATTAAAATCATCAAAATTCTGCTCCAAGATACCAACTATTGATCATGAATAAGCTTCTAGTAGAATTGTACTAGGCTTGAGTTATCCCTCCAAGCTAGAAGATTTATTTATTATTTGATTTGACTCAAATTTAAACTAATCGAACAATAAAAATTTGTCCAAGGCATTATCTCTGGATTTAGTTATCCACTCAAATATCTGTACTTTGGACACTAAAATATCTATACAAAGAAAAATTAAGTTGTACAAAAACAATGTATGCGGAGGGTCCAGCTTGGAACAATCGATATCTTATTGGAGTATAGCTCTTAGGCTGAGTTGAGCTTGGATAGAAACTATTTACAACATTTATATATTTGTAAATAGATAGTTGAAATATTCTTAGGCTCAATCATACTATATTTTTTCTTTAAATTTTTAAAAAATTAAAAATATTATTTTTTAATTATTGTTTAATGGTTTTATACATTTTTAGTAAATATTAAAAAAAAACATGAATAAATTATCATTTTTAGAAATTGTGGGTGCCCCTCGTTCATTTATTTTAATAATCTAAGTAAAGACTAATTTTGTTAAATCGTGTATGAATGGGGTAAAAAATAATTTCCCCTCAAATATTTAGCGACATTATATTCTCAAGATCTCATGTTCAAAATTATAGTTAAACTAGAAAAATTATGTGTCAGTTGATCCGAACACTTTATGGTAATCTAACATACTCTTACATCACATATTATTCGTTATTTAAACAATTCCTAAACTACTCTTGGTCTTATAACCTGTTGCGTGTAAAGTGATTTGCAACTCAAGTAATAATAATGGTAAATGAGATTGTTTCCACAAGAATTGAAGGAACTTAAGTAAATGTACTCAAAGATAAATAAAAATATCATATGTGAAGTGATATTAACAAAGTAAATAAATGTTGCGGTAAAAAGATGTCGAGAACGGAGATTTACAAATTAAGACAATGAGACTTTACACGTCTTGAATGAAGACAAGAGATAAAAGGATACGTTTCCTATGTTTTCCTTAACAAATGTCTAGCATCTTACCATCAATACACTGTTCGAGAGAATAGTCTAGGTTGTTTCTACACTATCTTTAGCAAGAAATCAACAATAAAAACACTAAGATCATACATTTTTGTGTGTGTCCTAATACATTATTATCTTTAAAATCTACTCCTTTTAGTCATTAAACCCTATCCTAATCTTTAATGTGAGTTAGAGTTAGAGTTAAACTTAACATCCCAAACTCATTGTTCACATGGATCTATGCTTAACTCTCTCGAATATTAAAACATCTAACTAAGTGATAGTCAATTCTCGAAGATTCTCACTTAAACAAAACAAGCAACCAAATGAACAAAGCAAGTATTAACAATAAAATGCTAAGACATTCATTAAACATAAACATAATCACCTATAGTAAATCCAGGCCAAGATAAACCAGTTCATAGTTGGACAGAAATCATCAACGACAAAATATTCAAGTGACATTTCAAGAAATAATAAAATAACTAAAGAATAAACTAAGAATAAGTAAACTCATGAGCTGCTGTGAGCTGATCCACACCTTGCAAGCTTCTCTCGAGAGCTGCATGATATTCCTTGGAGCATTTAACAATGGGGTTCATCCAAGATGAAGAATAGGAAGAAGATAGTTGTCGCCCCTATTTCTTTCTTATCTCACAAATTCCAGTTCTACTTTAATTTGTGGGTGTCTTTTGCTTTATATATTGGAGGCTCCTAGGGTTTTGTGCCCTAATTATTTGTATGCCTTGGAGAAAAGATTCCCTTCACGTGTAGGTCACAAATGGCTGGGGGTAATCTGTACAACTATAAAAATATCTTAATTTTATATTTTTTGCGCTTAGAAATGTTATTCAAAATATTACAACATTTCATCAATTCTTCTATTTTGTTCAAACCTTCACAAATCACTACCAAACACTATCATTCTCTCATCGTAACACCATTTTATTTAAAAAAAAAATAAAGACGAACAAACTAATTCCACCACTTGTATAAATTATGCAACTAAATGAATTGAAATCAAACAATAATCCAAATAAAAAGGCATGGAATATACCATTTTTACGGGTTAACAAAACCCTTAAATAAAAGATAACTATGTTTAACTACATTCAAATTTATCTTTTTCTAAAAGATATCATTGAAATAATACTGTCACACCCAACTTAGGGCCTAAATTTTTTTAAAAACTTTTCGAGAACTACATTGAAATTTTAACTAAATTCAGGGACCAAAGTGAAATTTTGATTAAATTCAGATCCAAATTCAGAAAGTATCAAAAAATAGAGGACGTATGACATAATTTTACCATTTTTCATTTTTATGGAATATATATACCTAAATTTGGAAAGTTTCCTCTTTTAGAAGCCTCATTCTCTCCCTCTTCAAGCTTTCCTCTTTTAGTAAAAATCTTTAATCGACGTTTCGTCACTGATCGTTATTCTATTTTCGACATCTCCTGCACCATCGTGTTTCTTGAGTCGTCTTGAGTCCACCTATGTCCATCTTGTCTCCATTGTCGCCGGCGTGTGAGGGGGTGAGGAAAGTCAAGTTTCTAATGTTGCGAAATCGAGCTCTCTATCGTTCACCGCTGTGAACCAAGCTTGGTAAGTGTCTCAAAACCCCTTACAATGCATATAGGAATTTTTTTCACAGTTTTTTCGACCCCCGAAGGCCCCGCACATGATGCCACTACGCGTGGGAAAGTCTCCTCGCCTGGTGGGTTTCTAGAAAGTGGGCCGACCCGACCCGTCTGTCTGGCCCGATCCAACCTAAACCGAACCGGTCAGCTGTTGACCGTTGACCGTTAAGCATTAACCAGTGTTGATTTTTTTTCTTTCAAAAACCTCTATCTTGATTTTTTTCGATGTCCTAAGTCCGATTTTGTGATCCGTTTTGCCAAATTATGACTTGAAAGCCCTGAATCAAGCACATTAATCCGAAAATGCTTAGTATTTTTAGCATTTTTGCTTATTTATTTGAGATTTGGTTATGAAATTGATTCGAGAAAATATTTTTAAGAAGGTACTCGTGTTTTACCAATCGAGGGTCGGTTAGATCCGATAACTTTCGTTCGTCAGATTCACTCGATTCGCGTTCTTCGAGAGTCACTCGTAGGTTTATTATAAATTGTTTAAATATAGATTATTATTATCCATATTAGGATTTTGATATAGATTTTCTGATTCATAGGATCTAGCACTGCCGTTAATCGTGATCGACAGACTCAATAGTAGACTTCCCTATCAGACTACTCAGACCGATACAAGTGTGTTTCCTGATAGTGTTACATTACTGTTTAAATTATTCATGTAAATTGTTTTAGATTTATGATGATACTGAATATTTTTACGAGACAATACCTGATTTTCTAAGTATTGTTTATCTAATATTTGATTTATTGTATATTTTTGATATGATATCTAATTATTGTATTTCTTTATCTGATTTTTGAGCCTGGAATATTTTCATGTTTTAATGGATTAAACTATCGTTTTCACTCGAATACATACATGTTAATTACTGCCATTACGAGTATTATTGGAGGAAGTATATCATGCCTAGTCTATGTGTAACACCCCACCCCGCATCCAACTCGGATCCGAGTCCGAGGTGTCACATTGACTTTTCAAAGCATTTACTTTTACAAAGTAACTAAAAATTTCATTTGACATTTATTATAAAACAAAATAATTTCTATTATATAAAACATATGGTTTTACAAAACATATCAGAGCATATTCAACTCAATTCTCTTAGTACATGCCAACTACATACAATATACCAAAATACATAATCATAACCATTTTTTTCTGATCTGACCTTCGATAAGGAGAAACTGACATGTCTTGCTCCTCTCAGCTCCTTAATCTTTTCGGAACCTACGTGTGAAACATATACACGCTAAGTCGATAACTTAGTGAGACATATAAAATGAATACGAAAAAATTTAATTATCTAACAATGCACAAACAATTCACACACTAATATTATGCAAAATCATATAACAATTCATATGACCATTGCAAACATACATATATTTATACCATAATTATCATTATTCACACTATTATTATTATTATCAGTATTATTTGCATTCATTCTTTTAGTCTTATGATCTTATTCTTAACACTTATGCATATCATATCATACATTCCACAAGCTAAACAAATAGCATTACACAAGGTTTCTCATGTTATATCTTTTATGAGCCCGTGTACACATGTGAGAACTAAAGATATGTGAGTACATAGAGGTTGTGCACATATGTTGTCACCACAGCTCGTATAATTACCACTAGGGGCACGTAGGATTTGTCCCAAATGACCACTATGTCCCGAAGGACCACATATCACATATGTCCCGAAGGACCACAACTTAAAAACTATATACATATTCCAATGGACCAAATAAGTGTACCGAAGTACCGCATATATGTTCCAAAGGATTACACATATGTCCCGAAAGACCACGTAGAACTCTCGACTCTTGGCATGCCAACTATACCTCTAGCTCTCATGACACATAACATGGGCATTATCATTTATCTTATTTCACATAGTCATAACACATAGACACATATTCACATGGCTTATCTCATATGCATATGTTCACATACTTTATACCTTTTCACACATGGTCACATAGGTCAATATTAGATAGCTTATTTCACCTTTCATATATTCATAGAGTTTATTATCACATCATTGATATCATAATCACATCACATACATTTACACATATCATATAACATGTACAACAACACATCACACATGTACTCATATCAATAACATGCTTATATACATTATTTCATGCATCATAATATAGGAAATAGACTTGTCGCAAGTCTTATTTCCATTCATCATCATATACTAACTAATATGCACTCACCTGACCTCATTAGTCAATATCGATCTCTTATCATTTTCCCGATGACTATTACTTGTCGACTTGTCCGGATGTTGCTCTCGATCGATATCTACACAATCATGCATATTATTCATATCAGCAATCCAAATATCATAATTCGATCCTTAATAACTCAAGCTACACGAAATGCTTAATACAATTTCCACTTTGAGTAGTATCGGTACCCCCATGCATGGTACTAATACTTCCCTAACTATGGTATCAATACCAAACTTGGGTATTCGATACCCTTTTTACATTCAAAATCCTTATTTCAAAAATGGGCACCGATATTAACCTTATGGTATTGGTACTCTTGGTATCGATACTACCTTCCCAGGTGTCGATACCCCATGAAGCATTTATAAATTCTGCCTTATGGTATCGATACTCATTTAACCAGTATCGATACCCATACCTTAATAATCACTTATTTTCTCTTTGAAGTATCGATACTAAATGAATAGTACCGTTACTCCTAGCTCAGAATACACTTTTTTAACCTGAAAATCTTACCAAACTCATTTAATTCTTCTTCCAAACCCTCCTTTTTAACCCTTGAGACTTAACTATACTTATTCAAATCTTCTTATATCCATATAACACATTATCATCTTCAATAACTCATCATAATTCTTGAAACTAAAAATCTTACCAAATTTCCAACATGTTCTTAATTCAATTCTATCACTTCTAACTTCTTAATTATACCATTGACAAGTAAATTTCACCTTCAAAATCCATTTACTCCTTCTATTTCAATATTCACTCAAAAATTCAATTTACAAAATCTCTTATAACTTGTTCATCCTTAAGTTTTAAGCCACTTTAAATCTTCCCTTACTCTTTCTTACCACTCAAGAATCAAAACCAGCTTAAACATGAAAGAAAACCTTAACTTGAGACCAACTTACCTTATTCATAGTGTCACGGGAAGATAAGAGGAAGAAGATAACTGCTCAAACTCTCTAGACTTTTTCCCCATTTTTCTTCCTAATACCCACGTGTTTATACCCCATAAAAGAAAATAAAAAAATCTTTCTTATGAAAATACCAGTTTACCCCTTATTTGATTTAATATTTACCAAACAATTCCTCACAAAATATTCCCAATTAAATTTATGAACTTTTAACTTATTTCGAAATTGAGCAGAAAGCTTTCAAAATTTACATTTTAGTCACTAGCCCTGTTTTGGGATGTTAATAGACTTGTAAGACCTTACTGCATGCTCCTCTTGTTTGTGCACAGAGTAAGTATTTACCGCATGTCCTTATGCTATATGTATAAGGCCCTTACAGGGTGTACAGGTGGGTGTATGGTTCTGGGGAACTTACACACTCTGGTGATTGAATGGGGGTAGTGTTCATATTTTTAAAACATGTTTGATGTACTGATTTTTAATAAAGTATTCTATCTATATGTTTTTATACACCTTAAGGATCACACTGGGCTTTTTAGCTCATTCTGTAAATTTTAACCTTTTCAGATAGTGGTAGACCATAGGCTAGCAGACTTGGCATCAAGAGGACCGACTACTCCTATTTTTGTACCATTGTATATCTCTATATGCCTTTTTGTTATACTTTGATGCCACGTGTTTTTGCAGCCGTCTCAATATATCTGTATTACTAGTATTTTGTTCCATATATGTTCTATACGATTTTCTGATATATGTAAACATATATATTTACCATACAAATCTTATTATGGCTAATTTTCATATTATAATGTTATATGGATTTTAACATTGTTTTAAATATGAAAAGAGTTTTTGAATACGATATGTAACCGCTTAACGTCTAGGCCGGGTCAAAGGGGTTACAAATACTTAGTTAGGGATGGGTATGAGTCGGGTTGGGTCTGATTTTCGGTCCACCTGACCTAACTCAAAAATTTTAAATTCCCCACCTGACCCAACCTGAAATAATATATTTATTAAAAATATTTTTTATTTAATAAAAATAGGTTTTAGTTGAAAGAAAATAATATATATAGGGGTATTATTACAATTATCTCTAAATATATAAGGTAAAATTACAATTGTTTTGAGTCGGGTCGGGTCGGGGATTTTTCACCCTAAACCCGAACCCGACCTATTTTTTTATAAAAAAATTCGACCCGATTGAGTCGAGTCAGGTTAGAACCTGTCAGGTTTGGATCTCATGCCCCTTATACTTGGTCCATATTATATAGGGTAAACTACACAAATGATCAATAATGTTTGAGTAAGTTTTCATTTTTTTACTAAAGTTTCAAAAAGTAACATATTGGTCACTAATGTTATCAATTTGTAATAAAATGGTGACTAACTTTATCGATTTGTAACAAAATTATCAATCAACCATCATCTTTGTTGAATTGATGATGTGGCAATGTTAATAAAAGATTAATATTTATTTTTACCCCGAAACTATTGCTAAAACATCAAATAGGTCCTTAAACAATGATTTTATATCTAATTTACTAAAAAAATTAATTTTTTTCCAAATACCCACCACCACCTTATTCCTCCTCTCCCCTCCCCTCCTCTCCCCTCCCCCATCATCAGCTCCCACCGTATACCTTCCATCAATGACTTTTCTCTTAAATGAGTTTTGTTTTTTTTTTCTCAATTATATATATATTTTTTCAGATCTCCAAACTATCTCAAATATCATGCCAATCTTCGGGATAGAGCAAGAAAGTGAGAAACCCTACTTCTTAGACGGATCTGTAAAGAGTTTACAAAAAGGATTTTCTTACTATTCTGTTGTATAATCATATTGTATCCAACATTACTAAGTTAATCTATGTTAAGAATTAAAGTAGGCATTGAAGTAGTAGGAGTGAAGCCAAAAAGTAGTGTTTATTCTAATCAAAGAGGAAATAAAGTAAAGAAGTAAAAGAAAACAAGCCAACTAGTGGCTGATACATTTGATAGGGTTAAATATCAAAGTCTGGCAAGCTGCTGAATGTTGATGGGAAAAACAACGGAATGGTCGCCACTGAAAGCCTTCCGTGCCATTAAGATGTTGACCTTCTCAGTGGGATGGAATGCATCCCAAAACATATATTCATCCCTGTTGTTGCAGGGTGTTTGCAAGGGAAGGCACGTTATTTGGCCTCTGTTCCGCCCAATGCCGCAACACCCTTTGTTCACCACCCTAAATCCATACGTTGTAGGATGGGCTATCATATCTCCCAAAATGTGAGCCACGTCCACGTAGATAAATCTGGCTCCCCGCAGGTTACTATTAAACTCATTCAACATCTTCTTAACGTTGGCATTGAAAGGTACCATCAGCTTGTTCACTTCTTCCGAGCAGCGTCCCGAATTGCTTTGTGCTCTAATGCTTGGAATACACCCCATTCTTCCCAACCCTGTTACCACAAACTTACGTGCCCCCATATTGTAAAGTGTCTGCGCATAAGTAAATTTCGAATTTAACATCAAATATTACCATCAGATTGTGGATGAAGTGGTTAACATACCCTGAGTTGCTGAGTGTATTTCTGAACCAGGTGATCAGCATATTGTTGACCATTGTACTGATTTCGGGTGGGGTAATTTGGCATCAGGTAGTTGTTGAGGTAATCATTGCTTCCTATTCCAACAAAGAAAATGCATTTAGCCAGTGCTTCTGCTACATGGATTGCACCCCGATTGACCATTATCTGATCCAACGTCATCTGGAAATTTCGAATCTGTTGATCAAATGGTATTCGACCCGCCTGAACAAACCCAATTCCACAAAAATCAAAATAATATATATATATATATAGAGAGAGAGATATTTAGTCTGTCTTCATTTATTATCTGACTGCATGTAATTTTTGCACCATACTGCAAGCTCTATATTTACAAAAAAAAGATGGTAGACATTAGAGGTTTCTACAGATTTGGATAAACAAATGATAGATGTAAGACTTGTAATAATTGTCTAGCATTACATATCACGTGAAATAAATTTAACTGCTAACATTACATATCACGTGAAATAAATTATCTTAATTTGGAAAAAATATATATAATCACGTGCATGTATAGGAGAAATGCTTACAAAGTTTCCTCCGGTTTCGTCGAGTATACCAGAAGCCGCGGAGGCGTAGTTGACGCCATGAAGAACCCGGTCACCAAAAGCTTCAGAAAACGCAGGAATCAATGGAAGCCCTAGCATCTGAGCTGCATGTTCGCAGACATTGATTATTAGGCTACATTACAATCGGGTTTAAATGGGAGGGAGACATAAAAAAAAGTGTGTTTACTGACAGACCAACTCCGTCAACCATGGTATAGCCATTGGAGAAACGACCAGTAGGGCCGCCATTGAAGTCAATCCCATAAGGTAAATAGTTAGCCTTCGCAAAAGAAGGAAGGGCATTGTTGTTGCCATTGTCGATGAGAGAATCTCCAAATATGAACATGGCAGGCACCATTTCTCTTCTATTCCCACGGCCCTCGTGTAAAAAAGGGTTTGGTCCTTTCCCTAAAACCGCATCGCTCAACGCGGCACTTAGGCAAAGGACGAGGCAATACGTCCACAACGCCATTGCCGAGCTTGAAGCTTTTATATGAAGAAACTTGCAGATCAGAAAGGGGATGAGTTGAGTGAGTGCTATGGGAGTAGTGGTGAAGGTGTTAAATAAGAGAGGTAAGGTTGGTGGTTGGAAAAGCGGTAAATGACTTCATCTGTTTTCGTGCACTCTACAGTAATTACTTTATTTCTCGTAAACCCAGGCCAACATCCCCAACCATTCCTTTTACTTCCATTTTGGAATGTGCACGACCAAGTCAGTTTTGCCTCTTTTGAATTATTTTCAATTTATTTTAAATTCTTAAATAAATTCTATTTTAAATTTAGTACAATATGATATAAAACAATTTTTTTTATAAATTTAATATATATAAATAAACATTATAATAATTATCTTGGATCAAATTGGATACAGAATTTTCTATCTTAAATATGACACTGACTTCTTCATTTACATAACTTATGTCCAACCCCTAAACTTAAGTTAACTTTTTTTTTATCAAATCAAATCAAAATTTATCAGGTTCAAATAATTTCATCCCATTCACGGCATTGACATTGCTATGAGTCCATGGATTGCAATATACAGGGTGGGTTTGGATCGGCTTTATGAACGTATAGTTAAACAGACTGAAAATACCCGATCTGTATATTTTGATTTATTTTGGAATTGTGGGAGCTCCCCGACTATAAACTATTTTTACATGGATTTTATTTTATATTTTATTGCAAGTATTTACACACTATGATAAAGGAAATTTGTTGGTTAGCCACTCCGGTGGTTTTGTGTGCCACTCTCAATGGTCGATTGTGTGTCGTACTGGTGTAGGGTGTTACACGACTCGAGTTCGAGAAAACTATAATTATAAATATTCTTATACTCAACTCGATTGAAGTTCAAACTAGGTTCAAGAGCGAACTCGAATTCAAACCTGAATCATAAGTAAATGAAAGCTTTACATTGTATTAAAAAACATACACATGTTAATATTATTAATGTTTTAATTTAAAGAAAATAAAATTTAATAAACTATTTTTTTAATTGTTTGTGACTTTTTCAAGTCGGTATCAAATAGTTTACTTTGACTCGTTGAGAATTCAAATCAATTTGAACTCAAATTTTGAGTTCATTCGACTAAAATATTAGCCAACCTTTAATCGAATCAAACTCAAATAGTTTGCAATTTATCTCATTTCGTTTATAGCCATAATAAATAATGCCCCATTAATGGACAGCTTTGACAAATCCAATTAAATCCATTAATCAATTTGTAAACAATTTTTGTGGTTGGACAAACCCATGTCTTCACTCCTATTTAACTGCATTTGGGTTTAGTACGGTATTGGATTAATATAGGTAGAGGTCACATTGAAAAGTTAAGGCCCAATTAAAACCTAAAAATTAATTTACGACCCAATAACAAACCTATTAAAATTTAAAGAAATACACTTCAATTAAATTGGTAATATTTTAAACATACCATGCAAAATTAATTTTGTAAATACAGCGAGGGTTTAAGTGGAAGCGGGAGTGAGGAGGAAGTTGAATCACGAATTATTCATTTGGCGTCTCAACGAAATTGCATGAGACAATGAATTTCACATGCAGACGGACCAATCAATGCGTCTTTATTTCTCACTGCATTGCTTCGTCATCCTCTTGCGATCGTTGGATTTACGCTTTCTGTATGCCGCCTTCTAAACCTTTACAGCTGTAATTTGCATTCTCATAATTCCGAATTATAACTTTATTGTCTAAAATCATAAATTTAGATTTAATGGGAAATAAAGATTTTAAAATCATTATACATATTTAGTAATTACAACAAATAGTTGTCTTGCTGTCACTATTGGTATATACGATGCTTGGATGCTTGGGGAAACTGCAGAAGCAAGAGAGAAGAGAGGTTTGGTTCTCCGTTAAAGTTTAGTTTAGGCATCGACGGAGAAAAGGGCAGTGTCAGCGTTAGGCCTTGCTGCATTAATCACGGTAGGGATTGTGGTTGGAGGAGGAGAAGTGAGTTACGATGGCAGATCGTTGATAATTCACCGACAACGAAAGCTTTTGTTCTCTGCTTCTATACATTATCCTCGAAGCACTCCTGAGGTACATTTTGTTCCATTTCCTTCTTAGATTAGCTCTTTCAAGTTTTTTTAGGAGCACAATGAATTCATAAACGTTTAGAGATTCAATAAAGACTAGTGAAATTGAGTTGACCTCTTCTGATCTCATTAAGCTTTCTTGTTGAATTGCCAAACAACTTTCTGAGAGATCTTACTGGAACCAGTCCATTACTTCACTGTTCTCATAGATTTTTTATTACAAATATATTTAAAAATTTCAAGTTGTTGCAGATGTGGGCAGGATTAATAGCGAAAGCTAAGGAGGGAGGAATAGATGTGATACAAACATACGTGTTTTGGAACCTACATGAGCCTGTAAAAGGCCAGGTGTTTTTTCCCCTTATATCAAACCCTCTGTTTTTAGTTTCCATTACGATTTGGTCATTAGATAATAACATAGTTGTGTAATTTGCAGTATGATTTCAGTGGAAGAGCGGACATTGTTAGATTCATTAAGGAAATCCAAGCACAAGGCTTAGATGCAAGTCTCAGGATCGGTCCCTTCATCGAGCTGAATGGAATTACGGGTAAACACCTACTTATTTTTCTTTATATTCTTGACCATGGATTTACCTGAGTAGCTCTCGGTTGTATTTGTGTTTGTTTGTTTATTTTTAAAGTTTTTCATGTTCGGTTCATATTTGTTTAAAATTTAAATATAATGTTTGTTTCATTTTTTTTTTGAAGATATTCGTGTTCATTTTGTTTAGTGTTAGCAAACATATTTGTTTATATGTTCAATAAATGATGAAATTACACTACTAGTCTATAAGCTCATTAGGGTTCAAAGTTTGAACCCAAAATTCACATTATGTTTAATTTAATCCTTATCTTTACAAATATTTAATCCATGTCTTCACAATTTAAACATAAATAAATTAAATACACCTCTATTTATATTTCTTCATTTAATAAATGAACATAAAAAATTTATCCGAACTCATTTATTTGACTTAATAAATAAACATAATAAAACATTATATAAACGATTTCGAACAATTCATGAAAGGCTATATTCATTTATTCTAGACGTAGACTAGGATAAAGGCATGGGAGACCGTGTCTCATGGTTGGTGGCCTCATGCCATGTGAGTATCCCATCCCATGTGGATCGAGCCGCAATTTGTGATGCGCTAGATTAAATGGTACGTATTCTTAGGTCCATCGATGTTTGAGCCTCTTTCGCCTGTTGGTTTTAGTCAAGAGCCTGGCCGACTGGCTTTTGGCGAAGGGTAAGTCTTGGGCTAGATCTGTTGTTTGGATGTTAAATTTTGCAGGGGATTAACTTTCTGGTTGCATGACATCCCGGGCATTGTTTACAGATGTGACAATGAAGCTTTTAAGGTGCATTATTTCTTAATTATGGCTCATAAAGTTTATTCACACTTTTTCATACATTGGTTGATGCACTATTCATGTACGGCGTACAGATGCATATGCAGAATTTCACCACAAAAATAGTAAACATGATGAAATCCCAAAGCCTAAATGCTTCGCAAGGCGGTCCATTCAAAGGGCTAAACAGAAAAAAGGGGTTCAGATCGTAGTTCTGGGTTTAATTATGGTTAAAATAAAATGTAGATTGAGAATGAGTACCAATTAGTGGAAGACGCATTCCATGAGAAAGGACCTCCGTCTGTGAAATGGGCAGCTCAAATGGCCGTTGAACTTCAAACTGGGGTTCCCTGGATGATGTGCAAACAATATGATGCTCCTGATCCAATCGTAATTTACTCTCCTTCACCATTTTCTTTTTAACTCCATATCATTAAAAATATATTATTATTATTATTATTATTTATACACTTGATTTGTGTGTAGATCAACACTTGCAATGGGATGAAATGTGGGGAGTAATTTCCAGGGCCTAATTCACCCAACAAGCCATGGCTTTGGACAGAAAATTGGACTACTCAGTATGTTGTTATTGCATCTGCTACTATTTGATATATTCATAATATATAATCATACTTCCTTGTATCGTGTGTATATAATTACATATTTTACCGTAACATTTCTTGTTTCAATTCTCAGTATCATGGTGGAACAAATTTTGGGAGAACAGCCTCAGCATTCACAACGACAAGTTACTATGATGATGTCCTCCTGGACGAGTATGGTATGTCTTAAACTTCTGATAAGTTCTCTTGTATACAAATACTTAAAAAGGTATATAAATTATAAAAATCCATCTAATAAGCTCACACGGTTGATGTAGGTTTTATTAGGTAGCCAAAATGGGGGCATTTGTGACGAACACTTACCATCTTTGAATCTTGAATATCATAATTCATTTTAAAGAGGAATTATTCGGTTGTTGATTATGATGTTTAATTTCAGCTTTCAGCATGAATCATCAAACAGTAAAGCAGTGCTTAAGGTGCAGTCGGCTGGGCATGTTTTGCATGCATTTGTCAATGGTGTTTTAGTTGGTATGTCTACAATTTCTACTGTAATTTGCGAGCAGATGAATTAAAAAACTTTACCAATAAGTACCGTTGGCTGTCTTGTTTTATCATTCAGTAAATAAGCATTAAGTGGGATGTTAATCTGTTAGGCACATGGAGATCATAAGAGGCCAAACTTCAGGCTAGAGAACACAATTCCATTAACCAATGGCAGTAATAACATCTCCCTTTTAATTGTCACCGTTGGTTTACGGGTAAGCCTTTTATCTTTTATATCTCGATTCATTATCATTTATGTTTCACATGACACATAAAAACTTTATAAAATATGAGTTGGACAAATATATATCTTAGTTGAAGATTCTAAAGATCAAATTAAACAACAACAAAAATACCAAAATATTAATGATATATAATTTTAAGGGACGTTAAAATATCATTTAATCTAAAAATATTAATGATAAAATTGAAATTGAAATAACAATGTTATTTAAATTTTATATGATAAAACTTAACTTTATAAAAATGCTACTCGAAAACATTTGAATTTAAAATTTAAGGTTATGATAATAAATGGTTAACCTTTGTTATCAACTTTTGATTTAAAGGATTCAGGAGCCTATCTAGAGAGAAGGGTAACAGGGCTGCGGAGGGTAAAGATTCATGACATAAAAAAATCAACGGATTTGACCAATTATCGGTGGGGTTATCAGGTACTCTTTATCTTTTTAATTTCAATCTAACCCTAATTTAATTTTAATTTTAATAATAAGAAAGATTTTTTATTTAATACAAAATATTTTTAATATTAATTTGAATATTGAAAAGGGATTTTAAATTCATTTGAATTTAGACAAGAAAATAACCTTTTTCATAAATAATTCTACTTGATAATTGAAAATTCATTCTTCACTAAAAATCGTCTCTTTAAATATAAAAATTAACACAAATGGTTTGTATAGTATTTCTTAGAAATAAATTTAAAATTTAAATCTTAATATTTACAAAATTTCTCTCATCTTGTTTCATGACTATACCTCAAGTATTCCATTTTTTTAAAGCTCACTACATTTTGCATTTTGGTTAACACTTTGACATTTGTATAGATTGGACTAATAGGAGAGAGATAAGAAATATATAAGGACCAAAGTTCAAGCGAAGTTCAATGGACAACATTGAGTTCTTCTGGCAATCCCCTTACTTAGTACAGGGTATGTATATAACTATTTTTTTGGCAATTTCTTTTAGGTTGAAGTGTTTTCAAATTTACACGTAAATCCGGTCCTTATTAAAAGAATATTGAAAAAGAAATACAATTTGTAAACTTGGATTATGTTAAGCTGTTATAATGAGCGACACGTGTGTGTATGTTAGTGGTTGGGTTAGTTAGGTTGTTAGCCAAGCTGTTAAGTCCGTTAAGCTGCAGTTACCAAGAATGTAAAACGTGCATCATTGTATATAAGAGTGTCAAGCTCAATAAATAATTTTGTCTTGCCTATTCTTCAATATTGTTTTGCACCTTTTCTAATATGGTATCTTTCGCCGGAAATCTTGGGGTTCTCTATTAAACCTCCGCTTCTGCTTGCTCTCGCCTAAGAATGGAGTCGTCCAAAGGCTTCTCGCACAAGAAGATCAACGTCGTTCTCGACGAAACAAACTTCCTGCTATGGAAACAACAAATTTTGTTGACAGTCCGTAGCCATCGTTTAGAACGGTTGTTGACCGGTGTTTTGAAGCCGCTACCTGAAACGATTACTGGTGACAATGGTGAAGTGAGCACTAACGAGGCTTTTGAGGATTTCGTGGCACAAGATAGCGCTATTCCGTCGTGGCTTCTTTTCACCATTAGCTCCCACATTCTTCCTCAATTTGTCGGGGCTGAGTCGGCTGCTGCAGTGTGGTCTACGGTTCAACAACTATTTGCCAATAGGTCTACAACGGCGGCGATGAGCCTGCATTGTAAACTGCAGTCACTCAAGAAAGGTAACGACAACATGCGTACTTACCTCACCAAAATTAAAGAGATCTGTGATGCACTTGCATCGTGTGGAAGTGCAGTCCCTCATGTTGGTCATATTGCCAGCATTCTGAAAGGTCTGCCCAGGGAGTATCAGTCGTTTATGGCTGTCATTACCACGATGAAGGAGACTCTCTCGTTGGACAGCCTGTACACAGTTCTTTTAGATGCTGAAGCACAGTTAGCTAGCTTTGATGAGCAATCAGATTTCCTTCCCATAAATGCCAATTTAGCTCAACATCAAGAAGGTTATAGTGTTGTTAAAGGTTATCGTTGTGAAATCAAAGTTACTCGGCCATCCTCAACGCACAGACCTGGGAGTAAAGGTTGGGGAAGAGCCAAAATCCAATGCCAACTATGTGGGAAACTCGGTCACTTAGTTGACCGATGTTGGCATCGTTTCGATGAGGAATACACGTGTGTAACCTCTGACTCAAGATCTCAAAAAGGCCAACCCGCTAATGCATACTATTCTGTGTCCGAAACCTCTAATATGAGTTGTGAATGTTGTAAAGGGTGTTGTCAAGGGGCTGGTCAAGCGTAGGCTAATGTGATCTCCAAAGCTGCTGATTACTGGGTTGTTAACTCAGGTGCAACACACCATATTACGCCTGATGCAACTAATGTCTCAAACTTGGTTGAATTTAGAGGTCCAGGTAAGCTTATTGTGGGTAATGGACTCTCTCTTGATATACGTAGCATTGGTAATACTGATGTTACTTCTTCTTCTTCATGAACCTTTTATTAAATGAGTTATTACACGTGCCTCGGATAACCAAGAATCTTCTTTCGGTTTCGAAGCTTGCTAGGGACAATGTTGTCTTCCTTGAATTTCATGCTAAAAGCTGCCATGTTCGTGATGAGGCTACGAAAGAAATTCTCTTGCAAGGTGAAGAGAAGGAAGGGTTATATGTTTTCTCGGTTGGCTGTAAGCGTGTAGAAAGCTATAGTCCCACTGCGCATCTTACCTCTGCTAGCATAACACAGTCCGAGCTATGGCATCGTCGGTTAGGGCATCCAACCAGCTATGCCATGAATAAAATAGCTAAAGAAATCGATGTAAATCTTGATTTGAATGTTAATAAAACGTGTGTGGCATGTTTCATGGGAAAAAGCCATAAACTGCCATTTTCTCCTTCGAAGAGTCAGTACAATTCACCATTTGAACTTGTATTTTCTGATTTGTGGGGGCCTCCTCATGTTGCTTCGAATGGTTTCCGTTATTATATTTCGTTTGTTGATGCATGCACACATTTCGCATGGATTTATCTTCTAAAGAACAAAGCACAAGCATGTACAACTTTTCAGCTGTTTCATAAACTTATAGAAAATCAGTTTGGGCTGATGATCAAGGTTATTCAATCGAACTGGGGTGGTGAGTTTTGTCGCTCTCAATGATTATAGCAAAGTCAGGGATCATCCATCGGATGTCCTGCCCACACACATCCGAGCATAATGGTGTTGTGGAACGAAAACATCGGCATGTTGTAAAACTTGGGCTTGTTCTTCTTGCTCAAGCGTCTCTGCCCCTTCGGTACTGGTCGTATACCATAGTAATTGCGGTTCATCTTATTAATAGATTGCCTACAACTATTCTTGGTGGGATGTCACCGTTTGAAAGGTTGTTTAAGAAGAACCCAGAATATGACTCGTTTAGAGTATTCGGGTGTCAATGCTTCCCACACATGAGGCCGTTTCAGACTCACAAATTAGATTTTCGATCATAGCAGTGCACTTACCTTGTCTTCAGCCCTCAGCACAAAGGACATCAGTGTCTTGATAATGATGGTAGGGTGTATATATCACGACATGTCGTGTTTAACGAGATGATTTTTCCCTTTGTAGATAAAGCATCACCTGGTTCGAAAGAAGTGGCTTGTTCGATAAATCGTTTTTCAGGAGTGCGGTCACTAGATATTCCTATTATAGTTGATGTAAGAAATTGACCATGCAGTGCTATTCCAGATGAGGTAGTTGACTATGAACAGGAAGCTACAGATCAATCTCAGCTGGGTGTTCCTACTCAGCATGAAGATATATTGCATACGACTGAAGAGGTCATGCCATTAACAATCATAGACACTACTATAAACGAGGATGCAAGTTCAACTATGCCTTCTGATTCAAGTTCAACTATACCCTCTGACACGGTTGGTACAGGTGATCGTGATGAAACGGGTGGAGGATTAGACATAGTATTATGCAGTCAGCTGCAGGATAATGCACCTCTACGAAACGTTCATCCCATGCTAATACGTAGCAAGTGTGGAGTGTTTAAACCCAACTCCTACATTAGTTATTTTGAAAATGAAGTGCCCTTTACGGTTTAAGAAGCATTGCAGTCTACTTGTTGGCAAGAAGCAGTGCAAGCTGAGTATGATGCGCTTCAGAAGAACAATACGTGGGAGCTGGTTAAATTACCAGCAGGGCGTGCTCCAGTCGGCTGCAAGTGGTTGTTCAAAATCAAACGCAATCCTGATGGGTCTGTGCAACGACATAAAGTGCGGTTGGTTGCAAAAGGCTTCTCACAGGTGCCAGGGCATGATTTTACTGACATTTTCAGCCCCGTGGTAAGGTTTTCCTCCTTTAATGTAGTGTTGGCTTTAGTTGTGGCTAACGGTTGGGAGTTAAGGCATGTAGACATCAACAATGCATTTTTTAATGGGGATTTAGAGGAAGATGTCTTTATGCAGCAACCACCAGGTTTCGAGCAACACGATGTGGATGAAACACCCTTTGTATGTAAGCTTAAAAAGGCCCTCTATGGCCTTAGGCAAGCCCCATGAAATTGGCATAACAAACTTAGGGATAATCTGATTCAGATTGGTTTTGCAGCCTCCCGCGCTGATCCTTCATTGTTCGTCAATAAAAGGGATGATGGAGAGTTATTTCTTTTGGTTTATGTTGATGACATTGTCATCACTGGGCAGTCGTCGGGTGCAATTCGAGAAGTGATTCAGCTGCTCAGCGATAAGTTCTCATTAAAGGACCTTGGCTGCCTCAGTTTCTTCTTGGGGATCGAAGTGTATAGAGCACGTGGCTCAGTTGTGTTGAGTCAGAGGAAATTCGTACTAGAGTTGCTGGAAAAATATGGAATGAAAGAAGCTGCAGCATGCACAACACCTATGGTAGTATCCTCTAAGCTTTCAGGGGACGATGGTGAATTGTTGAAGAATCCTAGTGAATATAGGAGTATCGTTTGGTCACTGCTTTACGTATGGCACACTCGAACAGACTTGGCTTACAGTGTTGGAAAGGTAGCGCAATATATGCATGCTCCACGAGAAACGCACATGATGGTAGTTAAGAGAATATTGAGGTATTTGGCTGGAACTGTGGACTGGTTTTTCAAATTGATACAGGTCTCACTATCTTAGCAGTTGCCTATGCGGATTAGGAGTCTAGTGTTGACGATAGAAGATCTATTTCAGGTTATGGAGTGTTTGTTGGCCGATGCCTTGTTACATGGAGCTCCAAGAAGCAGAAATCAGTCTCCAGATCAACGATGGAGGCTGAGTACAAATGCGTTGTTGACACTGCTGCTGAAGTAACTTGGGTGAATGCCTTGCTCAAGGATCTGGGGATACAACAATCACAAGAACCAGTAGTTTGGTGCGATAACACTGGTGCAGTGGCAATGAGTGCCAACTCAGTTTATCATGCTCAGTCGAAACATATAGACTTGGATGTTCACTTTGTTAGGGAGAAGGTAGTTGCCAAGCAGATTCAAGTTAACTATGTTCCGACTGTATATCAAGTTGTTGATGGCTTCACCAAGTCACTGACTAGAACTGCATTTGAAGAGTTTCGTAGCAAGATATGCGTTGCACCAGTTAGCAAATTCAAACAAGAAATCTGGAAAAAGTAGAGGGAATGTTAAGCTGTTATAATGAGTGACACGTGTGTGTATGTTAGTGGCTGGGTTATTTAGGTTGTTAGCCAAGCTGTTAAGTCCGTTAAGCTGCAGTTACCAAGAATGTAAAACATCCATCATTGTATATAAGAGTGTCAAGCTCAATAAATAATTTTGTCTTGCCTATTCTTCAATACTGTTTTGCACCTTTTCTAATAGATTATAGAGATTTTAATAGAATAGAACCATTGATGTTGCACTTGGAAATAATGTGACACAAACAAGATTTGATGCGCCAGCAGAGAAGGCCTCACTTGGGTTGAATCTTAGGTCAATGGGAAAAGATGAAGTGTGGGTTAATGGAGAAAGAATATGCAGATATTGGGCATCATTTCTCACACTCCTCAAGGACCACCTTATCAAACTTGGTATGTATCCATCTCAATTACCATTCATAATATGTACACCTAAGGTTAATATTTGCACATATTTCTTTGTTATATTCTTTCTTCAAATGAAATCAAATAAACTATATACTAATATATCATTAACATTATGTATTTTTTGTATATGGGTATCATGTACCTGGTTCATTCCTCAAACCCAAGGACAACTTCCTTGTCATTCTAGAAGAACAAAATGGGTCGTCTCTTGGAATATCCTTAGATATCATTTCAACCGTTTTAGAAAATTAGACACTAAATTCTTCAAATATTATTTTTCTTTTGTTTTCAAATTTACCTGTGCTAAGTTATGAAAAAGTAAGGAAAACTGAATATTTTAAATTTTATAATAAATATAAATGTTAAATTATTTTTTTTAAAATTGTGGTCTTATTTAATTTAAAGGGATTAGTCTCTATTTAAATCAGTAATTAAATACACAAAGACACTTATAATTTGCATTATATTATATAAATATATTTAACTATTTGAAATCATAATATATTATAAAATTTATTATGTTATTAATCATATTATAATTATTTTATATACATACGATATAATAGTATATATATATATGTATATATATACTAGTTTCGTACTATCTAATATGATACATGTATCACACGTTATAATTCTAAAGAAGATGGGCTAACTCTTGCACTTGGCCCGATCACACGAGGAAGGGTCAAACTTCTTAAAGCTAAACTTCATACGATTATGCAAGCCTTCATCAGCAAGAGCTTACACACCCACATGAAGACTAGAGACTAAATACTTGAATGAAGAAAATCCATACCTTCCTCCATCCATGTCAATTTGGATCACCACAACACAAGTTGAAACTACCTCTGAATCAAATTACAAGAATCACAAAGATAATTCAGAAACTATGTTCTAGCCCCTTAAATGAGATCCATCTTATAAAGTTATCCATTGCTTAATTATAACTTCTTCTTTTAGGATTTGAGTTATTTAGACAATTATAAGGGTTTTTATTTTATTTTATTAGGATAAGGGTAAATGGGTAATTGTTTCTAATGATAAAGCCCATATAGCTTATCATAAGATCATGGTCGCCCATCACCTTGCTTATCACAAGCTTGGTCGCCTTTCACCTTCCAGAAGACTCATCTTGGCCATCCATCTCAACATACAAGCTAAAGGACTTAATCAAGCTTTCAAACTCCTTGATTTCATCATCACCATTGGACCAATCACTACATCAAGGGCTCACATTGTTGTCGCTCATCCCATTGATATTAGGATAGTTTTTTATTCTTATTTTATTACTTAGTCATGTTACAACAAGGACTCCTTTAAACTTATATAAAGGATGCTCCTCCTACCATTGTAAACACATCTTTTCTTGAATACAATACATTGAGAGTTTATTTTTGGATGTGTTGATTACTTGTGCCTTCGAAGTTTCTTTCCATTGAGTTCTTTTCAAATTCTTTGTGAGAGAGATATTCACACTTCAGTTTGCCTCTTCATTACGATTAAGTGGCCTGATTAGAGCCAATTATCGAATTTACCCAGTTAATTGCGACTAGGCGGGTTCGTAGGACAATTACCCATCGACTATCATCATCCGCAACATCATCTTCATCAATCCATAACATTCACGCCATCCTTCATCACAAACCTAGGGTTTGCGTTAACCCCATACCTATTGGGAGAAATTTTCAATTAAAATTTTCTTTTGTTTCATTAATCTTTTACAATTCTGTTTGCATATCCATAATCCTTATTTTATTACATTTTTAACGCCTATTCACTTGTCTTATTCCGTGTCAGGAACGTTTTTTGTCAAAAAACTTAATTTAGATAAGTTATTATTATCCTCTTTTATCCATTGTATTTATTTCTCCTTATCTTTTTATTATCCTTGTTTTTTTTCTTGTCTTAATCTTTTGTTTGTCTCAATTTCCAACTACCCTAATTTTTATTTCTTATCACTTTTGGCTCCGCCCACATCACCTTCTCTCTCTCGTTATTTGATCGAATCTAAATTTTTTTAGGTTTGATTCCTCAACAACAAGCAATATTCATCTTCCTCCTTCTGTTCTCTATTATGATGTATGTATGATATATTAATTCATAAAGATAACAATTCTTAAATTTGTGATTTTTTAAAGGGGATGTTTTGTATTATATTCAGTATTTTGAAAATCGGACCGGATCGACCGGTTCAACCGGGAACCGTTGCCTAGTCCGGTTCAATCTACACCGGTTGAACCGCTACTAGTGAACCGACCAGAACCGCTAAACTGGACTGGCTGAAAATCAGAAAAAACCACCAATTTTATTTTATTTTTTTAAAAATTTAAACCAAACGACGTCGTTTGTTAAACGAGCCAAGTCGAACTCGGGTATTGCTGAGCTTGACTCGAACTTGAAAACTTTAAAAGTAGGCTCAACTCGACTCAAACTCACTAGCTAAAAATTATCAAGTTCAACTCAAACTCGAAATATAATATTGAAACTTGAACTCAAAAAAAATTTAGAAGCTCGATTGAAGCCTAAAATTCGAGCTTGATTGAAGTGAAAGAATAGTTCACTCAATGCTCACCAAAAGGCTCCATGATTTTGAATGCCAAATTACCTCTATTATTTATAGAAGTTAGTTGTGATGCTCTTCTATATTTCTTAGCCATGTGAGATTGTTTTGTTCTCATATTTTTACTCTTTAGACTTTTGGGATGTTCTTCTATGTTTCTTAGCCATGTGTGATTGTTTTTTTTAAAAAAAAAAATTAAACCAAACAATATCATTTTTTTATGATTTTTTTAGCCCCAAATTTATTTATTTTAATTATAGTTATATAATTATATTTATTATTTAATATGTTTTACCTTAAACATTATGTTGTAGTTAATTTAAATCATTTTTGTTTCACTTGATTTTATGGTTTTTAACTTATATATGTTATGATTTTCTTTGAATATGACTTGTGATATAAAAAATTATTTTTTATTAAATATTTTTGATATTTTTATTTAATTTTTTAAATAATTATAACGTCGTCCGGTTCTTCCGACCGGTCAGACCGATTCGACCGATTGAACCAGTGAACCGGTAGCATGGCCGGTTCGCTAACCGGTCCGGTTCTAAAAACCATGATTATATTGGAAGATATACATATAAAACATGATAAAAACATGAGCCTCATTACAAAAATCTTTCTAATCCTAAATGAAAAAAAAAGTATACCATATAAATGTCAAAATGGTGAAACATCAAAAGTGATCGATTAACACAAACAAATGACCAACCCACCGAAGCCCGAAAAATCATGAGTAGGGAATGAAAGACAACCCCATGAAATTATGGACCGACAGAATCAAAACTACTTTCCACATACACGAGAACTCAACACTGACCCATCACAAAGCTCAACAATTTAGAATTTTCAGCTAAACTGCAGGGAAACAACAATACATAAGCTGAATTTCTATTCCAAAGTACCAGTTAAACTTATCTCTTCGAACATGTAAAGGCGGTGGAGATACTGGAAGGCCATCTATTGGATCCAAGCCGCTAAACAACATCACACTTAACGAGCCCCTAAATTTCGAGAACAAAAATAAACATTGCACAACAAGAATCCATCCCATGACTACTAAAAGAGTATACCTTACAGAGAAAGTAAATCAACATAATCACAGGATAAACACAAACATAATTAACTTAGGACCAAATGACTACAACCGAAACCATAGGTAGCAACACCTAACTGGTAATACACCCAGCGAACAACGCTCCAAGAATCTATTTAATGGCAAAGAAACCTCGACTACACACCACACATAATGAGGCAAAGCACTACACACCACACATAACGCCACAAAATCCATAGACAATATAGGTGTATTTCTTCATATTTTTTCTCATATGTGATATACATTTATGATACGGAGTCGAGAGACTCAACTCAAACTTGAAAATTAATTCACCAATTACTAAAAATTTTGAGTTATTCAAGTTACTATTCAAGTTAAATTTTACAACTCGATTTGAACATTAAATATTTTTTTAGTCGAATCGAGTTTTGTTCTCCCCTAACCCTAATCCACCGTGTCATATGCTTTCCTAAAGTCGGCTTTGAGAACGATAACTTTCTTCTTTTAACACTTCAGGTTATCGATTAATTCATTTGCGATCGAAGAGCAATCCGAGATCTATTTACCGGCAATGAAAGCAAACTGAGTGTTGCTCACCACTTCGTTAATGCAATCAGCCAATCTTTTAAAAAACACTCGATCCAAAACTTAGTATATACTTCCTACGAGGGAAATAGGTCTATAATCCTCAATGCATTCAGGAGGACACGTCTTCATAATCAGGATAATGAAGGAATGATTGATGGATTTTCCCTTCAGAGATTCGCTATAGAAATCCGAGAAGAAATCCAAGACATCGCCTCTGATGTGGTGCCAAACCTCCTCTTCCGTAAATGACACCTCAATTGCCCTTTTCGAAACCGACCCCAACTTTCTAAACTGGATTCCAAGGCCTTTTACTAGAATCGTTTTAACTACGTTGTAGCTTTCACGGAAGTGATTTTCAAATGCCAATTAGATTTGCTTAGGATCAGACAACACCACGTTATTCACTTTAATAGATGAAATATGGTTCAGGCTCCCTCTACATTAATATTGGTATTTAAATTTATTTTGTGTAAATTTATTTAATTTTCCACATTAATACTTATTGTTTGTATTGATATTTAAAATATTTTTTCTTCATTAATGTAGTTATATTATGCTGATTAAATATGTATAAAAGGTTAAACTATTAACGTAATTATAAACAGAAAACAAGCTTATGCAAAAATCCATCACATTCGTATAAAACAAGAACGGCGTGGGTTTAGCAAATGGTTGGGCAGTTTGAGACGGCACTGCTTTCTGAACAGTGACACTCATCGCCCATGCTAAACCCTAAACTGTCGGCAACATCTCTAGCTAGTAAAATACCATATTATAAAATGGGGATAATGTTATAATTGGTATTCAAAGATTTAATTAAAATATACGATGTTGAATGGCCCGTGAATGAAGAATAATATTGAAATGTACCACACGGACGTAACATGATGAAACTTGGGTTGAGTAACAGTTTTAGGTTCCACAGTTGAAAATAAAGAATTATTAGAAGAAGGTGTTTGGGCATTGTTGGCTTGTTACGTGATTGCAGGGTGACTTTGGGATAATTGCCAAGGAGTCACTACAGTAAAATAGATTTTTCACAGCGTTTTTAGCGGTGTTTTAAGAGCAAACGCCACTAAATTTGAACATATCGCTGCGTTTATGGGTAGAACTCATAAAATAAAAACATTAGCGACATTTACGATAAAATGCCGCAATATGTATGTACCTTAGCGGCGTTTTTCGTAAACGCCATGACTGTCCTGTAATTTAGTGGCTCTTTTTCGTAAACGTCACGAATGACCTATACCTTAGTGGCGTTTTATTGTAAATGCCGCAACTGTCTATACTTTAGTGGCGTTTTTGTGGAAAATGTCGTATTTGCAGCGAACGTCAGTGGAATTTTTATAAAAAAAAAACGTTGCGAGTGTACATCCCTTTAATGTGTTTCAAATCCCTAATTTCTGATTTACCATTTTCCTCTCAACAATTACTCTGAAATTGGTGGCCATCACCTCGACTGTGCATCACACCGTCATCCCCACAAGCGTAACATCACACCGCCATTGTCATTTTTCGGTCACCAATTGCCGACCATCAGGTATGTTTTCACACAAACAAATCACGTCGTCTATGGTTTTTGGTTTTCCGTATGTGGGGGAGTTTAGGTAGCATAATTAAGCAGCATGAGTTCATGGATTCTTGCAAAACGATCATCTTCTTCTTGGGACATCCTTTTCGTGTTTAGTTTTAGCAACAGATTCTTGCAGCCGTAGGCATTTCCTTTATAATGTAATTTGATTCATACGATTCATAGAATCTTTAGGGTAGGCTTTGTTTAGATGATGATTGGAGAAATTGGTGTTAGCCCTTTAAACTTAGCTAAGCCAAACTAAGGTGAAGACAAAACAAACTTGCTTCAAGGAGTTTCTACAATGCAATGACGACGAAGAAAGGTCGAGAGCTAAACAAAGATACCAAGAGGCAAAGCGGGAAGCCAAGAAAACGGTAGCTAAAGCAAAGGATAAGGCATACGAGGAAATGTACAAGAGATTAGACACCAAGGAAGGACAAAATGGCATCTTCAGACTTGCAAAATCTAGGGAGATTAGGAAAAAGGATCTAGGTAACATTAGGTTTATTAAGGACAACAATGGTGTTCTTTTAGCGAAAGATCACGATATTAAGAGGGTTTGGGGTAGTTACTTCTTTAGCTTATTTAATGACGGTGCCTCTCCATGTAGAGATAGTATCGCTGATGGGTTAACCGACTATCATACTACGGCCAATGACTGCCCTACAAGTAGGATTGGGTTTGAGGAAGTCAAAATGGCTCTTAGAAAGATGGGAAGGGACAAAGCTGTCGGTCCTGATCAAATTCCTATCACTGTGTGGTTGGCCCTAGGAGAAGAGGGAGTTAAGTGGTTGACCAACATCTTTAATATTATTCTAGAGACTGCCAAGATGCCAGAGGAGTGGAGAGAGTCTACGGTGATACCAATCTATAAAATAAAGGAGATCCCCAACGTTGTGGTAACTACAGAGGTATTAAACTCCTCAGCCATACCATGAAGCTATGGGAAAGGGTGATAGAGGCTAGGTTGAGACAAGTTACTAGGGTTTCGGAAAACCAATTTGGCTTTATGCCAGGCAGGTCTACCACGGAGGCGATTCATCTACTTCGACGGCTTATGGAGAAATATAGGGAAAAGTCTAGAGATCTTCACATGGCGTTCATTGACCTTGAGAAGGCTTATGATAGTGTTCCCCGCGATACGATCTGGAAGACTTTGGAAACGAGACGGATCCCAACTGCGTATATCCGGGCGATTCGTGATATGTACTGTAGATCTACTACTTACGTCAGGACTACAGTTGGCGACACCGAGGCATTCCCGGTGGAAATCGGACTCCACCAGGGGTCGGCTCTTAGCCCTTACATCTTCGCCTTGATCATGGACGACATCTATTGTGCGACACCAGACGGTGTACCATGGTGTATGCTTTTCGCTGACGACATTGTCTTAGTTGCTGAAACAAAATCTGAGTTGAATAGTAGACTGGCTACCTGGAAGACTGCTTTGGAAGAAAAGGTTTAAGGATCAATATTGAAAAGACAGAGTATTTATGTTCAAACTTCAATGGGAACCAAAACGATGAAGATGTAGAAGTATGCATAGAAGGACACGTTCTCCCCTCAAAGGATTGTTTCAAGTACCTAGGGTCTATGATACATAAAGATGGGGGTGTAGATGATGACGTTACACACCGTATAAAGGCGGGATGGCTAAAGTGGAGGGCCGCTACTGGAGTTCTGTGTGACAAGAAGGTCCCTCTAAAACTTAAGGGAAAATGTATAGAATGGCAATAAGACCAGCGCTGTTGTATGGATCAGAATGTTGGGCAACCAAGAAGGATCACGTAAGGAGGATTGAGGCCGCAGAAATGAGAATGCTTCGATGGACATGTGGTAAGACTCTGAGGGATATGACGACAAACTCTGCTATTAGGATGTCCTTGGGGGTGGTGTCTGTTTCCGAAAAATTGAGGGAGGGAAGACTACGGTGGTTTGGGCATGTCCTTAGGCGACTACCGTCGGATGCGGTAAGGAGGGTAGAGTCGATTACAGTCGACGGTGCCAGAAGGAAAGGACGACCAAGGCGAAAGTGGGAAGACTGCTTGAGATCTGATTTGAGGGATTTAGCCCTTACCGAAGACATGACCTCTGATAGGAAATATGGAGGCTAAAGACTAGGGTAGTCGAGTAGTGTGGGTCACATCTATAGGGTGTATCATCTCTGTCTTCTTTTAATGTCTTTGTAGTATTTTCCATGACTTATACTTTTTATACGTTTCTGTTATTGGTATTTATGAAGGATTAGAACTGGGCTTGCTAACGTTGACTTCTGTGTATCATTCTCTTCATGTTTCCTCTTTTAAATTTAGCCGGATCTTATCTTATGTTTATGTCTATATGCAGAGATTCTTTCGCAGGGATAATTATGCAGGGATTAATTCCTGTTACAGACGCACATATGATTTTAATGACTGCATATGAATACTGTTTAGCTATGTATTTATGTATTTATTTATACATGCATTGCATTTTATCTAAATTTTTAATTTTCTGACTGCCGGAGGTCTTCCACGGAAGTTACTCTCAACCTGGCGTTGGGGGTAGCCTACTACCCTACCTCCCCCTTACCCCATACATATGGGAATTGGGTTTTGTTGTTGTTGTTGTTGTTGTTGGTTACCAGAAAGAAAAGTGGTTGATCTGGATAGAAAAAGATCATGATCACTTGTGATGGTGGATTCCAGAAACGGGGCTTTGAAGTTGGATTGTCAGAACTCAAAATCCTCTTTAGTCATTATAACTAAACATAGTAAATTCTACGTGGATAATACTTCACATGAAAATCCAAATTTGAAAACTTTAGACGCACTCATATTCCAATTCCAAACACGTGCAAAGAACAATGACCAAAAGTCCCAGGTCAAGTCATATCACTCGAGTGGGGCTTTAACTATTTATGCTCAAAATAAGTAGTTGTAGAAATTAGGGCAGCCACTCGGAAGCATAGACCATTATTGATTGTGCTGTGGGTTTGATTTAGAGTCTAATTTCACGACCCACGAGTTTTCTAGTAGAAATATCGGACACACCTACTACCCTCTGTCTCACTATTTTAAGGCCAAATCAGCACGTGTCTATAATGTATACATGTTTCATAATTGGCAAAAATAAATAATATGCTGATGAAAAATGTAGGTTCATTTAGGGAGGTGATCCAAAAAATATACAATGTTTTAGGTGTATTCCCAAATACATTAATTAAACTGTGCTTTTCCTATTAATATTTTATCAAGCATTCTATTTTAACAGATTACTTTTCAACATCCTAAATGAATGATTTTTTTTCACCACGTTATCTAAAAACTTTTGTCCATCATAATTCATCATTGATTTAACATAATTTATGTCTGATACTATGATCATGTATTTATTCTTTGGGATCAATTTCATGATGGTGTGTCACTTTGGATAAAATAAAGTTGTTTGTTTGTCTCAGCCAAACTGCCATAACTCTGTTAGAACACTGCCTATCATTTTGTAGTGAGAATATCTTAACTTATTATTGTTTGAAATGAATGTTCTAGAAATATGTAATGGATAAGAGTGGATGAATTTGTCAAGGGTAAGCGATGACTATCGAAATGGAGTCTAATTTTTTTTTAAATTTAGCTTTGTAAAAGCAAGTCAAGAGAATATGTTTCTTTGTCCCTGTAAGAAATGTGCTAACATTAATTGGCATGTTCGTGAAATTGTCTACGAACATTTAATTGTATTTGGCTTTGTCCGGGACTATAAAAATGGATATTCCATGGAGAGTTGACAAACTATCGTTCTGATTCTCACCGTCGATCTGTTAGAGAAGATGACATGGAGGGTATGCTGCAGGATGCTTTTAATATACACATTCATCATCAGTCTGTTAGAGAAGATGATTGTGATATGGGTGTTAATGATTTTATCGAGATGAGAAGAAGTGGATGTCATGAAGAGCCAAATGGAGAAGTGACAGAGAGTTTTATAAGTTGCTTGATGAGATTAATAAACTAATTTCTCTAATAAAAAATATTATTAAATTACTCTTCTTCTTTTCCTCTTTATTTCATTTGATTTAAACTTGTGATAATATGTTTTAGCCTTCTCAAATCTCAATTGAAACTAAAAGTTAAAAGGGAGTGATATATAACTATCAATTATGAATCACCTTGAATTGAACCATATTAATATTTTAGTCAAATAGAGTCTACTCACTATTAAGATTAATCGATAATCACTTTATTCATAAAAACTTGACCTTTGTGATGATTGTCGTTTTAAAACTTTAAAAGTTTTTTGGTATCTCATCAATATTTTAATATCAATTAACACCAATTATTATAATAAAAATAAATTAAAAATGTAGTAATTATAATATACAATTTAAAAATTTAATAATCAGAATAAAAAATATCCTAAAAGCTCACTTGCCATAATATCAGCTTACCCTTAAAAAATAAGGGTGAATTACACTAATCATTACTGAATCTTATTCTCTCTTTTATTGCACTTATTGTACTTTAAATCCGTTTAATTTTTTTTACTGAATTTAATATAATTAGAAATTTTGGTCACTCAGCTTTTAAATATTTAACGACGTAATGACAACATCGTTTTTCATCCATATAAAAATTTATTTATAACGTCGTTTAGTAAAAAACAATTAAGTGATAAAAAAAATATTAATTGTGTTAAATTTAGTGAGAAAATTGAACAGATTTAAAGTCCGGTGAGTAAAATATGAGAGACTAAAATTTAGTGATGATTGTGTAATTTACTCAATTAAACTGGATCAAGTGGAAGTGAACGTTCCACTCACTTCCACCAATATCACTTGGTCAATCAACTCTCAAATCATTTACGCATCGATACCACGAATGATGCTTACCTTTCCCCACTGAATCAATCTTCTTCCCATAGCAACTTTTGTCTCCTTTGTTCGCTTTCATTTCATTTATCTTGGTTTTCTACCGTGATTTCACAGGTACGTCTGTTAGCTTCCATTTTTTCACTTCAGAATTGTTTGCTTTATGTCTATTCAAATTTCAAACTGTTACGGATTTTTGTTTGTTTCAATTTCTTTGAGAAAGATAAGTCCTTGAAATTCTTTGTTAATAATTAATGCCATATAATCCATTGTATAGTAGCCTAAAGAATTATATTAGATATGGGTTTGAGCAATTGGGATATTGGAACCTTGAAAAAAGCTACTTAAAGTTGAACCGATTTTCAATTCAAAAAGGAAAAAAAAGTTGAACTGATTTGGGTTGTTGTTTCTGTAGCGGCAGTCTTTCGGTTGGGTCCAGAATTGGACTTCGACTTGAATGAATTTGGTTAGAGTCGCCACCGATCACTGTAAAAACATTTAGGTAGATCGGACATCATCTACCTGATCTGCGGTTTACCATAAATGTGTCGGGTTCGCGAGTCGGTTACAGTCAATGATTAGCACCCTTGAGCTTCCCTTTCGGTACCAATAATTTGTCGGTTGTCTTAATTGCGAAAATTTAAAATTAAAATTAAAATTTGAAACATTCGATTTAAATTACTTACATTTGATTGATTAAAAATTCTCTAAGAAGTAAAAAAAATTGTTAGAATGTACAATAAAATAAATAAATAATTCTTTAATTTCAAAATTCTCCTTTGGAATTTTAGTCTGAACTACATTCCAAAATGTCTAATATGTAAGCATGTGGTTCAAACCCAACTTGTCCTCGATGCAATCAATTTATGAAGACCCGTTATACGTAAGCATGAAATGTGTTTTGATTAATGTGTGGAGAAAGCTTGTTATTCGGGGTCAGGACAGGTAAATAGCCATACTTTTAATGAAAAGATTGAGTGCCTTTCCTCTAGTCAGAACAGTTACAAACACAATGAATTTGCAATAACAATCTGGGCCCTTTGGTTGCTAGAAACAAACTAGTTTATGAGAATATTAACCAAATAGTCGATGAGATTCTCACCTTTATCAGAGTTACTCCAAGGAACTTGAGAATGTTTCCTGGCGCCTTCACCATTCGAGGGTGTATGAGCTCGTTTGGGTCTTCGACAATAAGACAATGTGCCGTCATAATCAAGAACATGACAATCTGTTTCCCTCTTGATGCAGCTACTTTTGCTCAAACATGCTCAAAGCCGAAGGATGATGACAATCCAGGAGCTTCGTTCGTCAGTTTCTAGTAAGGAAGCAGACCTGATACGAGTTGGAGAAGAAGCTCTCATGGAATCCAACCAGGCTTTGATTTTAGCCCCTCCTTTTTCAGTTTCAAACTTCTTCATCAGTAGCATCTTAAGGTCTTGAGGTGAAAAGGACTCGGGCACTGGAAGAGATAATGGAGGCAACAAATTCCTAACTCCACGCGATATCACATCAAGAACCACTACATTTTGTTGGTTAGCCTTTTTTTCCCTTAGCTTCTTCTGGTTTATCTGAGAGAGTAGAGAGAGAACAGAGTCTGAAAGAAAGCAGAAAAGATCGCAATGTGTGAGATCTCATGACCCCTTTTTTCTGTGAAAATTAAACCCCCTTTTTAGATCAAAAGACTGTTTAAAATATTAAAAACACAAAGGCTTTTTTACAATCAAAGAGAGAATAATAGCTCATATTCCCGTGGTGAAGACACTAAATTCTATCTGTTGTAAATATTATATGATAGTTACT